>NC_090755.1:71374702-71454702 GCF_036898095.1 Palaemon carinicauda
TCTCTCTCTCTCTCTCTCTCTCTCTCTCTCTCTCTCTCTCTCTTACAAACAGCAACATTGAAATATGTGCAAAAGGCATTTATTGTCAGT
Source organism: Palaemon carinicauda (assembly GCF_036898095.1). Lineage (NCBI taxonomy): Eukaryota > Metazoa > Arthropoda > Malacostraca > Decapoda > Palaemonidae > Palaemon > Palaemon carinicauda. The sequence goes on from NC_090755.1 coordinate 71,374,793, forward strand.
TTCCTGATTTACTATGTTCTACCTTTGGTTGAACTCTCCATTTTATGCACGGTAGACTTCTATACATTTCCCCATTAAACCCCACCACTAGAAGCCGTGTGACAAGAGCTAAATCTCAGACATCCTTCAGCTTCTTACAGTCAAACTTTGCATCAAATGGCAAGTGGACGTACAATCTTTTTCGTTGAACATCGCTGCTAGGGAACAGGCGGTGCTGCAATCTTGCAACAATAAGGGAAATGATTCACTGCAAACTTCAAAGTTGGCCGGCGAGATGTTGAAATTTGCCAGGAAATGCACTCGTGGGACATAGCCCTTAGAACTCTTTTGATCAATGATGACCCGTTTAACCAAAGGGGATAGAAACTACGTAAACATTGAAGTGGTGGAAGTTTTAAATTCTTTTATTTGAGGGTATGCAAAGGACGGATATATATATATATATATATATATATATATATATATATATATATATATGTATATATATATATATATATATATATATATATATATATATATATATATATATATATATATATTTATATATATATCATTATTATTAATATTACTATTTTTATTATCATTACTTCCTAAGTTATAACCCTAGTTGGAGAAGCAGGATGCTATAAGCCAAGGGGCCCCAACAGGGAAAATAGCCCAGTGAGGAAAGGAAACAAGGAAAAATAAAAATTTTTAAGAACAGTAACAACATTGAAATAAATATTTCCTATATAAACTATAAAAACTTTAACAAAACAAGAGGAAGGGAAATTAGATAGAATAGTGTACCCGAGTGTACCCTCAAGCAAGAGAACTCTAACCCAAGACAGTGGAAGACCATGGTACAGAGGCTACGGCACTGCCCGAGACTAGAGAACAATGGTTTGATTTTGGAGTGTCCTTCTCCTAGAAGAGCTGCTCACCATAGCTATAGAGTCTCTTCTACCCTTACCAAGAGGAAAGTAACCACTGAACAATTACAGGGCAGTAGTTAACCCCTTGGGTAAAGAAGAATTATTTGATAACCTCAGTGTTGTCAGGTGTATAAGGACAGAGGAGAATCTGCAAAGAATAGGCCAGACTATTCGGTGTATGTGTAGGGAAAGAGAAAGAACCGTAACCAGAGAGAAAGATCCAATGTAGTACTATCTGGCCAGTCAAAGGACCCCATAACTCTCTAGCAGTAGTATCTCAACGGGCGGCTGGTGCCCTGGCCAACCTACTACCTATATATATATATATATATATATATATATATATATATATATATATATATACACACACACATGGCTTCGCCATCCGTTCCCAGCTAGTGCAGCAGCACAACCTCGCTCCCAAGGCCATCAGTGAGCGCCTGATGACTGTCCGCATCCCCATCACGCGGGACAGACACCTCACCCTGATCTCTGTCTACGCCCCGACTATGACTTCAACCGATGATGACAAAGCTGCCTTCTACACCCAGCTTGGCCGCACCATCCAGGCAGTGCCCGCCAATGACAAGCTCGTTGTGCTTGGCGACTTTAATGCCCGAGTAGGCAAAGACCATCGCCTGTGAGAGGGAATCATCGGCCGCCATGGCATTGGAAATTGCAATGCCAATGGTCAACTCCTACTGGGTCTGTGTGCAGAACACCAACTTGTGGTAACCAACACCATATTCCAGTTACCAAAACGACAAAAGACCACATGGAGACACCCACGGTCTAAACACTGGCACACCCTGGACTACGTCCTGACCAGAGCCAGAGACCGAGGAGACGTCCGCATCACCCGATCCATGCTCGGAGCGGACGACTGCTGGACGGACCACAGACTCCTCATCTCCCGACTCTCCGTGACGACCCTACGACCACCCAGAAGGGCACCTGACAGCGTACCACACCAATGCTTTGATTGTAGTAAGCTCCGCAACCCACAGGTGGCACAGAACTACAAGGAGGCCTGCGAACAACACCTCGCAGACCCCGTGGGTCAGGTCACTGTTGAGCACCACTGGACCACCCTCAGAAACGCTATGGCCCGTGCCGCGGAGGAAACACTAGGCTACACCACCAAGAAACGGCAGGATTGGTTTGATGAGAATGATGCTACCATCTCTCTTCTCATTGAAACAAAACGACAAGTACGCCTGACTTTGGAAAACCAACCAACAGCAGCTAACAAATGTTCTCACAAGGTGGCTGAAGCTGGTTGCCAAAGAGGGATCCGTGAAGCCCAGAACACCTGGTGACAAAGAAAAGCTGCAGAAATACAGAGTTTCGCTGACCAACGTGACCTGCGCAGCTTCTATGCAGCAACAAAGGAAATATTCGGTCCCACACGGTCATCAGTGGGCAGCCTGAAGGACGCGGATGGGGCCACGACCATCACCGACAGCGAGGGCATCCTGGCCAGGTGGAGGTATCACTTTGAGAACCTCCTCAATGACCAAGCAGACACCCCAGACGATCTCCTACGAATGACCCTGCAGCATCCCGTCCGTCACTGGATGGCACTACCACCCTCCATCCATGACTTCAACAAGGCCCTGCAGCGCATGAAGCCCGGCAAAGCCCCAGGGCCAGACAACATCCCGTTGGAGCTCCTCACTCACGGTGGCCCCGGTTTGAGGAACCGTTTGATGCTCCTTATACTGAAAATATGGGAGACCAAGACCGTCCCCAGTGACTTCCGCGATGCAAACATCGTTACCATCTTCAAGAAGGGAGACAGGGAGAACTGTAACAACTACCGGGGAATATCACTACTAAGCATCGCGAGTAAGATTTTCGCTCGGATTCTCCTTGACCGCCTCCATATTCTCGCAGAAGACGTCTTGCCAGAGTCCCAGTGCGGCTTTCGACCTTCCCGCGGGACCATAGACATGATCTTCTGTGCGCGACAACTACAAGAGAAGAGCCTCGAACAACAACAGCCCATAATGTTCATCTTCTGGGATTTGAAAAAGGCCTTCGACAAAGTACCTCGACCTGCCATGTGGGCTGTCCTCAAAAGATATGGCTGCCCACCCGATTTTGTCAAGCTGGCGCGTGCCCTCCATGACGGAATGGTTGGGAGAGTCTGCCACCAGAACTCTCTTTCAGACCCATTCCCCATCAACGGCGGCCTGAAGCAGGGCTGTGTTCTGGCCCCAACGTGTTTCTCGTTATACACCGCAGCAATGCTCAACGAGATTCCCCCAGACACACCCTCAGTCGACCTACGTTTCCGCATGGTTGGAGGCGCTTTCATCCTCGCCAGACTCCGCGCCAGAACCAAGACCACCTTGTGTGCAGTGCGAGAACTGCAGTATGCTGACGACAATGCCACCCCAGGTCAGACGGCAGAGGACCTGCAGTCGTTAGCTGATGCATACAACTCTGCCTACGAACGTTTTGGGATGCAAGTCAACACAGATAAAACCAAGACCCTCGTCCAACATCCACCAGGACTGATGCTCCCAAACTTCAATACCACAGTGAATGACCAACCGTTAGAATAGGTGGACCAGTTCTCCTACCTAGGGAGCATCCTAACATCAGCTCCCACAAGCAAAAAGGATGTGGAGAACAGGATCAGGGCAGCCCACTCCGCCTTTGGCCGACTCAACTGCCGCATATTTAACAACCACGCACTGACAATGACCACCAAAATAATGGTGTTCAGGGCAGTAGTCCTCTCCACGCTCCTGTATGCATGTGAAACATGGACGCTATATAGAAACAATATTAAAAACCTAGAACGCTTCCAACAAATGAAACTGAGGCAGATCTTGAAAATCCCCTGGGAGAGCCACACCACCAACATTGAAGTCTTAGAACGTGCCTCGCTGACCAGCGTGGAGGCCACCATCATCCACCACCGCCTCCGCTGGATAGGACACGTGCATAGGATGGATCCATCTAGGCTGCCAAAGAAAATATTCTTCGGAGAACTGACCCAGGGCACCAGACCACGAGGAGCCCCAAAAATGCGCTATAAAGATCAATAAAGCGCACCCTGGCTCTAACTGACATCGATCCTTTCTCGTGGGAAGAAACAGCCAGGGACAGGAAAACCTGGAGGAGTACAGTACACCATGGCACAGTGGACTTCGAGGAGAGGAGGAGACAAAATGAGGAGGCTAGGAGGAGAAGGAGAGAGCGATTAGAACAGCCCCGCCCACCACCTACCCTCCCTTGTGAACACTGTCCGCGACTCTTCCACCACAGACTAGGACTTAACAGCCACATCAGACATAAGTACCCACCTCATAGATAGGAGGCTGATGGCTAACGACAGAACCCAATACTCGGACACGAGTGGGCGCCAACGACGACGACGATATATATATATATATATATATATATATATATATATATATATATATATATATATATATATCGTATTATGTTCTATAGAATACACATTATCCGTGCAAATGACAATGAATGAAATACCCACATTCACGAAAAAGTGAAATTATTTTGAGCTTTCAAAGTGCCCCATTCCATTCTTCTTGAGAATACAAAATAGATTTCCTTTTACGTGAATGTGTTTATAGACACACACATGTGTATATGTGTGTGTGTCTAAGAGTAGAGAACAGAAGAAAGGCAGATCATAGTGATGCAAAGGCGGAGATAGTTCGTGTATATATGAGAGTGCTTGTACCAATGACATTTTAAGGATGTGTGAGAGAGAGAGAGAGAGAGAGAGAGAGAGAGAGAGAGAGAGAGAGAGAGAGAGAGAGAGAGAGAGAGAGACTTTGCAACTCTTGCAAGTGATCAATGAGAAAGTGAATATAGCAAAGGTTTTCATATATGGAATGAAAAGGTTGAGAAAAGAGAGATCGTAAAAGTCAGTTGTTCAGAAAGATTTTTTAAAGAATTCTGAAGCTTAATCTTCGGATATAGTCACTTGAGATATGTCAAAATATTTTCATAGTTCTTCTGCTACTGTTCTATTTTCTCTTATAATATTCAATTATGCGTCTTTTTTCAGATTAAGAAATTAAGAAATTGGAAATATATATTTCATCTTATGAGGTGACAGATATTAATGACTTACATAATTCAAAGAGGAACATTTAGTGAATCTTACGTATTTTAAAAAGAACACGCCGTCATTCAAGACTATTCGTTTTCTAGCAATTTCAAAAGATTTATAGATATTTACCTACACTGTCCTACACAATAAAAAGAAAACAGCTAGAGTAATGTCATAGTAAGGCTCTTTCAGCATGACTAAAATTGGAATGTTTTTAGCACCAGGAATCACTTGCCCTTTACATTTAGAACTTCATTGATTCATCTTTCTAAGCAACCCACCAATCCAACACAAAAGCGTAATAACAACAAAAACAAAGAAATAATAATAAAGTTCCAATTATATAAGAAAAGACAAAAAAAAAAAAAAACTGGATGTTGAAAAAAATCTCCACTAAAAATTCAAAAGTGTACTAAAACTGTCCAATTTCCTCAGGTGACCCTCGGTATATCCATTTTGCTCTCCCTGGTTGTGTTCTTGTTGCTGGTATCAAAAATCCTGCCGCCGACATCTCTCGTGCTGCCACTGATTGCTAAGTATCTGCTCTTCACCTTCGTCATGAACACGGTGTCCATCCTAGTCACTGTGGTTATCATCAACTGGAATTTCAGGTTTGCTTAGAAGTATAAATACACCTTTGCCTCAGCTGCCGCGCAGAATTTCAGAGCTTTTAAAGCTCTGGTATTCAAATCTTGAGTGTGATGCTTGTGTAGCATACTGTAGTTCATAGACGTCTACCTTGAGCATAAAATCTTATATGCTGGGCTTGAATACAGTTACTGTAGTGCATAGATTTTTTACCATATTGTGCTCAATAGACTTTAATTCTCTTATTAAATCTCAAGTGCTTGGCTTGTTTATAATACTATTAAAACCATATACATTATATCTACCTTGTCAGTTTGCGTAAAAAAAAAAAAAAAAAAATTTGTTTGAATTGTCAATATGTAACTTAAAATATTTCTAATGGTATTTTAAATTTTGCATCATAAATATTTTGATGTAATATCAAATCTGATTAGAATGTTGGTCTATTTTTCTTACTATCTCTTTCGCTAATATCATAATTGTATATAACTGACATATGATATTATTTGATTTAAATACCTGCTGTCGCAAACATAATACTCTGTTATTTACTTGAGAATAATTGAATACTTTCATGGGTGTAATCTTGTTAGCTTTGAATTTTATTTTCAATTATTCCATATCAACTTTGCTAATTATATATTTGAGCATAATTTTCAAATATTCTTTGAATTCTAAATGAATCAAGTCGTTCCTTTCACCGTCTCAATGAATCCTTAAATTTTATCTTTCATACTCGTCAAGTCATAGGCCTTTCTGGTAGTCATTCATTCGTTATTATGCAATTTAAATATATATATATATATGTAAGTATATATATATATATATATATATATATATATATATATATATATGTGTGTGTGTAAGTATATATATATATATATATATATATATATATATATATATATATGTAAGTATATATATATATATATATATATATATATATATATATGTAAGTATATATATATATATATATATATATATGTATAGATATAGATATATATATATATATATATATATATATATATATATATATATATATATATATATATATATATATTCAATTGTTAAGACATTCATTCATCGTATTGTTAAGTTTCACTATATTGTTACCCTTTTTGCTCCTTATTTAAGGTATTTAATAATTTCCTCTTCTCATTGCTTAATCCATTCATTTATCTCTTCTTTAGTTAATCTATAAAGTCACCTTATCTATTCATGGTTTAATTCATTCATTTATCTCTTGTTTAGTTAAGCTACAAAGTCACCTTATCTATTCATGGTTTAATTCATTCATTTATCTCTTCTTTAGTTAAGGTACAAAGTCACCTTATCTATTCATGGTTTAATTCATTCATTTATCTCTTCTTTAGTTAAGGTACAAAGTCGCCTTATCTATTCATGGTTTAATTTATCCATTTATCTCTTCTTTAGTTAAGCTACAAAGTCACCTTATCTATTCATGGTTTAATTTATCCATTTATCTCTTCTTTAGTTAAGCTATAAAGTCGCCTTATCTATTCATGTGTTAATCCATTCATCTATATCTTCTTTGGCCAAGCCATCCAATTATTTCCCTTCCCCACACACGGGCCAATTTTTTAGTGGCGAGGTGTTCACAGCATCCCTCTTCACATTTTTTTATGGCACCACGTAACAGTGGCAATTACCGACCACTGAAAATTAGCCTTTTATGTGCAGTTTAAACCACCCATCACCTATTTACAGAGGTCCTCGTACGCATCGAATGCCAAGCTGGATAAGGCTGGCATTCCTCAAATATCTTCCCATCATGCTGTTCATGAAGAGGCCTAGGAAGACCCGGCTACATTGGATGAACGAGCGCCCTGGTAAGTTCCCTTCAGTCAACCTCAATTAAACCATCATAGAATGCTAAATCTAAACTCGTTGCTAACTTCTCTTTAAAAGAATAACTTTGAAAAGTCTCTTCACAATCAACCCTGACGAATATTACTCATGTCACTGTAGTCTTCACCTGCAGCTTTGAGAGCTTCCTTCTTTGTATTTATGTGTAATCCCTTGAGCCCTTCTTTCAGTCTGCCCAGTAAATGTCTTAAAACACTGCTTATTGGTGCACTAACACATCTTCCTAAATGCTTTTCTACTTAAAAAAAGAAGCTAAAGGCCCAATATAGGAGTAGGCCTTGTAGTAACTATTGAATGTTTGTCCCTTCAAAGGGTTAAAGTAATCACGCAGCCTCAGGGCAGTTCTTGTAGGGTCTTATTGTAAGAAATAATGAATGTATTGCAATACCGAGTGAGGATAGCATTTTGCTTTGGTTGTTTGGCGTTGCAGCAGCTGGAGATCCACAGGTCCCTACCACATTGCCAAACACTCTTCATATCCCTATCACAGCTGGCGTACCTCACCACCACTTCGGATCGCCGGAACTGGAAAAGAACACCAGCAAGATAGAACACATGGAACTCTCAACCCTTCATCATCCTAATTGTAAAATCAACAGAGAGGTATGAACAGTTCTTATTATCCAAAAAAATTCTTGTATTGTTAAGGCGTTATCACTTAAACACAAAAATAGAGGTTTTCTGGCATTCTATGATTCGCTGAAAATCATTCAATATTTTGTATTTCACTTTGCTAAAAACATGATGCATAAGAGTTGGATCACTCTCGGTATTTTTATTCTATTTTTTTTTTTACATAGGATTTGATACTATAGGAACCTATTGCTTTATTCCTAAGACTATCTTATTGTATATAAAAAGATTATTCCTGGAACAGTTGGGGAAAAGCATTTAAGTGATCGCCTTGCCAAATTACTGCTTTAACTTAATGACGTAGAACTTCTTGAGATATTAGATAAAAGTTAAAAAACAAATGTCTTGTTTATACCCTGACATATCTTTATATATCCTGTGAAATACTTTTGATATATTTTACTTATTTCTTTTGAAAAAGTAACATCCTAACATGTTGATTATAATTATTTGTCCACTCTCCGCTGACTGACTCATAAACTTAGGATAAATTTTCGCGTAATGTTTAATATATCTGATGCAATTGACGAAAATAATAATAATAATAATAATAATAATAATAATAATAATAATAATAATAGATAATAATAATAATAACGGCTGTTATCATAACGGAGAAGTCTCCACTTTTGCAGATGCCTCGTAGAGAATCCGAGAGTTCAGACTCCCTCTTCATGACTCCAGAAGCCTTCAAGGCAACCGAGGCTGTTGAATTCATCGCTGAGCATCTACGAAATGAAGATGAGTACATCCAGGTGAGATCTCATCTTAGTTCTTAGCGAGTATTGCCAGTACATTGCCAGGGAAATGTATTGTCAAAAGCCTTGCGTTGCCAGTAATGAAAATAATGATTACAACAGTTTCACCATTTCTCTAAAAGTTCTTAGTGGGTATTGCCAGTCCAATATCATACAAATGTATTGTTAAGAGCTTAGCATTGGCAGTAATGAAAATAATGATTACAACAGTTTCATCATTTCTCTAAAAGTTCTTAATGCTGCCAGTCCAAAGTCATACAAATGTATCGTCAAAGGGTTAGCATTAACAGTAATGAAAATAATCTCCGCAGAAGTTTCATCATTTCTCGAAATTATAGATTATGTAAAGTAAAGTTTGTTTCTTTTAACTGTCAGTTTTATAGCTCTGACTAAGTAAAGGTAAAAGAAAATAGAGAATAAAATTATATTTTGCAGTTCATTTTAATAGCTTTGAACTTAAATTGATAAAGAACAAAACATTCTTAAAAGTAAGTTGTCAATAGAATTTGTATTTTGAATATTATCAGTTTCACTCATTAATGGAATCAAATTAATCTTTGCTTCTATTTATGCCTATATTTTTGTCATTTACAGATCCGTGAAGACTGGAAGTACGTTGCCATGGTTATTGATCGGTTGCAATTGTATATTTTCTTTCTTATCACAACCGCTGGCACTATCGGTATTCTGATGGATGCACCACACATATTTGAATATGTTGATCAAGACAAGATCATTGACACATATAGAGGGAAGTGAAGGGCGAGAGGCTGTTATTATACTGGCAGTTATGTGTATAATGTAAAATGCGAGAAGAAAAAACAAAAGAAGCAAGTGTTTTTACATGCTGAGACAAAAGAATAAAACGTTAAGATAAAGGAGAAAACGTTTTCAATCGCTACAGTATCCTGCAAGTCATCTTCTTTCTTTCCAGTCTTCTTCGCAACCAATTTTTTCCTTGAATTTTCATTGTCTGTTTTCCTTCTCTAACCACGAGACAGATCTGGAAAGAACCTCTTCTTAAGTGAAGACTGGAAGATTGAGCTTGTGATAACCTTTAAGGAGAAGGATACTGACACAGCACTATAGTATTTAAATACATAAAAAAGACTAAAGTAAAAGTTCAAAGTACTCCTAATATGGTGCCAATGATATATATTGTGCTTTTGGTTGTGTTTTTCAGTATTATAGGTGATCGCATTGGAGTGCACATGCTGGACTATTATATACGTCAAGGTGTCAACCATTCTTGCGTGGCAGTATCCAGTATCAGGGATCCATCTGCCAACGCGGATGGTTCGTCCTTTCAAGTCATACCCAAACTTTTGATGTTGGTGAAAATAACCGACTGGAAATGCTCACAAACTTCTGGAGGAATAAAATTAAACCACTTTGCCGATGTATTACTCCATATAGGAAAATAACCTGTCTGAGGATCGACAAAACCCTCGACAATACGCTGAACATTTCAGAGTCAAAATGAGAAAAGTGGTGAGATGATTAGATATATCCCAGTGGGATTGTTTTTTTTTTTTCGATTCGTTGTGCAGAAACCTCTGTTTCCCAAAGTTCTGTATATCTGGCATCGTGCTCAAGAAAGAAAGGAAGGAAGGAAATAAACAACACCAACACTGAAACTCCTGAATGAATGTATGTTACCCTGCGTGCTGTGAGTGTTTACCTTTGGAAAACAAATACAGAAGAGTTTGAATGATGAAGTACATTACATTATATGACTATATACTACACGATAGGTGTTTCCCCAGAGTGTGTGCGAGTGCTAGTTTGTGTTTCGGAGACCCGAGCACAATCTGAAAATTTAAATTGTACTAAAGTATGTCTGATTGATGAGTTCACGAGAAAAGTGAAATTCATGATCTTAGTCACTATGCTTGAACGTGGCGGAAGGTCCTGCTTGCAGCCTTCGAGGACGCCACGCAAAGAGAAGAAGATCATCACTGCGTGCGGATGAGAACAATCAGGAGGAGGGCTAGATGATATTTGTAGTTTTCCTAGGTGCGAACTTAGAGAAATGTTTCATATGTTTACATATATAAATAGATATTAAGTAAATTTGTATGTAAATTTTGGAGAAAAAATAAAGAGAGAGAGGTTTGAGATTTATGCTCAAAATGTTATTAGTAATGCACTTAAGACTGTCTTGAAAAAAAAAATAAAGTGGCCCTTGGTAACCATGATAATGGCTCACCTGGGTTCCAAAGTGAGGTTCTGTCACTCGCCTGACTTAGGTGAGTTTTTCAGGCCTTTGAGTTTTCCATCATTTCAAAGGGCAATAGTTCTTTACTTATTTGCTTATTTTTATCTAAACAAATCTATTGCTCACACTTAAGAGGTGCATTTGGTTTTGTCTGAAATTCGCTATTATTATTATCATTAGTATTATTATTCTTGCAGGTAATAATGAAAATTATAGATATTTCATTGTCATTGTTATCATTGTTGTTACTAGAAATTTTATTGCTATTATTATCTTTATTATTATTATTATTATCATTAATATCAGTAATAGAATGTTTCCTAGCATTACCTGCTCCCCAGGAGCTAGCTTCACGCTTCAATCTGTATTCCCAGTGGAATTGACAAATATTTTTAGAAAAAAAAAAGAGACAATACTAAGCATTGTATCATTGCAATGGTATCTTTAAAAATGTGTCAATTTTAAGTTCAATAGACTTTTAATCCAGTTGTATTTTCAGAAATCATATACATATACAAATATATAAAGATATATATACATACAGTGTGACAGTTTTGTAATGCTTTATTTGTACAGTCACTTTCAGACGTTAAGCACGTGTATCTATCACAGCCACTGCAGTATCTGGCTTTCTGGGTAATGAATCGAGTGATCTAACATGTTAATACTGAATTGCTTAGGTCATTGCTTAGAGTCATAAATGTCTGATTGCTTTGATCTTTCCTTGGAGAGCCACCTTCTGCTCTGGACATGGTATTGAATGTGAGCCTGACTTTTAGGAATGACTGTACTTCAGTTACTTGTTTATTTTTTGTTGATTAATGTAACGCCTTGTGGAAGTTTCACGGCTAGTTTTAATGGTACTAAACAGGTTACGGGTACTGGTTTTTCCTAACAATGCCACGGTACCTTTAACTGCTAAGAAACACAAGCGCTTCTTATTTCATTTCAACTGTAGAAAAATGACTTTACACAGTATGATTTAGTTGTAGTATTTATTTTGGAAGAATTCTGTGGTTCTTTTTGTTTTCCTTTAGAATGACAGGATGCATTGTCTTGTCTTTGGATAGAATTCACGTGACCTTGCAATTGTCTTATTATCCTTGGATAGAATCCGCGTGTTTGCATTGTTTGATTATCCTTGGATGGAACTCACGTGACTTCCTGAATTAGTAAACACAACACCTAACAGCTGTATCATTTATAATCTTTGAACTTCAAGGTGAGTGAACAGAGAAAATATCAGCCTGGTGTACCATACTAATAATAAAAATCAAAATGAAATCCTTCTTACCAAGAGTGAGTAAATCATTTTTCATGCCTGTTTGCCATTTTGGTTTGTTGTGAGACTCAAAGTAATATCAATAATTGAGCTGGTGTACTGTGTAAGCTCCTTCTTTGTTGTGTGTGTCGTTTCTTTGTTTGCTTGTGATGAGAACGTTTTTGCCGAAGAAAAGGCAAGTTCTTAGATCATGGTCAATTGTATGAATTGGATGTATTATAGCCTATCATTTTGAAAAGGACTCTAGGTCAACGAAGGCATCTTTCTTGACCGGCATTTTTACTCTGTTTATGCAATGTGAGGTTTCATGAAAAAAAAAATCATATGGAAAGCTATGTCAGTGTGTATATTAGATATATTTATATATATAGATATTGTATACACATGTATATATAAATATACATATGTGCATATACATGTAAATTATGGTATGTAACAACAAGACTCACCACCACCTTGATGAAATACTGTCACAGTTACCTTGAATATGGATAGTCGATTACTTCCCAGTTTTTATTAACTATTGTTCCAGTTCACCCAAGATATCTTGCGGGGTTTCTAGTGCGCAAGTATGTGATTTCCAGAACGCCACTATTTTGATACTGTAGATGAGGTAAATGAATATTGCTTACTAGGCTAAAGGAAAATACACGAAGAAAAAAAATGACGTTATGTAGAGGATAATTAAAGTTATAGGAATTAAAGGGATGTCCCGTAAAAAGAAGAATGAAAGTCTTTAAAAAAAAAACACTAATAATGAAGTTCTCCTAAAGCCAAATATTTATTGTGTCAATTATTTTCATCTGTTTTCATTCATGAATTGATTTTCTTTTGTAAATAGAAAGCTGATTCTAACTTGAGAATTTTGTCAATTTGGCCTTGCAATTCGGAACTGAATATTCACACGTACACCGGCTGGAAGACGCCCCATATATCTGGAGTATGTCTTGTCACAGGAGAATCACTCCAGGCAGTGGCATCTCAACTTTTGTTACGACACAATCTGTCTACCTTGCCCATGGAAGGAATACTTCACATATAGAATGAATATGAGGAAAAGCATGACGATTTTTCCAGGATGCGACTTAGTATTCTGATTACATTCCAAATTGAAGTTTGATAAATAAAACTTTTGCCAAGCTAGAGTTAGTTTTCTATGACTGTAATTTACATACTTCACGCCACGTACGCTGTAAATGCTAAAAAGCTTTATAATTTAGGAATAGATTTGTTATCTAGTGTATTCGTTTGTTAGGACTACCTATCTGGAAAAAAAACTAACTTTAGATAATGTAGTGGATTGACTAATATCAGTTTGGGCTATGTTTAGTTCCCATACGTGTATCATTTTTCTCGCAAGGAGAACGCTCAGAGTTTTCTTTGATGCTATATGCGGTTCTGTATTCTTTTAGAATCACTTAAGAATTAGTCATTAAGGAAATTTAGTTTGATACATTTTATTCTATTGAGATCTGCGGTGAATTCATACTAAACATATTCAACACAACATTTCCTTTTACTTTATAAACGGTTAATCATAATTCTCCTCATTTTCTGTTTTGTTTATCCATCATGAATGATCTGTCTTGACATCCACATGGCATCTTCCAGGGTTCTTGTCATATGGTTTTCATCTAACTTGGGATGATTCTACACTGAACTGAACCTCTTATCTATAGTAGATATTTATCAATAGATATTTCATTCCTGTAAGAGACACAATGCTGGTTTTTAAGGCAGAAATTTTGATATAACAAACACAAAAAAATGTAATTTTTGTGTGTTACAACATTTTTGGAGAATCAAATGTTTCTTCAACATCAGTGTTAACAATTCACGAGCTGGTCATGTAATAAAAGCAAATATCTGGCATTGTATTACGATACATTGATATATTCATCTGCTTACTATCTGTAACTACTGTTTGTTGAATCAAGTGTCAGCCCTGATGAAAAAAAAATCAATGTTATGATAATAAACATTGTTTAGTGGAGTTCAGTTATGTATCGAAAGAATAAATCATTTGGATTCAGGTATCAAAACAAATATCCACATGATGGTATCACTTAACTGACAAGACATGGAAGGTCTAATGTGCGACAGTGTGTCATATGCAGATGTGTCCTTAATGTAGTAACTCAATTGATGCACCAATGCACATATCTGCCATAATAACACATGGAGAAGTTGTGAGTGATGTATTGTCAGACATAGACAATTGACAGTTACTCATTCTCAATTAAGCAAATGAAACAAGTCCCTCTTGCATATGATACCTTGTGATAGATACACTTTTTGTTGTAGGTCATAATATAACATCTACTATAAACGCCTGTTCTGTTAGCTGTATACGTTACCATAGGTCACAAAATGTTCTGTATATGAAATTCAAGTTTCTGAAATATTAACAATTTTCTTTTGGTGAATTTTATATCATTAATGTTCATGTAGCTTTCTTTTTTCGTTTTAGTGCGTAAATTTCTATGAAGGATTAGAAGGATCTGGATTTATTAAAGTTTAGCGAACATTATATCTCTTCTTGCTTCTCTCCCAGTAAGCAGAAAATACAATGAGATAAAAATAATTTTCCTTTCAGTCTGAAATGTTTCTGAATTATACAAGATTCTGTTCTATGCAATATCAGTGGGTGACAATCATATTCATTATTCTGAGATCATTGTGTTCATTTGCAAAAAGATCTGTGTCTTTCATCAGCCATAAAGTTATTTTTTAAACTATCTTATATTGATGGTTCTCTTATTCCTTTTCTATTATGATTACATGCTTAAACATCTGAAATATATAAATGGTGATATTTTGATTTGTTGTGTTGTTTTCAGTTGTTTAAACCAAGTCTGAGATTTGAAAGTGTTGAGTGATTTTTTTTTCCAAGACTCAGTTAACATGTCCCTAAAAATGTTTTAATGCTAAAACATCCTACTATATCTCACATATGACCTGAAAATATCTGGTTTTGCGTTGCTCACGGACAGGAGATGTTGACTCATTCTCCACTGTTTTGACATTTCTGTGAGGTCACAATCACGTTTTTACACACCGTCCCTTTCGACTTTACTTTGAGAAGATTGGCAGCACTTACCGCTGCTGTATTTCTCAACTGAACATCTCTCAAAAGTATTCTCCATCCTTAATGATACAGTAATCTTAAGTTTCCTCTTTCGTGCTTAAAATAGACTCTCTCAAGAAAATGCCTCACCAAATTGAATGACGGGCAATAAACAATAGCTATTGCAGGTGACTTTCTCTGTCAAATTAAATGCAACTGATCAGTGATGTCCATAAAGTGTAAGAACATCTAAACGTCTTGTCTCCTGCTTTAATCTGCTTGCTTTGCAAAAGACATTCTAACGTTCATTTTTATGACTCGAAATGCTTTCCATTTGTCAAGTCTTTACATCATAAATTTTACATTTTCAAATATTTCATCCACTGAACTTTGGTCATTCTCAGAATAAAGGAAGGCCTTCGTGGTTCTATGCTTTCTTAATTTGAATTTAGTTAATCATGAGCAATTATTAAATTGTATGTAATTTTTATTATATAGTTTTATCTAAATACAGTGATGGAACCATTAAAAACTTTATTCAGATAGATGGGGCTATATTAAATCTAGAATTTTCAGTACTGCATTTCCTCTGTTTCTTGTAATCAAATATCGAAAGCTCTTCTGCCCTGAATAGATTTACTATTGAAAATTTTTTTCAGTTTCATTTGCCGGGGGTTGGAATTTAACGAGTAAGGAAAGCTTTTAATAGAATGTCCATTTGAATTTCATTCTCAACTGTAATGAAAATTTAGATTATTTTGTAATCAGGTACTTACACAACTCCTGAGAACATCATATATATATATATATATATATATATATATATATATATATATATATATATATATATATATATATATATATATATATATATTTGTGCGTATATATATACACACACACACACACACATATATATATATATATATATATATATATATATGCACACACACACACACACACACACATATATATATATATATATATATATATATATATATATATATATATATATATATATATATATATATATATATATATATAGATCCAGAACGTTTGTATAGCTCAAATCCTTGGATATCTCATTCTTCATTTCATCTTGCCATGGTTTTTAAACTTTGGTTTTTCCTGGTAGTCATTTAGGGTCAGTAAAGATAGAAATGCAATGAAATTTCATGCGTGAAAAAGTTAAGAAAAGTACATAAAAGAGTTTACTATAATAGAAAGCTATACATTTCAAGACATTATACTGTAGTATCTTAATATGCGTATTTCGTCTTGTTACTCTGTTTGATGAGCAAATACACGAGAGCTGATCTCACGAGTGGCCCAGATTTATTGTTAGGTCAACCATTTTGCTCCCGTTAATCCAATAATTCTAATTTGCAAATTAAAATTTTCTTAAATGCTGCTGAGTTTAACATTATTTCAGCTTCCACCGAGAGCAACATTTGATTTTAGATTTTTTAGGTTATTATTTTGCTGTCCAGCTATGAAAAAAAGAGTAGCGAATTCATCATTAAATGTTAAAATACTTGTGCTTCTCTAATGAGACATTTTCTGTGACTAAACAGTTCTCCCATACACCCTGCCATCTCACCTCTTCGTCTATACAGTACTCCCCTACACACCCCACATCTTTTCCCATCAGAATGAGTCTGCATCATATAAATGAGCATGTCCTCACTCAGAAAGCATTACTTCTTCCCTGGCATAAGACCCCTTCACGGGGCTGGCATTGCAGTATTTAGGCAGGCATAATTTTTCCTTTGTTGAAGCTTTATGGACGCAATAGACAACCTCTGGTGCCACACTGTTAAGTTTGTTTACAACACAGAGCTACAAAAAAGGGAGAGTCAAAGCAATTAACAGTGAACAGAATTGCAGTTTTCAACATTTTCATCCATGAGGATAATCTTGATTTTGTTTGATTGAACTCAATATTTATTTAACTTGTTTCTTACTGTAGAGCGCATGAAAATAGTGGGCTTTGATATATACTATATGATATCATAAAGAAATGAAAAAAATATGGCTATCTCTGTACATCAAGTAAGCTACGTGATGGAACCTCAGTGCTCAAATATTTCCTATTTCTCCCAAGCCAGTGGTCCCGATGCACAGGTTTAAATGGAGTATATACGTGCTTCCTGGACCCGTAGCAGCAAATGTGCCGGATTCCTGCAGTCAACCGCGCGGGCAATCCAAAAGTTGTTATGGTACCGCCTGAATGTAGCAATTGGGTGCACACCAGACAACTTGCTCTGCGACAGGGAACTGGACTGGAGGAATTCGGATTTTTCATTCATCGGCCACTTTCCCGACTGGTGACAGTGCTCCAAGGAAAGTGGCTGTTGCAAAGTAGCTGAAACCCAGCCTTCCTGCCTTGACTGTAAGGCACATCCCCAAACCTTACAGTACGGGCAGGATTTAAAAAAAAAAAAAAAAAAAAAAAAAATCACTCCGGCTTGTGCGACCGTCACGGGGCATACTTGGCGCTCCCGCTATAGGCACCATCTAGGGGCGTAGGAGATCAAGAATTTTGTATAGCGTAAAATAACTACGTTGTTTTAAGCAATAAAAGCTGTTTAAGAGAAACTGTCTTTGTTTTTATGCTCCTAGTTATTTGATTGATAACGTCATTACCTGGTATTGTGAAATTAATAAATAGGAATACAATGCATCGTTATGATGATTATTATTACTAGCTAAGTTACTACCCTATCTGGAAAATCAGGATGATTTAAGCCCAAGAGCTCCAACAGAGAAAATAACCCAACGAAGAAATGAAATAAACTATATGGAAAGTAATGAATAAAGAATGTAACGTCATATATTTTAAACTATGAAGAGAGACTCGTGTCAGCTTGTTCAACATAAAAACATTCGCTGCAAGTTTAAACTTATAAAGTTCAATCCAATTAAGAAAAACCTTCCACAACCTGAAACAGCTGGAATAAAACTTTTGGAATACTGTGTAGTATTGAGTCTCTTGATGGAGAGGGCAAGACGGTTAGAATTAACTGCATTACTTAGTACTAAACGTACAGAATTGTATATAGCCTGGTCTTGGGAGATCTGAATGCAAAGGATGGTCAGAATTATATGAAAAAAAAATATGCAACATACACAAAGAACTAACTGAACGACAGTGCCAGATATTAGTATCCAGGAATCAGAAATTTAATGGACCGCAAATTTTTTTCCATCAAATTAAGATGAGAATAAGCAGTTGAAGACCAGACAATACTCGAACAAGGCAAAATGAAAGAATTAAAACATTTCTTCAGAATAGATTGATCACAGAAAATCTTTAGAAAATTTCTCAATAAGTCATTTTTGTGCAATTGGATGTTTCTTAAAAGTAAAATTGCAAAAGAAAATCACACCGACAATTTTAAAGGGTTTGTATATAGTTAAAGAAACATTATTAATGCAGATATCTGGATGTTAAGGGACCACTGTCCACCTACTTACACTCACACTTTGAGTTTTGTTAGAGTTCAACTTCATGCCCCATAATTTGCACCATACACTAATTTTAGCCAGATCTCTATTAAGTGACCCAGCAACCCCAGGCTATGGAATTAATGCAAAGAGAGTAGCATCATCTGCATATGCAACGAGATTGTTTTCTAGGCCAAACCACATATGTGTACATGGTATGAAAAGTAATGGGCCAATAACACTACCCCGAGAAACACACATATCACATTCCTGTACCCACCATGGTGTCCATCAACAGTAACTCTTTGCAATCTGTTACTTACAAATTCAATAGTATTACAAATAAAATACCCACCTACTCCAAAACGTTTGAGTCTGAAAACAAGGGCCTCATAATTAACACGGCAAACAAGCACACACACACACACACACACACACACACACACACACACACACACACACACACACACTAATATCAAGGCCAATCATACGAACTTCTTGACCACAATTAAGGGATTTTCTGTACAGCATTGGAAATTCTTCAAACTCAACCTTGGAACAGTTATTACCTTTAGCATACCTTCAATGATTGTCTATCAACTTTTATTCAGAACTTTGTGGGTCTGAACATCTTTGAAATACTTATGAATATTCATATGGCACCTATAAAGAAAGAAATGGTTTAAAACTATTTTCAGTAAAACATGCATATCAAATAGCAGTCGTCAAAGATATAAGAAAATAGCCAAGCTTATTTAGGCATTTGCGTAAAACGCCAAAAAGGATACAAAAAGACCGATGATAAACAAGGATAAAGAAATGTCAGGAAACTCCCTTAAAAGTGACATGATTAAATTATCAAATATTAATTAAAGGATTAAAACATAATTGTAAAAGATGTTTACGTCGTACACTCAAATAAGAGATCTAAACTTTTAAGTATTGGTTAATATACAGTAAATCGAAAAATTAAAAGTATGTTGCATGTAATGACTAAACAAGTTTGAGAACCGTAAACTGATTGAGATTAACCTAGTAAACCATACTTTCGAAATAGAAATAAAAACTTTGAGATTCTAAGCTTTGAAAAGGTGGGACTTACTGACAGAGAAGTGAATTTTGTATCAACAAATTCCGATGTAAATGAAATAAGAGGAGAGGAATAAAATGGCACAATATTTCGGGACTGATAAATCAATGTAGATCCGGATTCCGGACGGTAGTGATTAGCTAGTTAACCGCATCCACTTCTCATCCATTTGGTGCTGCACGGTTTAGAATACTTAGTTTATGGAGCCCTTCAGACGAGAGGTTTTCCAGCGTGTGGAAAGGTGGTCCTCTTCTGCTGCTATTTTTCAACGGTTAATATGAATTGTCTTATTATTATTATTATTATTATTATTATTATTATTATTATTATTATTATTATTGTTGTTGTTGTTGTTGTTACTTGCTAAGTTACAACCCTAGTTGGATAAGCAAGATGCTATAAGCCCAGGGCCTCTAAAAGGGAAATAGCCCAGTGAGGAAAGGGAACGAGGAAAAATTGAATATTTGAAGAACAGTAACAACATTATAATAAATATTTCCTACATAAATTATAAAAACTTTAACTAAACAAGAAGAAGAGAAATAAGATAGAGAATAGTGTGCCAGAGTGTACCCTCAAGCAAGAGAACCCTAATCCAAGACAGCGGAAGACCATGGTACAAAGACTATGACACTACTGTTGTTGTTATTATTATACACTGAGGTACACTATGACTATGATTATACTTTACAGAACATCATGACACATTTAGCATCCTGTTTATTACGCAACGACCAGTCTCCTCTTTATGTCCTTTATATCGAACAAACGCCGTCAGACTGACCCAGTCTGCATCACCACAGGATACTATGTCTGATTGAGTATCCTGTGCTGATAAAGAACGAACCTCACGGAAAACAACTGCTCGTGTGAAGATTTTTTTTTTTTTTTTTTTTTTTTTTTGACATGCAGAATTATTCCGCGCGGTCATGTGAAGCGGGCCCTAGAGTGTCTGATATTGTGGCCAGACATGGGACCATATTTCAGGTGGT
The DNA here is from genome assembly GCF_036898095.1 of Palaemon carinicauda. NCBI lineage: Eukaryota > Metazoa > Arthropoda > Malacostraca > Decapoda > Palaemonidae > Palaemon > Palaemon carinicauda. The sequence continues at coordinate 71,395,762 of NC_090755.1, forward strand.
GTCCCCATTCCTATTTGAATAACAACAATAACATCGAATTTGGTAACACAGAAATTTACGAATCACAGACAATTAAGAAATGTTATGTTTGGGCTAAAAGACAACCCAAAAGTTCTTTTTATTGGTGACTATATATATATATATATATATATATATATATATATATATATATATATATATATATATATGTGTGTGTGTGTGTGTCTGTGTCTGTGTGTATATATATATATATATATATATATATATATATATATATATATATATATATATATATATATATATATATATATATATATATAAGGAAAAAGTTGGAAATACACTGGAAAACTGACCTTCATACTTGAATTCGCACATGTTAAAATTTTCATAGTTTAATGCCAAGAATAGATTACTGCGCCATTCCCAATAATAGTCTACGAAATTAATTTCTAAAGGAATTTAAGTGTTTACCAAAAGAGAAACAGCCAAATTATCTATTAATACAATCCATCTTAAGAATTTTTGGTTCCTATTAAAGCAGAAGTTTTATGCAACACACGTTTTCATACACTTAGTAAAGAATAAGAATCGAAATATATAAGAGACTTAAAACATAAATAGACAATAGAACGTATATCATATGCAGTACACGCGTGGACATTAGCAAACTCATTATGAATAGACAGGCTACAACAAAGATATTAAAACGGGAATCTCTGAATACATTGGCCTACATAATTCGATAAGTAGCAATAGAAATGAAAAAAAAAATAAAACGTAGGGCCATATAAATAAAAGAGACGCATATTGTATTTAAAAAACAAATAGTATTTTTAGGCTACCACAGAAGGACTTTCAAGAAAGCTTAATGGGGTCTTTTGACTGGCCAGGCAGTACTACATTGGATCCCTCTCTCTGGTCACGGTTCATTTTCACTTTGCCCACACACACACTCACCAAATAGTCTGGTATATTCTTTACATATTCTCCTCTGTCCTCATACACTTGACAACACTGAGGTTACCAAACAATTCTTCTTCACCCAATGGGTTACTGCACTGTAATTGTTCAGTGGCCACTTTCTTCTTGGTAAGGGTAGAAGAGACTCTTTAGCTATGGTAAGCAGTTCTTCTAGGAGAAGGACACTCCAAAATCGAACCATTGTTCTCTAGTCTTGGATAGAGCCATAGCCTCTGTACCATGGTCTTCCACTGTCTTTGGTTAGCGTTCTCTTGCTTGAGGGTACACTCGGGCACACTATTCTATTTTATATGAATTCCTCTTGTTTTGTTAAAGTTTTTATAGTTTATATATTATATATATGAGATATTTATTTTAAAGTTTTTACTCTTCTTAAAATATTTCATCTTTCCTAGTTTCCTTTCCTCACAGAGCTTTTTTCCCTGTTGGAGCCCATGGGCTTATAGTATCCTGCTTTCCCAACTATGGTTGTAGCTTAGCATATAATAATAATAATAATAATAATAATAATAATAATAATAATAATATTACTATTAATTGCTAAGCTACAACCTAGCTGGAAAAGCAGATGCTAGAAGCCCAAGGGGCTCCAACAGGGAAAATAGCCCAGTGAGGAAAGGAAATGAGGAAAATTAAATATTTTAAGAACAGTAACAACATTAAAATAAATATTTCCTATATAAATTATAAAAACTTGAACAAGAGAAAGAGAAATAAGATAGAATAGAGTGCCCGAGTGTACCCTCAAGCAAGAGAACTCTAACCAAAAACAGTGGAAGACCATGGTACAGAGGCTATGGCACTACCCGAGACTAGAGAACAATGGTTTGATTTTGGAGTGTCCTTCTCCTAGAAGAGCTGCTTACCATAGCTAAAGAGTCTCTTCTACCCTCACCAAAAGGAAAGTGGCTACTGAACAATTACAGTGCAGTAGTGAACCCCTTGGGTGGAAAAGAATTGTTTGGTAATCTCAGTGTGGTCAGGTGTAAAGGGACAGAGGAGAATGTGTAAAGAATAAGAGCCAGACTATCCGGTGTATACGTAGGCAAGGGGAAAATGAACCGTAATCAGAGAGAAGGCTCCAGTGTAGTACTTTCTGGCTAGTCTAATGACCCCATTACTCTAGCGGTAGTATCTCAACGGGTGGCCGACAAATGATTTGATATGGTATCAACTAATTGAGGAACGAATAAAAGAATGAAGATATTGATCCCTTTTGTGTTTACAATATCAATTGTAAATTACGAAAAAAAGAAAAACAACCCACAAAGTTACAAACGATTAAGGGAGCCGTTGCAAGGTATTCGTTACTACTACAGTAATACAACTTTGACTTTCGAGTTTCGTCAGTTTCGTGTTTACATGAAGAGCTGGTGAAATAACTGTGTTGTTGAGTCTATCACTTAATGGTATGCATATTTTGAGCTCTTTACTTGGACGTATTTGTTAAGCAATAATTTTTGCTCTTAAGTTATGCTGGATGCATAGGGCTAAATTTAAAATATCTAATTGTTAATTTGTGGAATGATCACTTAGATGTAGGTAAGCCTATCGTGGCTTTGCGCGTGGTATAGACTTCGGCATTGGTCCAAAAAGGCTCTCTGGACTAAGGTTCTCATTAGGCCAAGAGGGTAAATATATACTTTGATTTATAACCGAATATGTAAACCTTATTTTTTTTTCTACTCGCTGTCTTGTGTTTTATCTTTCTGACCCCTGAATTTTGGGTAAAATCTTATAATAGTGCAATACAGTTTGTAGAAAGTAAGACTGGGGTGAATGTATGATAGCGGCCACCTGTATTTATTATTATGTCTAACTTAGAATATGGCAGTGTAAGGGGGATCGCAGGGGGTGGTTACCACCCCCCCCCCGTTAGGTAAGTAGGTAAGAACACGGCTTGTAGGTTAGGTTAGGGAGGAAAGCTTAGGTTAGTTGATGTCCATTTTTAGTGAACGCGTGAGGAACTGGCCGCTGATAAACAAAGGCTCCGTAAGACTTAACCTAGGAGCCACATCCTTACCTCCTTACTCACCCTGGAGGTACACCGCCTTGCAACCCCTAGAGCCTTTGTAGTTCGGTGTGACAGACTGAAAAACCACATTTTACGAGGAAAACAACCAAGAACACCACCTAATCTAAGGTTTCCCACCTAACCTAATCCAGGAGACATATGTTACCTACTTACCCACGGGGGGCTCTACACCCTACTGCAAACACTCCCTTAGACTACTGTATTCTTAGTTTACCCTGTCCCAACGAACTATATTCACCCCTTCAATCCTGGCAAAGTAAAAATGAATCATAATATTTCATATATTGTGAAACTACCTTCTTATCATATTTCAGACCAGGAGCCATGTTAGATGATTATTATTATTATTATTATTATTATTATTATTATTATTAAATGCTAAGCTACAACCCTAGTTAGAAAAGCAGGATGCTATAAGCCCAGGGCCCCAACAGAGAAAATAGCCCAGTGAGGAAAGGAAACAAGGAAAAATTAAATATTTTAAAGAATAGTAATTACATTAAAATAAATATTTCCTATGTAAACTATAAAAACTTTAACAAAACAAGAAGAAGAGAAAGTAACTAGAATAGTGTGCCCGAGTGTACCCTCAAGCAAGAGAACTCTAACCCAAGACAGTGGAAGACCATGGTACAGAGGCTATGGCACTACCCTAGACTAGAGAACAATGGTTTGATTTTGGAGTGTCCTTCTCCTAGAAGAGCTGCTTACCATAGCTACAGAGTCTCTTCTACCCTTATCAAGAGGAAAGTAGCCACTGAACAATTACAGTGCAGTAGTTAACCCCTTGGGTGAAGAAGAATTGTTTGGCAATCTCAGTTGTGATGGTAAAAATATAGATCGGAGCAATAAACGGTTTGTAGATATTAAGACCGGTTAGTAATGTATTTTGCAGCATTTTGAACAATTTTGATTATAATTCCTGGCAGGAATCCATAGTTATCAGGTTAAGTGTTCAATCAATGTATTATAAATATCTCATTACTTAATTGAGCTACTGAATTATTGGTTTTTGCTCTGCCATATGGTTGCTTTTCTTCCGATTAAACATTATCTCACTTTTCCCATGTTCTAGCAAGCGAAATATGTTTTGCTACGCTTGTGTTAGCCCCGTCGGTAAGTATTTTGGTGTTAATTATCAATTATACAAACTTAAAGGGGTGAATACACACTTAACAAAGGGGCGAGTTGTAACTTCGTGCTCCAGAATCTGTTCGAACATGGTTTTGGCTTGCATTTCCAATTATCAGACTAAATATATCAAACGCACGTTTCTACCCTAACCTTTTGTTATTAACATGATCAATGAAATAGTTATGATTATATTTCTATTCCTATATTGAAAATAAATAAATATGTTTGAAATATAAAATGTTGGGCCCTTTATTCTGATCAAACAAGTCACTTATTGCAGAAACACCTGCTATCAGTTATCAGTGTTTTTCAGAACTACCATTTGGAAGAACACTTCCAATGATGTGCTATGACAAAAGGAAGAAAACTGATTTGTTCCCTAAATCTAATTATTAGGGGTTTGTTCCGTAACTGTAATACAAACCTACGCTATTTATTTAGGGGTATTACTTTTGGCGAAGCTGAAATGACGAACCATTAAAATTTAGTGAGGGTTAACTATCCATACAGCTAGTTAGCGGGGGTAGGGGGGATCGCTTACTACCACTCCCACTCACACCAGTGATTCAGCTCACTTTGCTTTTGGCTCAGATGGTGTACGGTCGTTGCTGTTCCTCATTCTTCACCGTTATTATTGGACTGCCACTGATTCTTTTGTGCTTTTTCTTTGTGTTAGTGTGTGTGTTGACTTATGCGATCATGCGCAACAGCCCAGGACTCGATGGCCGGCCCTGCGGAACCTTTATGTTGGCCATGGAGACCAATCGCCACACCCTTTGTCAACGGTGTGATAGTAACAATCAGTGTAGTGACAGTTGGGAGTGGTCTGCCTCCCATTGGGAGAGATTTGGGCGACAATGGAAGAAGAAGTTTAAGTGGGATATTTTAAACATTTGACTTACCCTGTAGTTATATATATAGCTATACGTCCCTGACGTCCGGCAGAAATTTCAAAACTCGCGGCAATCGCAGATTGGGTAGCCAGGTGTACTACCTGTGCGCCCTCCAGCGAGGTACCCGGAGCCATTCCATGATTCATCAGATCTTCCCAGCCGCTCACGCCGGCAACAACGTTGGATTTTTTACTCGCTGTAACCTGTATAATTGCAGTCTTCTTGGTGATGTACAATTTAGTGTTGGCTTTTGCTCGTTTGGTTTTATTTTGACTGAGAGTAGTGGTTGGATTATGATCGCTATGTTCATAACTTGAAAGGGGTAGGATTAGGATTTTTTTCCACCTACTGTAAAAATAACGAACCTACTCTTAAAAACATGACGGTGGAATGAAAACACTCCGCCAACACTATGACGTCACAATCATATGACATAAACTACGTAGTTCTACGTAGTATGACCTGCATATTCATTTCTTTTTCTATGCAGAGAATGAAAAGTAAAATTCTACTTACAAACCAAAAGTATTTAAGTTTTTATAATATAAAAGGAATATATTATTTTTAAACATAAAACTTACCCGTTGGTTATATAAGAATGGCTAGCGTTCCTGACGCCTCGGCAGAACTATTTAAAAACTCGCGGCTAACGCAGGTATGTCAGGTGTACACTAGCACCCTGGTGGACTACAGGTAGAACTACTCCCACTTCTTCAGATTTTTCCTGCCGGTCGTACTGGTCAGAACGTTGAAAATTTACTCGCTGTTTACATTCAATTGGACGGTTTATTTGGTGATGTACTCTGTCTTTTTGTTTGTTCCGTAACTGGAATACAAACCACGATATTTAAAGTGGGTAATTACTTTCGGCGTAGCTGGAAGGACGAGCCATTAAAATTTAACAAGGGTTTACTACCCCACCGCTAGTTAGCGGGGGGTAGGGAGGGTAGTTAGCTACCCTCCCCCCTCACACCTGTGTTTTAAGCTCTCTTTGCCTACGGCTCGGGTGCTAGTCGGACGTGTCCGCTGTCACCCTCGCCTACACGACAGCCATTAATCATTGCTTTTGCTTTTTCTTTTCTAGAGTGTTGTGAAGTTGGCCTCTACAATGCGGAAGTGCCCTGGGTTACCTGACCGCCCTTGTGGGACCTTCATGTCTTCAATCGATACGGATCCACACACTTTATGCCCTTATTGTAGGGGTCAACGGTGTGAGAGTGATAACGTATGTATTGAATGTAGGGAGTGGCCTACCTCCCAGTGGGAGAGATTTTCCCGGCGCCGGAAGAAGTCCAACCGGGATTTTTCTCCTTCAAAGGTTTCTTTGAAGAAGGAAAATCCTAAGGACTCTTCTTCCGTAGCCCAAACCTCCTCCGAAGCTCCCACTCGGTCGGCTTCTTCCGAGAGGCCGGCGAGTGGTAGCGTAGGCCGTATTTCTGTTGACCGATCTCGGGGTTTGGGAGAGGGAGTTGCCTCCCATAGCGAGGCAGCTCCTCCTCCTCCCCCGGGGGAGGATTTAATTATTTCTCCTGATGTTAATAATGATGATCTTTTGCAGCTTTGGGCTTCCTTGGGGCTTCAGTGTTCACCCTCCAAGGAAGCCCTGTTTGACATGATCTGGTTGGGAGCAGCTGTCAAACAGTCACCGGCGGTAGCAGAGGTTAACCCTGTCTATTGTCGAGGCTGTTGTGGCAGAGGCTTCCAATGAGAGTGGTCAAACCCCTGCTCCTGTTGTAGCTGAAGGCTTAGCTCCCCCCTCCGAACATCCTTCGAGGGAGGAACCAAGTCCAACGGTCTCTCCTGCGGGTGATTCTCCCCCCCCCCCCCCCAGTGGAGTTCACAGACAGAGACTCCTCTTCGGAGGACTGCCGATGGTTTGCCTGCTGCTCCCAGAGGACGTATCCGACGTAAGGCTCGCCTTCCTCTTCGTCGCCGAGGTCTTCCTTCTCCTCACAAGGGTGTTAGGAAGCGCCTCTTCGGATCTTCATCCTCGCAGTCCCCCGCAGAGGAACCTCGTCCTTCAGCTACCGTTCCCGCTACTTCCTTGGACCTGGACCTCTCCGCAGATCGTTCGCGATCTCCTACGCCTGCTAGGCCTGCTGACCTGCCTCACCTTTCCTGGCTGCTGACGCGCTGTGGGCGCCCACCCATCCCGTTTTCCAATGGGCACCGGTCCCTTCGGGGCATAAGGGGCTTACACACATTGTGTGTAAGTCCCTTAAGCGCCAGGTTTCCCCTGTGCGCCAATGTTCGTCTGCGTGCCAGCGCACTACTGCGCGAAAGTGCCCTCCGGTTGCAGTCTCATCTCGCCAGCGCTCTCCTGCACGCCCGCGATCTCCTGTTCGCCCTGCAGTTCCAAAGACTACACGCCCACGATCTCCTGCTCGCCAACGGACCTCTATGCGCCCTTGGCCTGATACACGCCATGTACGCCTTCGGTCTCCTGCTCGTCAGCGATCTCCTGTGCGCCAGCGCTCTCCTGCTCGCTCTCGATCTTCGGATCAGGGCTCCAAAGGGAAGTCTTCTTCCTCCCCTGCTCGCCAGCGCTCTCCTCCACGATCTCCGACGCGCCATTGGACCTCGCCTGCTCGCCATCCCTCGCCTACGCGTTATCGTCCGCAGTCTCTATTACGCGCCCACTGCCAGAACTTCTGTTCCTGATGAGCGCCCTCCTGCGCGCCCGCGCGCTAGGGATATTCCCCCTGCACGCACGCGCCGTACGGCTTCGCCCTTACGGGCCCTTCAAGATACTGTGGCTGCACTCCATCAGAGGTCTCCGGAACGCGCCCACGCGCCCCCGAGCTCCTTCTCCTGTGTGCCATCGTTCGCCCACGTGCCAACGCGCACCCTCGCCTACGCGCCATCGCTCGCCCACGCGCGAGAAATTGCCCCCCGAGCTAGGCAATGGCCTATCGCGCGAGCGCGATGGCCAGCGCGTTCCCACACAGGATCCTGCAGTACAACGCGCAGTCAAATCATCTTCATCTCGTTCCCCCCCCCCGTAAGCACAGGACAGTGCGCTCGATGGAGAGAGGGAAGTCTCCGGACAGGTCTAGGAACATTTCTTCTACAGCTTCTTCCTTTCAGGCAGACCCTGTTGTAATTTCCACTCCTAGGGATCTTACGATCCCCTTCCCTCCAGAGGGTGTCTCTCACAGCGCTGCTGTCAGTCGGCTGCCCTGGGTTGGGCCCTTGATCAGAGCGGTTGCGCAGGCTTTCAACCCCGCTTTCTCTGAACTAGGCCTCAAATCAGCGGCTATTTCGCCCCCCCTGAAGAGGTAGAGAGGAGTGGACGACGTGGTTACTTCTCCAAGGGCGAAACTGGCTCCTCGGAAGTCGTCGAGGAAGGCTCCCTCCCCTCCCCAGACTTTATCCCCATCCCCCGTGGACGAGGTTTTTCCGTCCTCAGGGGATTCTCGTGAGGTGAGGCGTTCTCCCATCGCACCAATGGGAGAAACCCCACCTCGCGCCGAGAAGTCTCCTCGGGTGGAGGTGGAGAAAAGCCCCCACCATCTTTGTTGGAATCCTGCATCCCTCCCAGGAGGGAGTTGAAGGACTCCAAGACGGTTCCGAAATCTTCTAGGATCAGACCAGAGCCAGCTAAGCCCGCGGAGAACGTCCACGAGTCCCCCCAAGAAGAGCCTTTGGGGACTGGAGACCTTGCTGCTAGTCCATCAGGAGGAGAGCCGCAGGAGTCGGAGCATCTTCATCTCGTTCCCCCCCCCCGTAAGCACAGGACAGTGCGCTCGATGGAGAGAGGGAAATCTCCGGACAGGTCTAGGAACATTTCTTCTACAGCTTCTTCCTTTCAGGCAGACCCTGTTGTAATTTCTACTCCTAGGGATCTTACGATCCCCTTCCCTCCAGAGGGTGTCTCTCACAGCGCTGCTGTAAGTCGGCTGCCCTGGGTTGGGCCCTTGATCAGAGCGGTTGCGCAGGCTTTCAACCCCGCTTTCTCTGAACTAAGCCTCAAATCAGCGGCTATTTCGCCCCCCCTGAAGAGGTAGAGAGGAGTGGACGACGTGGTTACTTCTCCAAGGGCGAAACTGGCTCCTCGGAAGTCGTCGAGGAAGGCTCCCTCCCCTCCCCAGACTTTCTCCCCATGCCCCGTGGACGAGGTTTTTCCGTCCTCAGGGGATTCTCGTGAGGTGAGGCGTTCTCCCATCGCACCAATGGGAGAAACCCCACCTCGCGCCGAGAAGTCTCCTCGGGTGGAGGTGGAGAAAAGCCCCCACCATCTTTGTTGGAATCCTGCATCCCTCCCAGGAGGGAGTTGAAGGACTCCAAGACGGTTCCGAAATCTTCTAGGATCAGACCAGAGCCAGCTAAGCCCGCGGAGAACGTCCACGAGTCCCCCCAAGAAGAGCCTTTGGGGACTGGAGACCTTGCTGCTAGTCCATCAGGAGGAGAGCCGCAGGAGTCGGAGCATGCCTTCTGGCAAGTTTTGACTCTGATGAGGAACCTTAACGGATTCTCGGATCCAGAGATTCCTCCTCGAGAGGGCAAGGACACGGTTCTGGACCGAGTCTTTGGTACCCAAAAGCCCCCTAAAACCAGCGCGGCTTTGCCCTGGTCCCGGGGGTCAAGAGTGCCTGAGATAAGGTCGAGAGCCAGCTCTCCTAGCTAGCCTCCTCCAGCCGTTCCAGCGCAGGAAACAAACTCCTCCCACCTCCTTGTGTCCACCAGAGGAGGTACTTCGAAATCATAGAGGAGTCCTGTTTAGCTCTTCCCCTCCACCACTCGGTGGAAGAGCTCTCTAGGGGAGTCCCTCTCGAGAGGCTCTCCAACCGGCCAGTGTCGTTCTCGGCCTCGGAGATTTTCTGCCAGGAGAAGGTAGCGAAGTGTGCTATACAGGCCACTTCGTGGCTGGATATCTGGCTAGGATCTCTTGGCATCCTGATATGATCCGAAGACTTGTCTAAGGAGAGTACCAGGAAGGCCTTGGAGACCTTCCTTCTTTCAGGCACTCGTACCATCGAGTTTCTGGCCCACCAAGTCTCGAACTTGTGGGCTAACATTATCCTGAAACGCCGTGATACGGTGTCTGAAAGATTCAACTCGAAGGTTTCCAACACCGAGGTCAGTAAGCTCAGACATTCCTCCCTTTTGGGGAGTTGTCTGTTTGAGCCGAAAGATGTAGAGCAGGCGGCTGAGAGGTGGAGGAAGTCCAACCAGGACTCCCTCCTCCAGAGGGCTTTAACATCAAAGCCCTATAAGCCTCCAGTACCTCAACAACCTCGCCCTGCAAAGACGACAAAGCCGGCAGTAGCAGCAAAGGCAGCGGTGTCCAAACAGCCTTTTCCTGTCAAGGACAGGAAAGGCAAGAAGTCCTCTAGGGGAGGCAAGAATCCTAGGGGGAGTGGCCAAGGCCGCAAAACGCTAGGATTGTGAGTCCCCCCGCATGTCCACCAGTGGGGGGATGCCTCCAAAGTTGCGCGGACAGGTAGCAGCAACTCGGGGCCGATTCCTGGACGATCTCCGTAATAGCCAAGGATATCGCGTCCCGTTCATAACATCTCTCACCTCCCCTGACAGCGAATCCAGTGTCGTTGAGCTCTCTTGCCATGGGATCGGCAAGAGGGCAAGCCCTTCGGGCAGAAGTCGAGACCATGTTGAAGAAGGACGCTCTCCAAGATGTCGTCGACGGGTCCCCAGGCTTCTACAGTCGACTCTTTCTTGTAAGGAAGGCGTCTGGAGGCTGGAGACCAGTCATCAACCTCTCAGCTCTGAACAGGTTTGTCAAGCAGACCCCGTTCAGCATGGAGACGGCAGACACGTTCAGACTTGCAGTGAGACCGCGAGACTTCATGTGCACACTGGATCTGAAGGACGCGTACTTCCAGATCCCAATCCATCCGTCTTCAAGGAAGTACCTAAGATTCAGCCTAGACAACAAGATCTACCAGTTCAAGGTGCTGTGTTTCGGTCTCTCAACAGCACCTCAGGTTTTCACCAGAGTGTTCACCCTGATATCTTCGTGGGCACACAAGATCGGCATCTGTCTCTTCTGTTATCTGGACGACTGGCTGATCTTAGCAGACTCGGAGTCAACCCTTCTTCGACACCGAGACAAACTTCTGGGTATTTGCCAAGATCTAGGGATCATGGTAAATCTCGAGAAGTCTTCTCTGCTTCCTACCCTAAGACTGGTATATCTAGTCATGATATTGGACACCAATCTCCACAAAGCCTTCCCATCAGACGACAGGATAGCAAGGCTGAGGAAGGTCGCAAGTCCTTTCCTCAGACGAGACGAACTCCCAGCCGAATCGTGGTTACGTCTCCTCGGCCATCTCTCATCCTTGGTCCGTCTAGTTCCCAATGGTCATCTCAGAATAAGATCCCTGCAATGGCGACTCAAGTCCCGGTGGAGTCAAGGACACGATTCCCCGGACGTCTTGATCCCTGTGGGTCGCGCGGAACAGACGGACCTTCAGTGGTGAGTGGGAGACGAGACCCTACGAAAGGGAGTGGATCTTCTCGTCCTCCCCCCCGGATTTGATGCTGTATTCAGACGCCTCAAAGAAAGGGGGGGCCCACGTTCTGAACCACAGGACCTCAGGCCTGTGGTCAGAATCAGAAAAGTGCCTTCATATAAATCTGCTAGAAATGAAGTCTTGGGAGCAGTCCTGAGCGTTTTTTCATTCTACCGAAGAAAGCTCTCCTACCAAACGTCCTTTGAGGATGTCGGCAACTGTCAAGAAACGTCCATCTCACCTAGTTGCAGGACAGCTGTCTGAGCCTGACATTACCTCGGTTCCGGCTCCTCCTCCACCGTCAGACTGGTTATCGTCCTCTGGACGCTCTGCGTGTTCTTTAAACGGTGTAGAAAGAGAGCTTGTGGTAGACGTGACGTCTCCTGTACCACAACAGGTTGACCCTAATTTTATTATGCTGCAAGATATGCAACAGAAACTCTCTTTGCTCATGCTAGTTTATCAACCGGCGAACAACAAAGAGAGTAGCAGGCCTGGACCCTGAGCGTCAGGTAACTCCACACCTGGACGCCAAGCGTCGTAAGGCTACTAGTCGAGAGGTTCTTGATGACGAACATCTTTACAACTCCCCCGTTAAATGTCGTGTTTTAGCCACTTTAACCTAAGGTGTCAAGCGGACAGACGTGACGTCGAACGTCCATCTAACGTGACGTTGAGCGTCCAGCGGAATGTGACGACGAGCGTCCAGCTAACGTGACGTTGAGCGTCCAGCGGAATGTGACGACGAGCGTCCAGCTAACGTGACGACGAGCGTCCAGCTAACGTGACGACGAGCGTCCAGCTAACGTGACGTCGAGCGTCCTGCAGGACGTGACGTTGAGCATCTAGCAAGACGTGACGTCGAGCATCTAATGGGACGCAACGTCAAGCATTAAGCAGAACGCGACGTCGAGCATCTAATGGGACGCAACGTCAAGCATTAAGCAGAACGCGACGTCGAGCGTCAAACAGCTCGTGACATGGACATGTACGCATTTCCACCGTTCAAATTCATTACAAAGTGATGCAAAAGTTTGTGTCTCACGAAAGGACGGAGTGACTCTAGTGGCCCTCTTTTGGTCCTCAGAGAGTGGTTCACAGAGGTACTGGAATGGATGGTAGACACTCCAAGAAGTCTTTCATTAAGCGTAGATCTACTCAAACAACCCCACTTGGAAAGGTACCATCAAAATCTCCAAGCTCTTCATCTAAGTGTCTTCAGATTATCGAAAAACTCACAAGAACTAGAGGTTTTTTCATAGGAAGCAGCTAGAGCTTTTGAAAGAGCAAGGAGGACTTCTACTATCAAGGTTTACCAATCCAAGTATGAGGTTTTTAGAGAGTGGTGCAGAGTCAACTCTCTTTCCTCGTCCAGTACTTCTATAACTCAGATTACTGACTTCCTGTTATATCTTCAAAGGAAAAGCAATTTTGTCATCCTCTACCATCAAAGGATACAAGAGTATGTTAGCAACTGTATTCATGGCAGAAAAACTTGGACTTTTCTAATGTTAAAGACATACAGAAACTTCTCAGATCATTTCAAACATCAAAGCAACAGCTCCAGGATTCACCAGCTTGGAATCTGAATATTGTCCTGAAGTTCTTTATGAGTGACAGGTTTGAGCCCTTGCATTCAGCTTCATTTAAGGACCTCACGATGAAGACTCTTTTTTTTCGGTCAGTCTGGCGACAGCTCAAAGAGTCTGTGGAATTCATGCTTTTAGCTAAAACGATGGTTTTTTCAAGATAACAAAGCTATATACTCATTGCAGTTAGGCTTTCTCGCCAAGAACGAACGCCCTTCTCAATCTTGGCCCAAGGCTTTTGAGATAACGAACCTTTCGGATGTGATAGGCGAGGAGTTGGAGAGAGTCCTGTGCCCAGTAAGAGCCCTGAAGTTCTATCTGGACTATACGGAAGAGTTGCGAGGCAAGTCGGAAGCTCTTTAGTGCTCGGTCTAGAAGTCCTCGTTACAGATGTAGAAGAATGCACTTTCATTCTTTATCAGGCTCTTAATAAGAGAAACTCATGCACATTGCAGTGAGGCAGACCTCAAGTTTTTGATAAGCCAAGATGCATGAAGTTAGAACTGTAACAACTTTGGTAGGCTTTAAGCAGAATAGATCGTTGCAAAGCATTAAGGACACAACCTTTTGGAGGAGTAATTCTGTGTTCGCTTCACATTCTTTTGAAACGTGTCTAGACTCTTTATGAGGACTGCTTCACTCTGGGACCATTCGTAGCAGCGAGTGCAGTAGTGGGGGAAGGATCCACCACTACGTTCCCATAATCCTATTACCCTTTTCTTCTCTTGGAACTTTTGTATTTTTATGATTGTTCGTTGAGATTGCGACAGTCTTCCACAATCATTGATTTTAGTCAGGTGGTCATTTTGTTCCTTGAGAGCTCCTGGAAGAAGGGTATTGGAGGAGGTCCTGTTAACATAGAGGTATTTACACAAGTTTGACAGTTCCTAGAGGTCTTCAGCCCTCTGGGTTGATCGCTGGATCTCATAAGGAAAGCGGACATAATGTTGGCTGTCTCTGACCCTCCACCAGGGGTGTCACTCAGCTATATTTATATAACCACATGGTAAGTCTTGTGTTTAAAAATGATATTTTCATAATAAAATAAATTTTTAAACATACTTACCCGCTGGTTATATAAATTTAATTCCCTCCCTCCCCTCTAGAGACATTCTATGGGCATGGAAAAAAAGAGGAGTGATGGGATGGTTCTAATACCTTCGCCAGAGGGCGTGCAGGTGTTACACCTGGCTACTCAATCTGCGATTGCCGCGAGTTTTGAATTTCTGCTGGGACGTCAGAGACTAAAACTTTATTTATATAACCAGCGGGTAAGTATGTTTAAAGATTTATTTTATCATGAATCTATAATTTTCAATATTTAACTTAGCCGGTGATTATAATAGCTGCAACTCTGTTGCTCGACAGAAAACTCTAAGGTAAAATTCGCCAGCGATCGCTACACAGGTTGCGGGTGTGCCCAACAGCGCCATCTGTCGTTCAGATACCCAGTACTCAATGTAAACAAAGAACTCAATTTTCTCTCTGTCGTGCTCCCGACAAGACGTGCTTATTCGCTGTTGCTAAACTGGATTTGTTTTCACAACTAATTGGTGAAGTACACTATTCTAGTTTTGAGCTTTCGCTATGCAGGTGTTTTATCTTCATCTTAAATCTTGAACTCGTTTTGGATAGATTTAATTATGGTGACAAAGAGAGTATGGACTTTCTTTCACTTTTAAATGGCCGACCCTTCCCTTAGCGGAAGTGTGTTTAGGCTTTTAGTAATTATATCACGTTATAGATTTTCCTCTATATATTTTATATCTCTCCGCCTTTATTAGGCCTCTTCGATTAACTTTCCATTTATTATAAACATATAAAAATAATTTTAATGTTTTGTTTATATAGACCTTTCCTGAGAGTAGGCGGTCCTAACTTGGAAACCGAAGTTAATCAACGTTGAGTCCTTTATATCGTAATTAGCTTTTAAAGAGCTAAGGATTTAAAACTTTTTAAATGTAATATTTTATGAAAGAATTTCTTTGATAGTCTTCGTACTGTTTTCAAAGATGAACTAACGTTTAGTTTATTTATGCTACGCAGTTGTTGACGTTCAGGACGTTCAACATGCGCTCTATCGTTACGATAGAGAGAGAGTGTATCACGGTTTCACTTTGCAGTAAGAGTAAATCGATTCTGACGTTTTGTTCATTCTTTCTTAGCTTAAATGTTTTAAATTCTATTTTAAAGGAACTTTTTATTTGAAAAACCTTTCAGTTTTTTCCTTTAGTCAAATAACATGTTTTTTTGACGAAATATAATTGGGCTCTTCTCTTAGGTGCGAAATCAAGAGAGAAAGAGAGAGAGAGATAGAGACGGAGGGAGAGAGAGGAGAGAAAACGTTCCGTTCAAGCGGGTAACGTTGTTCTCGTGTTACTCTCGTCCCTAGTCGCTGTACGGGGAGGAAGGATAAAACGTTTTAGTTTTTTATTCTCGTCCCCAGGCTATGTGCGGTGAGAGATTGAAAACGTAGTTATATGAACTAGTGTTTAGTCTCTTTCCCAGCCACTGATTTTTTTTTTATCTTTAAATATGTTTTCTGTTTTTTGCTGGTATTAATGAGCTTGCATTATACGACTGATTTCGCAATTACTACCTTTTAATGAAGGGTAGAATTGCGTGTTTCAGGTAGAAATCAGTAAAAATTTCAGTGAAATAAGTGCAAAACAGAAAATCGAAGTGATAAAGTGATATGCGCAAAGTGTTACAGTGTTGCGTCCGAGGGTTCGTCTGTTCGTGCCTGTCGTTCACCTAGTCCGGGACCTCTTACATGCTCCCAAGCCCAGGGGAGAAGTAATGTCAAACGACTTATGGGTTCGAGAGGCCTTGACCAACGAACAGACGTTTTCCCTCTATGGTATTGGGTGTATCTTACCAAGATCTCCCCTACCATAAGACGAGAGAGACGTTGTTTCTCCTCGTCATCCGAAGGCTTTTCGCATAAGAAACCTGTCACAAGGTTTCGAAGCCCTTAAGCGAAAGTCAGTCCTTTCAGGACAGGTCCAGCGTCCTGGTTACAACCATTAGGACAGCTCTGACCCTATGCAGTCATCGGATAACTGCTCGCCGCCTAACAAAAGCGTAACACAGACTCCGAGAGTCTTTTTTTGTAGGCAAAGTGTTGCGGTCACAGACGTTACCCTCGTCTCTTACCACAACCATTTCCGTTGATCCTTAATGGGTTGTATGGCAAGACATGCGGTATATGCTTGCCTCCCTTATGGAAGACTATTCTGCCGATTAGTCCGTTGAGTCTAGCCGTTTATCTCATCGATATCCTGGCTTTCAGCCAACCTAACGTTCCTTTGTGCTTACTGTTGACGTTGGCATAGCTTAGTCACGTCAGTCAGGTTGTTTAGAACCACACTCGATGCGGTCTCGTGTGGTTTTTCAGCCGCATTTGGACGTTAGGCCACTTGCTGAGGCTCCTGTTGACGTTCAAGACGTTCACTAACAATCGGAGTTGACTTGTTTTGACGCTGTGCGTCAACCTCCGCATTCTAGAGTTGTTTTGACTGCTCAGTCTAGGCAGTCAAAGCGGTCTCGAGTGGACGCTGTGCGTCCTCACGCACCTGTTGTGGTTGACAGTTCAGTTGTTGACAGTTCACAGACTGTCAAGCAGTTACATGACGTTGCGTTCTGGTCCGCTACTAATGCACCAGTGAGTGTGGACTCTGCTTGTAAAGCATTGCCACCACGGTAGGTCTCTCCCTTGCTTGAGACTCAGCTTTTATCGGACAAGGTTCCTGTAGATGAGGAAGTTGCTGTTCCCCCTCCTACTGATATTCCCTTGAGGACTCTGTCAGATGGAGAGGAGCCTAAAGCTGCTTAGCCTCCTATGGACTTTAATTAAATCATGATGATTTTTTTTAAGGATCTTTGTCCGGATCTTTTTGTAACTGCTGCTCCTCGTTCGCCTAAACGTCAGAGCTTACACTAGGCCTAGCTACTTCGAAGCCGTTGTTTTTAAGCTAGTGCTCTCTCGCTCTCCTAGAGAGCTTTACGTTGGCTAGGCGACTGGTTTTTCACCAGGAGGAGTTTGGGGGATACAGCCTTTGCTTTCCCTTCTTTTAAACTGGTTTATAGAGCGAGAGTCTGATATGACACGAGAGAAGTTCTCGGCTTGGGAGTTCATGCCTCTGCCCAGATAGACTTCTCAATTCTCGTAGACTCTCCCTGGCGCCTGGCCAGGAGACGCTCCAAGTTGTTTACAGGTCAACTTCACAGCTGTTTTCGAGCCTTTGAAGTTTTGCTGTACAATTATGTCACTCATAACAAGGCTTTCAGGGATGGTAAACGGTACCGCCTCAGTCGCTAACCCCGTCTGTTGCCACACCTGCTCCCGTAGACCCTAAATGGGCTTTGCTGCAAGACATGCAGTCCAAGCTTGCATCCTTGATAGAGGACTTTAATGCGGAGAAGGTTGCTACCGAACCTTCTGGCCAACAACCTTCCAACCGGTCGGTTGTGCGCCCTGTTGATGCTGAGGTAACCTACTCGCGTCTGCCAGTTGAGGTGGTTCCTCCACCGATGCGACCCAGTGTGGGTTGCCAGCCGCACGTTGACGTTAAGCGACGCTCGGAGGTGGTTGTTGACGTTCAGGACGTTCAACAACCAGCAGAGGTGACTTGTTTTGACGCAGTGCGTCAACCTCAGCAACCCGGTAGGGTGTTGACTGCACAACCCAGACGGTCTAGACAGTCTCGGGTTGACGCTGTGCTTCCTCGCGCACCCATGGTTGTTGACAGTTCACAGACTGTGCAGCAGTTCCATGATATTGCGTCCGGCTCCGTCACGCATCCACCAGTGCGACCGGACTCAGCGAGCCAGACGTTGCCCACTCCGTTGCCGTTTCCTCATCAGTTTTCGGATGAGGAACCCTCTGATGAGGACCTTGCTGAACAACAAGACGATCAGCCCCCAGAATAGATCAAGCCCTGCTATCCATCCAGAAGATGCTGAAGAAGGAACGCTGCTCAGTCAGGCTGTGGATGAGTCTGGTAGGGACGCTGTCATCCGTGGAACAATTTGTGTCACTAGGAAGACTACACCTCCGTCCTCTTCAATACCATCTAGCTTTTCACTGGAAAAAGGACAAGACGCTAGAAGCGGTCTCGATCCCGGTTTCCGAAAAGATAAAGTCTTGTCTGACTTGGTGGAAG
Source organism: Palaemon carinicauda (assembly GCF_036898095.1). Lineage (NCBI taxonomy): Eukaryota > Metazoa > Arthropoda > Malacostraca > Decapoda > Palaemonidae > Palaemon > Palaemon carinicauda. The sequence continues at coordinate 71,414,014 of NC_090755.1, forward strand.
GACAATATCAACCTAAGAGAGGGTCTTCCCCTGGCTGTTCAGACTCCCAACCACGTTCTCTTCTCGGACGCATCGGACGTGGGCTGGGGCGCGACACTAGACGGTCGGGAATGCTCAGGACTGTGGAACTCGAGTCAGAGGAGCATGCATATCAACTGCAAGGAGCTGTTGGCAGTACATCTGGCCTTGAAAAGCTTCAAGTCTCTCCTTCGAGGCAAAGTGGTGGAAGTTAACTCGGACATCACCACGGCCTTGGCGTACATCTCCAAACAAGGAGGTACCCACTCACTGACGTTGTACGAGATCACAAGGGACCTGCTCATCTGGTCAAAAGGTCAAGACATCTCCCTAGTAAAGAGGTTCATCCAAGGCGACTTGAACGTCATAGCAGATTGTCTCAGTCGGAAAGGGCAAGTAATTCCAACCGAATGGACCCTCCACAAGGATGTGTGCAAGAGACTTTGGGCCACTTGGGGTAAAACCATCCATAGATCTCTTTGCAACCTCGCTGACCAAGAGGCTTCCAATCTATTGCTCTCCAGTCCCGGACCCAGCAGCAATACATATAGATGCTTTCCTCCTAGATTGGTCACATCTGGATCTCTACGCATTCCCACCGTTCAAGATTGTCAACAAGGTACTGCAGAAGTTCGCCTCTCACGAAGGGACAAGGTTGACGTTAGTTGCTTCCCTCTGGCCCGCGAGAGAATGGTTCACCGAGATACTTCGATGGTTAGAAGACGTTCCCAGTAGTCTTCCTCTAAGGGTAGACCTTCTACGTCAGCCACACGTAAAGAAGGTTCTCCAAAGCCTCCACGCTCTTCGTCTGACTGCCTTCAGACTATCGAAAGACTCTCGAGAGTTAGAGGCTTTTCGAAGGAAGCAGCCAGTGCGATTGCTAGAGCAAGGAGAGCTTCTTCCATTAGAGTCTACCAATCGAAGTGGGAAGTCTTCCGAGACTGGTGCAAGTCAGTTTCTGTATCCTCGACCAGTACCTCTGTAGCTCAAATAGCTGTTTTTCTCTTATACCTGAGAAAAGGACGATCCCTTTCAGCTCCCACTATCAAGGGCTACAGAAGCATGTTGGCATCGGTCTTCCGGCATAGAGGCTTAGATCTTTCCAAACATAAAGATCTGCAAGAACTCCTTAAGTCTTTTGAGACCACCAAGGAGCGTCGTTTGGCTACCCCTGGATGGAATTTAGACGTGGTACTAAGATTCTTCATATCAGACAGGTTGGAGCCGTTACAATCAGCCTCCCTGAAAGATCTCACTCTTAAGACTCTTTTCCTGGTATGCTTAGCCTCGGCTAAAAGAGTCAGTGAGATTCATGCCTTCAGCAAGAACATAGGATTTTCGTCAGAAAAAGCCACTTGTTCGCTACAACTTGGTTTCTAGCCAAAAATGAGCTGCCTTCTCGGCCTTGGCCTAAATCTTCGATATCCCCAGCTTATCGGAGATCGTAGGCAATGAACTAGAAAGAGTCTTATGCCCTGTTAGAGCTCTTAAGTTCTATTTAAAGCGTACTAAACCTTTACAAGGCCAATCTGAAGCTTTATGGTGTTCAGTTAAGAAACCATCCTTGCCTTTGTCAAAGAATGCTTGGTCAGACTTTATCAGATTGTTAATACGAGAAGCTCATTCACATCTGAGTGAGGAAGACCGAACTTTGCTTAAGGTGAAGACGCACGAAGTTAGAGCTGTAACAACTTCCGTGGCCTTTAAGCAAAATATATCTCTGCAAAGTATAATGGACGCAACCTATTGGAGAAGCAAGTCAGTGTTCGCGTCATTTTACTTGAAAGATGTCCAGTCTCTTTACAAGAACTGCTACACACTGGGACCATTCGTAGCAGCGAGTGCAGTAGTGGGTGAGGGCTCAACCACTACAATTCCCTAATTCCATAACCTTTTTAATCTTTCTCTTGAAATTTTTTTATTGTTGTTTTTGGGTTGTCCGGAAGGCTAAGAAGCCTTTCGCATCCTGGTTGATTTGGCGGGTGGTCAAAGTCATTTCTTGAGAAGCGCCTAGATTAGGGGTTTTGATGAGGTCCTGTTGTATGGGTTGCAACCCTTGATACTTCAGATCCTAGGGGTCGATCAGCATCCTAAGAGGATCGCGAGGCTCCGTAAGGAAGACGTACTTAAAAAGGCAGAGTAATTGTTCAAGTCGACTTCCTTACCAGGTACCTATTTATTTTGTTTTTGTTATTTTGATAACTTCTAAAATGAAATAAAAATTCTTAGCTCATAATAATGTAAACATATTTTGCTGGTCTCTACCCACCCCCCTGGGTGTGAATCAGCTATTATAATCACCGTCTAAGTTAAATATTGAAAGATGTTATTTTTATAATAAAATAAATTTTTGAATATACTTACCCGGTGATTATAAATTAAAGGACCCTCCCTTCCTCCCCAATAGAGACGCAGTGGGACGAGGAGAAAATCGAGTTCTTTGTTTACATTGAGTACTGGGTATCTGAACGACAGATGGCGCTGTTGGGCACACCCGCAACCTGTGTAGCGATCGCTGGCGAATTTTACCTTAGAGTTTTCTGTCGAGCAACAGAGTTGCAGCTATTATAATCACCGGGTAAGTATATTCAAAAATTTATTTTATTATAAAAATAACATTTTTCGTAATGAAATTGATATTAATACTTACTGTACCTGGAAAATTTAGCTAGTCTCACCCATAATATCCCATAATAGACAGCTGGTTCAGCAGGCATCATCGCCAACAGGGGTATATGCAGAATAGGGGGTGGCAGGGTTTCCAATGTGATTAAAATTTGGGTGGTTTTTGGAGATTCAGGGCTAGCTAAAGTATTCAGGTAAGTATAATTAATATTAATTTTTTATGAATATTCATTTGTTCCTACATGCATGCATACCGTTTGCTCTATGCTATGGATACAGTATATGTTTTCAGCGTAGCTAGAATCTTCACATAAACTTGACGCAAGGTGCTCCTTCTGGCGGGAAGGCCAGTAGCTAAGTTTACCTCTTTTTAAAAGCTAAATGGCCATTCCAGGTTCTCTGAACTTATGTTTCTTTTAAAAGATTGTTTGTATGATTAGGAAAAATACAATTGTTCCGGCACTATTTACAAACCGTTCCACTCTTTACAGTGAAGATATATTTCGGCGATAGCTGAAACTAGCCGTAAGACTTTTAAGCAAGGTGTAACTACCCACCGTTAGTGAGCGGAGGGCCAGGAGGGGTTAGACCTGCCACCCTGGTCACAGCTGCACCAATAACAGAACGTCCTTTTTATTTCGGCTCAGCAGATAAATTACTAGGTTATATGAATACAGTTAAGTAACTGGCCTGCAAATTTAGAAAACTTTCCCTCTTTCATTTTCAGAGTTTGTGTCCTAGGGGTTGACCATGCGGGTTTGACCCGGCATTGAAGGGTGCCGTTGCAGCACCATCATGTTAGCCTTGGAGACCGATCCTCACGGTCTTTGTCCTGCATGCAGGGATCACTCCTATGTACAGATGTCTCCTTGTGATGAGTGTAGGAGGTTACAACTTTCTAAGTAGGCCGCTAAGAAGCAAGGTCCTAAGCAGCCCTTTCGATCCAAGGGCTCCAAGATTGGTATAGGAGCGAGAGCAGGGAAACCTTGCCATTCCCACTATTGGGGCATTCCCCCTACCAGTCCACCAGTGGGGGATGCCTACAGAGCAGTTGGCAGAGGTGGGTGCTCCACAGGTCTGAACCTCGGTTGGTCACCGTCCTCAGAATGGGATACTACGTCTCATTCACTCTCTCTAACCCACCACAAATCATACATCCAATGATGTTGAGTTCTTACGCAAGGGGATCCGCGAAGGAACAGGCCCTTTGGGCCGAAGTCCAGACCATGTTAGAGAAGGGTGGTCTCCAAGAGGTCGTAAACAAGTCCCCAAACTTCTACAGTCGACTCTTTCTTGTAGAAAAGGCCTCGAGGCTGGAGGCCTCTCAACCTTGAACGACTTTGTCTGACAAACCCCGTTCAAGATGGAGACAATCAGACAGGCTGTCAGACCAAAAGACTTCATGATAACGCTGGATCTTTAAGATGCATACTTCCAGAGCCACGTTCATCCATCATCAAAGAAGAACTGTACCTAAGATTCACCCTGAGTGGAAAGATTTACCAATTCAAGGTGCTGGGCCTTGTTCTGTCAACAGCACCTCAGGTGTTCAAACTAGTGTTCTCTCTATTGTCCACCTGGGCTCACAAGAAACGGCATTTGTGTCCTTCAATATTTTGATGATTGGCTGATTCTTGCTGACTCTAGGGAGACCCTTTTTTTTGAATTGGGACAAACTTCTTGCATTTTGCTAAGATCTGGGGATCATAGTAAACTTCGAGAAGTCGTCACTGCAACCTTCACAGGAACTGGTATATATAGGGATGAAGATTGATACCAAACTAGGCAAATTCTTTCTGTCTAAAGAGAGAATAAAGAGAACTGCCCGTTCTGTCATAGGCCACTCTGCCAGAACATCAGTGGCAAAGGCTGCCGGGACACCTGACCTTGAAGAGATTGGTACCCAAACAATTTCATCAGTTCCTTTTAGGGCACTCAGTGGTGCTAATGAGCGTCAATTCAACGGTAGTGGCGTACATAAAGAAGCAAGGAAGTACATTTTCACAGCCCCTCTGCCATCTGGGCGTGGATCCTAAGATTAACGGAAGACAACTCCTGGCAAGAGGAATGTTCTGGCAAACAATTTGAGCAGGAAGACTCAGATAGTTGGCTCCGATTGGTCTTTGAAACATCAGATAGTCGACAAAGTCTTGACTTTGTAGGGTTCGCCAATGATCAACCTGTTTGCGATGTTCCTCAACCGGAAGCTTCCGGTATACTGTACTGCTCTCCAGTAACAAATCTCCAAGCAGTCTGGCAAGATGCCTTCCAACAACAGTGGGACAACTTGGACATCTACTCATTCTCCCCCCTTCTGCCTAGTAAGGTGGTTTCTAAACAATGTAAGGGCATAACAGGACCTCTCCATGACCCTAATAGCTCCTATGTGGCAACATGCAGAATTGTTCCCGTACCGTCTTCATTGCTCACAGAGGCACTGACGGAGCTCCCTCCACTTCCCGATCTACTCAGACAACCACATGCGAAGATCTTCCACCAAGCAATATTTGCTACGACTTCATGCCTGGAGGTTATCCAACAACTCGTCACATCACGAGGCTTTTCGCATATAGAAACGTTAAACTATGTTCACAGTGCACTACCTGCAAGACATAACCCAAAGGAACCTAGATACCTTTTCGATAGGTCCTGTGGCAGCTGCGCAAATCGTGGTCACAAACACCTCAGCGTCCTTGTAGGATAAGTAGCAGTCAGTTGAGGGCAGATGTTGCCTGGTAGTAAGCCTAGATTGAATATTCAAACAACTGGCCTCTTCGTCCTTCATTCTCCTCTCACCTGGGGTTTCAGCATCTGAGAATACTGCAAGCTGACCTCCTCTGACTGCAGGTGGGTACCATTCCCTTGTGAAACCCTGATATTATATGTCAATATATTTATGTTTCCTTTGTCCTTGCGAGGTGGAATCTGGCAGGGTCTAGGTTAAATGAGTTTAGCTCTAATGTTATGCTTACCTGGTCAAAGCACAATGCTTAGTTCTAACACCTTTGCACCAATTACCCAGGCTATTAACTCTTTCAGAAGTTAGAGAGGTGTCAGGGTGCCCTCTTAACAGCTCGTTCGAAGTACAGAGTTAGCAACCAGGGACATTTACCAGCCAGTTGTTGTTGGCACTTCCACTCACCTAAGAGTGAGTCTTCACTGTAAAGAGTAGAATGGTTTGTATTGAGTACTGAAACAAAGGACATATGAAAAAAAAATTTATTTTTCCTATCTATACAAACCTGGAGCTCTTTACACATACGGATCTCACTATCACCTATCCTCTGTAATTGCAAAGTGATATTCTGGTACTAGTAAAGAGCTCCAGGTTTGTATTGTAAGGAAAAATACAAATTATTTCCAAATCTGTTATATTTCTTTGAAAAATTGTGATTTTAGTGGCATTTTTAACTTTTCACAAGGTATCACTAATAGTTTTTCATCAACATTGATTTCTACAGTGATGTGCAAGTACTGTAGGTAGTTTGCATGTGCACTACAGTAGATACTGTTATAGTTTATTATAATCATCCTTTGTTTTCTTGAGGTGTGTATTTAATTGCTCCCATACTAACAAACCTTCCGTTATTTATTTGGATTTTCTTTCGGCGAAGCTGGAAGGTAGCTACAGTATTAGACTAAAAGTGCAGGGTGGCTACCCTGCCTAATCGCTTGAGCGGGTAGGCTGGGGGTGGCTGTCCACGTCTCCATTGCTTTCTGCGAGGTAAGCAATGGGAAACGTATTGTTTTTCCTATATAAACTCAGAAGGTGTTTATACAAGACAACAAACTCTATTACACTGAATTGCACAGGGATTTGTTATACTCACTTTGTATATTTAAGCGAGGCGTTAAAGTTTTCCCTAGAGCACAGTCATATACTGTACTAGGTAAAACCAGGTCAATGTCCATACTAGACTTAGGACTTCCTCCCTTCCACCCACTTAAGAGTGAGTCATCCAGATAAATAACAGAAGCTTTGTTACTATGGGAACAAATGACAAATTCAGAGATAATTTGTATTTTTCCCTAACTAATACAAACCTGGATTTATTTATATAAGTTGGTCTGCCATCACCTGTCCCCCAGAAGGCCTGCCTGCAATCAAAAGTGATGTATCTCACAGCTGTGAGAGTATATATAGAGGTGGCTGGGTACCCCCAAGCCACCCCCAACCTACCCACTCAAGTGGTTAGGCAGGGTTGCCATCTCGCATGTTAAGTCTAATGGCTACCTTCCAGCTTTGCCGAAAGATAATCCAAATAGATAACTCCAGGTTTGTATTAGTTAGAGTAAAATATAAATTATCTCCGAATTTGTCATATTGATATTCTAAAACATGTTTTTTAATTTATCTAATCATTCTTCAGGTTGGAATTATATATCTACTTATTCTTTCTTATGATTATTTGATATTTCATTTTCTTTGCAGGTTGTTGCATCGCTACAGAAAATTGGATTTACATTTATGAAACTCGTATGGAATTATTTCAAATTTATGCATATTAGCTAGAAATGATCCCTCAAAGTTTAAGTTGTGAAGCTAACTGATTTGGCTATCAGCTAACGCAAGTCAAGATGTCTTCTAGCAGTTTCGCAAGGTGAGTTGAAAACTTCTGTCTTTGTGAATAGCTTAACAGTTTTGTAGTACAGCATAGTTTTATTGCATTAGCATGTCTTATATTATAGTTTGTGAAAACCTTCATGTGAAGTAAGTATATAAAGTAAATATAGGTAAATTTGTGTTTGTTATATAAAAGAAGAATTTGGTTCATGAATATTGTCAATACAGTTTCAGAATTTTGTTGGGGAAGGTAAAATTCTTATTAATGTTAGAAGTGATATTCTTAACAATTATGTAATACAGTACAGTACTGTTTAAACAATGGGATTCTGAGAATGTAGGTATAATATTGTAAAAACTGGCAGTTAATCTTTTATGCATGCGAAATCCCTATGATCTGTCACTGAATGATAAGTTTTAATGAGGCAGATCACCAGGTATTTGGTCATCTTGTGAGAAGGTGCCAAGCGTTAAAGTCACCAACCTGGAAGCCTCATTGTGTTTCTTCTCATCGGTGGAAAGTGTTACATAGCAAGTCTTGACTATTAGGATCGTCCAACGTGCAGAGACAGTTCTGAGTTATAGGATTTCCTTTTAGGTCAAAATCTGACTGATCAATCTCCAGTGACCCCTCCAAGTGTGGAGGTTGCTCCCCAAGTGAAATTCTCCTACATGCTGCTTAAAGGACTACAGGTCATTCATGAATGGCAGAGGCAAGGAACAGCACAGTGTCCTAAAGACTGCCAGGGAACATAAGCACATAACACTGAGGCCTAGTGCTCAATGCTCCGAGGAGCGTAGAGAGTCTTTGCACCAAAGCCCTTCTTCCTCTAAGGATAGGCATTCAGTATCTCTCTCCCTACTCCCTTTATTGTCTAGGACACATAGTGTTGTCTTAATATCAGTGTTCGGGACACTTAGTGTTGCCTTAACCTTAGTGTTCGAGAGAGTGAACGGCAACTCGGCTTTAGAACAGAAACGATAATCCCAAGTTTCTTTCTTCTCTGCTACGGACTAATAACTTGGCACCATCCTCAGTCCGGTTTAAGGATACTCCAAAGTTAAGGAGGAACTTTCTGTAGTTCCTGTTGATTCCTCTGTCCGGTTGAAGGCCAAGGAGGCTTCTACCCCCTGATTCATGTCTGCTACCCGCAGAAACTGAAAATCCTGAAATCAAATTCACCTTCCTCAAACTCATCTCATACTGTATTAGGGAGTTAAAGGACCTTGGAGAGGCTTCCACAGAACCCATCATAGGCGCGATAATGGCGATTGATCGATGCTTCATAACCCCTCAAGGGTTGAGGCCTGCCCTTGAGATTCTGTGGTTGGTTCTTGCATGGAACGCCATGGTCAGGGTGAATTCGCAGGTCGCCGGGCCTGAGAATTTACTCTGCTCGAGTTGCTTCACCAAGATTGGGCTTTTCTCTGCAGCAAAGACTTTTTGTATTGGAAAAAGCAATACTATCAATTCTTCCAATAGATCCAGCAACAGCAATGCTTATGACAGGCACCACTTTGGACAGGGTCAAGTATAGGGTCATTTTGTTTTCGAGAGTACTGCTGTGGAAACTGTGGCCATGAACAGCCTGCAAACTGCAACTTAGATCGACCACTGGTTTGGAATGGTAGCATACTTCACTTCATTTCAGGATTTAGCTAATCTGGTTACGAAAAAGTACACGTACCTCGTTTTCTCAGGAACGAAGATGACCTTTCTCTTGCATCAGTCAGTGAACCAGTGGACAAACTGGGTTCTCAAAAGAGAGATGTGGTTGCAGCATGCTTTCCTAATCAGGTTGGACAGGATACAGCTCTCTCCCTTAGGAATGTCTACGATTTCTTGCCGAAGGACATTAAGAACACAGTCAGTAAGTAGAGATAGGAGAGTCATGACTCCTTTATCCTCAGAGCTGGGACCTGCAAGGGCTGTGGCTCTTCCAGATCAACTGCCTCAAGAGCCTCTTCCTCTCGTCCCAGCTGTTCGTCGCTCATGAAACCCAGATCTCAATCAGCAGTTCTATGACCTTCCACCTCGAGAAGGGCAAGGCACTATGTCCCCCCTTTTCAACCCCATCCTGTCCATGCCTGGAAGCACTGTAGAGGGAGGAGGGGATCATTTAGATCGGCAAACCCTTTCTCCAACTATTGGGCAACAGGAAAGTGACACGATGCGGAAACGTGGGTGGGGAAAGTCCTACAGAATGGATACCACCTTCCTTTCATCAATTCTCTTCCTACCCTTGCTCCCCAATAATGTGCCAGATGTATTCTCCAGAATCATCAAAAGCTCATGTCCTTGCATCAAAAGTGAAAGTGATGATGTAAGAAGAACATGGTAGAAGTTGTACAACTATCAGAAAGGACAACTTCATGCTGTATGTGGACCTAAGAATTCTATTTTCTGTACTGTAATGATCCATCACTCAGAAAAAAAGTACCTCCACTTCATCTTCAATGGAGTCGTGTACCAAATCAAAGTTCTGTGCTTTGGACTGATTACCACTCATAAAGAGATCATGCTGGTCTCAGCTTGTGCCCATTTGAATGGTTTAATGTACTGCAGTATCTCGGCGATTGGCTGATCCTTTCGTACTTAAGGAGATACTTGCTCCACGATCTGGAGGTGTCTGGGTACTTGGCATGGGTGTTCACACACCATTTACCTGTGCCTGGTTTTATTCCGGGAGGAGTAAGTGCGAGAGTTGTCGTGTAGTGAGAAGTAACAGCAGTACTACTACTGCACCACACCCTACGTTGTTAATTAGTTCAAAGAGACCCAACATATGTCTGATTTTCACCTCATGAGGGGACGCGCAGTATATGTTCCCTATTCATGTACTGAACCCAAAAAAGTACTTATAATCTGGTATCATTTTATAAGAACAAGATTCCTACATTATTAAGCTTTCATGTGAAATACAGTACTTAACAGTATAGCAATTCATCTTTATTGTACGAAATAGAAACCAATGTAAGGTCGGGTAAAACTAAGTAAATGGAATTTTATTTTTGTCGCACTCTTTCCCGTCATGTTTCGTCAACATGGGAATGTTCCGTTTGTGTTCTCACCCAGCAAGATAGGTCTCCTTGCTCTTGTTCTCTATGATTGTCACTTCCTAAAGCATGCACTGCAATTAGAAACCATTTGATCGGTAACAGTGTCTGGGAATCATGCGATCTCAAACCATACAATCGGTAACATCGAGCGGTACTCATGCGATCATTAATGATACAATCAGATGTTACGCTCTTTCTACTGGCGATCATTACGTTCAAGTCACTAGAAAGCTTTTACACCTACTGTATTACTTGTTACTATCCAGTGCTACCAGCCCAGTCCTGCCACCTCAAAGAGAGGGAAGAAGAGGTCACCAAGCACAGGATGACCAATTGGGCCGAGTTTGAAGAGACTTCGGACATTTCCTCTGCATGGTTTCGTGGGAGGAGTAGTAACCTTGGGAAGGATTTCTTGGTATGAGATTCAGGAGCACGAGCACTGCTGGTAAGGAGGTTTGACTGCCACCCTCATCCCTCTCCAGCCTTTGGACTTACTGAAGATGTTTCGATGACACCATCGCTCAAGATATTCCTACGTGCTGGCCGCCGATACTGCTTGTCGAGACCAAGATTTTCCCATAAGTCAGGATCTTGTAACTTGCTCACGCTTTAGTTTTAAGAACAGATCAGATCTCAGCAGTCATACAAGCACCGAGATGTCACATCATAATGGAGGAAGAGGAAGCTAAGATCGGCAGGTTTTCTCTTGCATTGTTTTGGGGGAATATCGTGATACAGCATCCAGTCCTTTATTCTTCAAACCGGAGGGATGCACTAAGGTGGACCGGTATGCTAATGTTTTCTCTTTCAGGTTGAGAAGTCTTCTGTTGCTGATTTCAGTGATAGAGCGGTCATTAAGAATCCAAAGGAATGGTTTATGGTCCGTGGCTATAATGAGTTTGGTGCACCTAAGGGTTATGCGCTTCACCAAACGACATATTACAGTATGTCGTTTGGTGAAGTGCATGAGCCACTGTAAGGCCCTCTCCTTCAATGGGGGATAATGACTTCCGGCTGGTCTTGTAAACCCACTCCCTACCAAAGAAAGTTTCCAACCATCATGGCAGCCTGATGGGGTCTTGGATGTGCACAGACAATACTTCTGCCTCAAAAGGAAGCCAACCCCATCCACAGACCAGTCTGTTTGTAGACATGTAGTATTGGATGGATTGAATAGTGTGATGCAGGCCTTCATTTCTGACACAATGGCTTCCTTCAACTGTTCAAACAGCTTGTTAAGTTCCTCAGTCCTGGTGAACACTGTTGATGGTTTGAGGTGTCTGAAAAGTTTCATTTGTTTGGCCACAGCAAACCAAACCATGTTCTCGATCCAGATATATCCTTGGGTGTTGAGAAATTTAGAACAGAGTTTAAGAATTTTGAGCTTAGTTTTACATTTGTGGGTGTCACTGTGAGTCTGGCAAACTCCACTGAATCCTGGACAAACTGAAATTTTCTCGGGGTGAGGGTGCTGCCATTTCGTAAAGAGTTCAAGCCACTCAAAGGTTTGGAAGTAAGTTGCCTCATTTGACTTTGCCCACATACAAGTATCATCAACACATTTCACTTTGTCTTGGAAGTCTGCAATGGTGCTGTCAAATCTCCTTGTGTATGCATCACCACTGGCAAGGAATCCTTGTGGTGCAACCTTGTACCGGAATCTACCCCATAGGGTGATGAAGGTGATGATGTGCCTGTCCTCTTCACTGATCGGTACTGAATAATATGCATTCCATACATCTGCAATTGACTTTTTAGTGTTTTGAGGGATTCGATCAGGAAGATGGAATGGACTAGGACATGGTTGGTCTGTCATGCAGCATGACGGTTCTGGGGCTGTAAGTCAACTGTGCATCTGGGGCTTCCATCAGATTTAGCTGTGACAACCATCCTGGAGCCCCGTGTGACAGGTGTGTTTGGACTGACTCGTTCTAGAACTCCAATACTAACATCACGCTCCAAGTCTTTGAGAATGTGACGGGCCGAGAGAGGAGTTGTGAAATCAAAGGCAGATTGGAAACGACTGAGTTATATTGTTGTGGAACACTCTCCTTATATACAAAACCTCAAGGCAACAGGACATGACAAGTTCACAAGATAGACAAAATCACAGAGGAAAAACCAGACTTGAATTTTCATGTTCGTTTTAGTGCGAGGGAAGAGCGAAGATACAACCATAATATATACAAAAGGAATTATGTACAATTGTGTGAAACACGGTTGGTACATGGCTCCCCCCCTAAAAATGACATACTGTACATGTTAAATAGGGCTCCCTGATCTAGAGAGGCGAACTGTAGGCGGGTCATCTGGCAGAAGATAAGCAGGTTTTAGACGATCAATGGAGACCCAGTCTTCTTTGCCCCGAATGTTTAGGAGGAATGCTTTCGGACTGCGTCGGATCACAAGGTAAGGTCCCGTGTAAGGGGGCGTTAACGGTGGCTTGCTGGTGTCGTTGCGCAGGAAGACGTGCGTTGCAGAGTGCAAGTCCGTTGGTATGTGATGCTTCGCTGGGGGCTTGTAAGTCTGGCGGCACGGAGTAAATTTTTCCACGACGTGACGTATGCGCTGGAGATCGTCGGAGGAGGTTGTAGAAGGAAAAAACTCGGCAGGGACGACCAACGGGTCGCCATACACCATTTCGGCTGCCGAGACGTCGAGGGCGTCTTTAGGAGTGGTCCTTAGTCCAAGGAGGACCCAGGGAAGCTGAGTAAACCAGTTGCAATCCTTGCAGCGGGACATCAAAGCTGCTTTGAGGGTGCGATGAAAACGTTCAACCATTCCATTGGCAGCGGGGTTGTAGGCCGTTGTGTGATGTAGGGTGATGCCCAGGAGATTCGCTAATGACGTCCATAATTGAGAGGTGAAAGTGGTTCCCCTGTCAGAAGTAATATGCTCAGGGATACCGAATCTTGAAATCCATCCAGAGAGTAAGGCAGATGTACATGAGGCGGACGTTGCAGTTTCCATGGGAATGGCTTCAGGCCAACGAGTGGAGCGGTCGATGACGGTAAACAGGTAACGATGTCCTTGTGATGTGGGTAGGGGGCCTACAACGTCGACGTGAATGTGTGCGAAACGACGCTGAGGTTGAGGAAAGGTGCCCACTCCTGAATCCGTGTGTCGATGTACTTTGGAAGTTTGGCAAGAAGTACAGGCACGGACCCAATCCTTAGCATCCTTAGAAATGCCGTGCCAAATGAACTTTGCCTTCAGCAGCTGTGCAGTAGAACGGCACGAGGGATGTGAAAGGCCGTGGATGAAATCAAACACCTGTCGGCGCATGGGAGCAGGAATCCAAGGTCGCGGTCTACCAGTACTGACGTCACAGAGGAGGGTGGTGTTGGAGTTTTTGAGGGGAAAATCCTCCCAACGGAGGGACGTGCAGGATGTCCTACAAGCTTGATACTCTGGATCCTGTCGTTGGGCTTCAGCCAGGGCGTTGTAATCCAATCCCAGTTGAACGGCAGCCAACGTGTTTCTTGACAGGGCATCGGCAACGGGATTCATTTTCCCAGGGACGTATTGGAGGGTGCAATTGTATTCAGCCACGGCGGAGAGATGTCGGCGTTGACGGGCGGACCAGGCGTCAGACTGTCGAGTGAAGGCGTGCACCAGAGGCATGTGGTCTGTGCGAATGACGAAGGGCGTACCTTCTAAGAAATGGCGAAAGTGACGGACAGCCAGGTGCACCGCCAGCAATTCTCGATCGAAGGTAGAATAACCCGATTCTGCCTTGGACAGTTTTCTGCTGAAGAAGGCCAATGGGCGGGGCGAGCCTTTGACCACCTGCTCGAGTACTGCACCAATAGCGACGTCGCTGGCATCGGTGGAGAGAAGGAGAGGGGCGTGTGGGATAGGAAAAGTGAGAGCCGCAGCAGTTGATAGGGCCTTCTTTGCATTGCAGAAGGCCGCTTCTTGAAGGGGACCCCACTTCAGGTCCTTTGGCTTGCCCTTGAGGGAGGCGTAGAGGGGAACAAGAGTGGCGGCAATGGCTGGCAGAAAGCGGTGATAATAGTTGATCATGCCCAAGAATTCCTGCAGAGCTTTGACGGTCGAGGGCGTGGGGAAATTCTGAACGGCTGCTACCTTCTCAGGGAGGGGATGGACTCCTTCAGGAGTGATACGGTGCCCTAAGAACGACACTTCGTTGGCGCCAAAGGTACACTTGTCGTACCGGACTACAAGGCCGTTTTGTTGCAGGCGGTCGAGCACGATGCGCAGGTGACGGAGGTGTTCCTCTTTTGAGGAGGAGAACACAAGTATGTCGTCCACATAACATACACAGAAAGGGAGGTCCCCTAAGATGCCATCCATGAGACGTTGAAACGTTGCCCCAGCATTACGAAGGCCAAAACAGGAGTAATTGAAGGTGTAAGTACCAAACGGAGTGGTGATGGCGGTCTTGGGGATGTCTTCTGGGTTCATAGGCACCTGATAATACCCCTTCAGGAGGTCGAGCGTAGAGAAAACCTTTGCTTTGTGCAGGTAGGAGGTTACAACGGCAATGTTTGGGAGGGGGTAGTGATCCGGTTCTGTTTGCATGTTCAGGCGCCTGTAATCCCCGCACGGACGGAGGGAGCCGTCTTTCTTCAGAACGATGTGTAAGGGTGACGACCATGGGCTGGAGGCCTTTTGGCAAAGGCCCATTTTCTCCATTTCGGCGAACGTCTGTTTGGCGGCTGCCAATCGTTCCGGTGCCAGACGTCTGAATTTTGCGAAGACTGGGGGTCCCGTCGTCTTGATATGGTGATAAATACCGTGCTTAGCAGGAACCGTGGGCGTTTGGCGAAGTTCTGGACGGAAAACTTCCGGGTACGACGTGAGGAGGTGGGCGTAGGCATCCGTGGGTGCGCTGATGTGGAGAGCGAGGTTAGAGGGGGCGGGTTGAAGAGGTGTCGACAAGTACGAGTCCGCGTTGACCAATCGTCGGTGGGCGACATCGACCAGAAGGTGGAAATGAGAGAGGAAATCCGCACCGAGGATTGGCATTGTGACGTCAGCAACGAGAAACTTCCAATTGAATTTACCGTTTCCGAACGATAATGTGAGGCTCTCGTAACCGTAGGTGGGTATCGCAGATCCGTTGGCAGCTACCAAGCGGACGTCGGCAGATGTAGACAGACTACGTTGTGCCTTGAAGAGTTTCCTTGGCAAAAGAGAACGACAAGCACCCGTGTCTACCAAAAATCGCACGCCCGTTCCTGCATCCTGTAAAAAGAAAAGATTAGAAACATGGGAGGCCACCGCCACAAGCGATGGCCTACTTACACGTTTTTTGGCCACTGACAATCTTTGGCACATTTCTTCGCGGTTGCCCCGAATCTGAAGTGGTAGTAGCAAAACTGTGGTGGATGGGAGGTAGTAAGTGGCTGTAGAAGTCGTTCGTTGGGGCGCGAGCGATTGGTGGGTGGTGGGCGGCTTTGTCGCCGCTTCGGCACGTCACGGGGTAGGCGTGTATGTCCTACGGCATTCATATCAGCTTCGGTGTACGTTGAATAGGCATCCTCGTCGTCAGGGGTGGAGGCGTTGATGGAGGTCTTGAAGTGGCTGTCCATAAGGGCGTCGGCTTTGGTCATCAAGTCCTTTATGGGTAAACTATCGACATCGGGTATGGCAGCGCGCACAGGTTCAGGTAAACGGCGTATCCAAAGGGCACGGAGTAGGTTCACCTCACGAGGAGAGCCGTCTGCGGCAGGTTGAAGGCGAGCGATACTGGTCATTTCCCTGAGGGCAAGCGAAGCCCTTTGGTCCCCCAACGGTTGTTGCGAGAGCTGAAAAAGCTTTGCTATACGGGCGGCTGGCGACGGCGAGTACTGTTGCAGAAGGTATGATTTGAGGTCGTCATACGCTATTGGGGTGTCTCCTTGTTCACAAAGCCAGTCGGATATTTCTGGGAAGGTGTCCTCGGGTATCGCCGCGAGAACATAATCCGCTTTGGTGGTTGAGCGAGTCACGCCCCTGATACGAAACTGGACTTCTGCGCGCTGAAACCAAGCAAACGCCTCTCCGCTGGCAAACGATGAAAGTTTGAATGGAGAGGCCGTAGCGCCAACTGCCGTAGAGTCCGTCATAGTACCAACGATGGAGGGGCGAGGGGGTGGGGGTGGAAGGCGGTGGAAGCGAGTCGACTTCCGGGGTCACCAATGTGACGGGCCGAGAGAGGAGTTGTGAAATCAAAGGCAGATTGGAAACGACTGAGTTATATTGTTGTGGAACACTCTCCTTATATACAAAACCTCAAGGCAACAGGACATGACAAGTTCACAAGATAGACAAAATCACAGAGGAAAAACCAGACTTGAATTTTCATGTTCGTTTTAGTGCGAGGGAAGAGCGAAGATACAACCATAATATATACAAAAGGAATTACAGTATGTACAATTGTGTGAAACACGGTTGGTACAAGAACTTTGCCTTGCCAGTGTTTGTGCATTAGGGCAGGTTTGTGCACAGCCACAGGTTTGGCTAGATCAACGTGTAGTTGCAAGGTTTCACATTTCATCATGGGTAGGAGTTGGTGCTCACAGGCATTGAAAGAAATGTCGTCATAATAGTCCAGGAGCCAATCCTTGAGTGCTGGCACATCTTCCTTTGTAGCTGTTAGTCCTGGTGGAAATGATTTTGGCAATGGTGGGGTTGCTTGGCCTCATTTGGGGCATTGGCAGGCCGGATCATTTGTGCTCTCTAAGGATGAAATATGGTTGGATGGTGGTTCAGCTGCTACCTCCGGGAAGTTTGCTGGAATGACATCCAGCTTCTTCAGTGCTTCTCTGCATAAGAATGCTTTTTCGATCCTCGAAGACATATACCAAATGTTTGGCTGACCTAACAGATCCTGTCTGATCATGGATGCATGAGTGAACAATTATACCTCCTTCAAGGCCCAGGTCCTCACTAATGGCACCCAGCATAGTGAGTTTCACTGGCTTGATGTCATTCTCGGTGTAACCTATGGCCAAAGCAGGTTTGATTGGAATCACCGAGCTCTGGCATCCAAAGTTGGCTATCATAAGGATGGATAGCCTCTTTGAGTCCTGAACTTTTACTAATGGGGTAACCAAGCTCTTCATGGTCTTTAGACAGGGGTATCAGGTCAACTACAATTGTGGGATATGCTTTTGAGGGACATTCAATCCATCTATTATCGAAGATATGGTAGGCTATCGGTGATTGGTTTGGATGCGGTTGGTCGCTGCTCCCGTGATGACTTGAACTACACGACTGATCAAATACTTGCAGGTCATCTTCCACCTGACATGCATTAACCTTGTCCTTATCTTTGGATTCCCGTTGAGATTGCAGTCCTCTTGAATCCCTGTTCTGGGTGCAGAATTGGGACCAGCTGTCTCTTATGTTCCCACTTATTCCAAGTTGAACATTTGCTACATGCCGATGAGTAATGCCCCTTTAATGGAGCACTTTGCACATGTTGATGACCATGCTGAGCATCGTTTAGCTCAGTGTTTCTGTCGTTGCACTGGCCATGACTTGATCCACCACATGCCCAGCACTTAGCAGTCGAGTACTGTAGTTGGTTTGTTTGGACCTGTTTGTGAGAAAACCCGCACAGTCTCCAACAGCAGTTCTTGTGGCTTTACCCTGCTCTTTCTGAGCTATGAATGATACAGTCTTGTCAAGGGTGCGATCAGTTTTGGGGTCCCCGAGGAGGTCTGAAAGGATTTGTGGGTCAGCAATTCTATAGACGAGATTGTCCTTAATGATCTCACTACTGAAGTCAAATGTGTCTATGCATCCGGGCTGTGAATACATAGTCGTAAATTGACATAATGAGGCCTTAACCCGTAAGGTCATGATAAAGGTTTTGATTCCTGTCCCTTTTGGTTGTACCATTTTGCTGAGGTTGATCCTGTGCACCAGGATGCTTTCCTCTTTCATTGCGAGACATTTGATATCAACTAGGAGATCAGCCTCTCATATCCTGGCAACATCTCGTAAATCTGTCATCACAACAGGTCTGAGGTCGTTACTGCAACAGTAGAACAGGGGTGTTGGGGCTTGTGCATCAGATATGGTCATCCCTGTCTTGTACATGGCCCACTGTCTGGTGAGTGCTGACCACTGGTCTGAGTCACATCCATAACTAATCATGCAGGGGATCCAATTTAAGCTTTGAGGAGGCAGATGTTCCATGTGTGGCTTTCTCATGCATGTGTAAAGCTATTGCGAGGGCTGCCGCAAATGTGTTGTCCATGTTGTGAGATTCCTAGGTGCACTCGAGTTTAGTCATCGTTTAGAGTCTATAAGATGGCTGAATGAGACAAAGTGTTAAAGATCTTCATGAGTGACTCTTCAGTCATAGAAAGAAGACACTCTTCCTTGCATACCTCTTCATTTAGTCAAAAGGATGACTGATGAGTCACCTGGAACACAGGAGACACAAACATAAGTGACAGAAGATACTAACATAAATAATGGATAAACTGAGTTAAATGATATATCTATTTAGTGATCAATCTGTAAAAGTCTTCCAAGGTGTATCTCCAGTCCTTTATAGTCAACTCTTTCTGTGGAGTAGACTGTGGCCAGGGAATTTAACATCTAATCTTCTTGGACATTGTTCAATTTTAAACACAAGACTTACCTGGTGGTTATATATACAGTATAGCTTACATCCCTGACGTCACGGCAGAAAATTCAAAACTCGCGCCAATCGCCGATTGGATAGCCAGGTGTTCTACATGCGCGCCTCTAACTAGGTACCTAGAAACCATTCCATCGGTATCCATATCTTCCCTGCCGGCGCTAGCGGTAACATTGGTTGGATATTTTCGCTTTTGACTGATTATTGCTCTCCCTTTGGTGAAGTACAATAATTCTAGTTTTTTGACTCTCGCTTGGTTGGATTTTCCTGTGGTTTCTCTAGTTATATTTTTGGATATTGATATTTTGACCCTTGCTTGTATTTGATATCTTTTACAAATTTCAAAATGGCCACCCCCTCTGGTAGTTTTAGGGTGTGTGCTAGTGGGTGTAAGACCTGTTTATCAAAGGCCTCCTTTGATCCTCATTCACTCTGTATTAAATGTAGAGGTAAAGTTTGTAAACTTGATGATAGGTGTGACGAATGCCTTATTTTGTCTGATCACGAGTGGCTGGAATTCGATCGCTATATGTGAAAGTTAGCAAGAGATAGGGTAAGACGTAGTTCTTCTCATTCTTCTAAAGATTTTTCCTCTTCCCATGTCACAGTACCTATTCCTTCCCCTGTTGTGGTAGTTCCTGATCCCACTACGAGTACCGCTGATGAACCAATGCTTAAAGATATGATGTTGGCTATCCAGGCGTTGGGTGCAAAGGTAGAGTCTATCGCTGCGGATAGAACGCAGTTAATGGCTGATGTTAAACAGCTGAAAAGTGAAAGTGCTAGAGGTGCAGTGAGTGTTATTAGTGTTGTGGAGGGTGCGCCTGCTTGGGCTTGTCGTTCTCCTAGTCCTAGACCTCTTCCAAGCTCCCCAACCCCTGGGAGAAGGAATGTCGAAAGACGAAAGGAAACGAGAGGCTTTAGCTCCCGAGCAGACGTCCCCTCGAGCGTTCCTGTTGACATTTCCCAGGACGTTCGCCCTTACCATAGGAAAGGTGAGGTTAAAATGTTTGGCTCATCATCATATGATGATATTCCTAAAAGAGGCTGTCGTCAAGCGTCCAGACCTCTTAAGAGGAAATTTGACCAGCGTCCTTCCAGGACATCACAAGCAGGCTGTAGTCATTGGAGTAGCCCTGAAAGCTTTTCGTCCGAGGAAAGCTCGCCTTCTAAGCGTCCTGCTAGGACATTAGATTCTATTGAGAATTGTCCTGCTGTTGAGCAGTTATCTGAACTGGGCGTGACCTTGATTCATGCCAGACCATGTTAGAGAAGGGTGCTCTCCAAGAGGTCTTCGATGATTCCCCAGGCTTCTTCAGTTGACTCTTTCTTTTGAAAAAGGCGTCTGGAGGCTTCACAGACCGACCATCCTCAGACTGTTCCACTTTTGCTCAAGACTATACTAGGCAAGATTTTTCCGTCAGTGGATCAAGTACTGGCAGAGCTTTCCCACAAGAGGCAAATTGTTAGCACCAGTGGCAAAACGGCTGTGGCATCTTACATCACTTGAGAATTTAGTGCCCTACGGCTGGCTCCACATTCGGTCTCTAGTACCCTAGTACCGGTGGGACCCAAACAGAAGAGAGACCTAAGTTGGTGGGTGTTAGACACCAATCTCCTCAGAGGAGTAGATCTCTCTCCTCCCCTGTTTTTGTTGGGCTTCACAGACGCAGTAAAAGAACGGGGGGTAAGGTCATCGGTTACACCTGACGGCATCCAGACTTTGGTCCGAATTCGAAAGGCGGTTCCACGTAACCTTTGAAATGATGACAGCCTACTTGACCCTCAAGTACTTCCATCAACTCCTTTCAGGGCATTATGTCCCACTTAAACTTGAACAAACAAGGAGAAACCTAGTCACAGCATGTATTCCTACTAGCTGTGAAATTCCTCAGGTGGACGGAAGCGAATTTAATAGCCTTAACAGCACACTTCTTCCTGTGCAAGGAGAACGTGCTGGCGGACAATCTGAGCAGGAGGAGTCAGATAGTTTGCTCCGAATGGGCAGTTGATCTGTTCACGATGTCCCTAAACCGGAACCGGAACATTTGGTGTACTACTCACCAGTACCGGTACCACAAGCGTTCTTGCAGGACGCATTTCAACACCTGTGGGACAAAATGGACGTCCATGCGTTCCCTTCCTTCTGCCTAGTAAGGTTATTGAACAGAATGAGGTCATTGCAAGTCTAGCAATGACCCTCTTAGCTCCGCTGTGGCAGCATGCAGAATGGTTTCCGGACCTTCTGCATCTGCTCATAGAGGCACCGAGAGAGCTCCCTCCACTTCACAAGCTACTCAGACTACCACACGTGAAGATTTTCCACCAAGCGATACCATCGCTATGTCTTCACACCTGGAGACTATCCAGCAACTAGTCGCAAGAGAGGCTTTTCAAAGCTGGTTCCTAGGCGCGTGGGAAGATACCTCCGGGAGTTGTCGTCTGCAGTGTATCAGGCAAAGTTGTCCGTCTTTTGTGATGCGGGTCTTTCCACTCAGTGCCTGTATTCCAGCAGTAGCGGAGTTTTTACTGTTCCTAAGGGGGTAAAAACTTGCTTAGTGTTGGTTGGGAAAGGCTTTCGTTCAGCGTTGAACATTGTCTTCAAACTGAATCGAGTTGTTATTTCCTCCTCAGCGGAATTGTCACTCATCACACGGAACTTCAAGCATTCCTGCCATCAGTCGAAAGTTAGACCACCTCCTTAGAATGTTATCAGGGTCTGTCGTCCACGGAAAGCAACCCCTTATGAGCCTCTTCGTCAAGCCGTGGATAAGGACTTGACTTTGAAGACGGTTTGTTCCGTAACTGGAATACAAACCACGCTATTTAATAGGGGTATTACTTTCGGCGTAGCTGGAATGACGAGCCATTAATTTTTAACGAGGGTTTACTACCCACACCGCTAGTTAGCGGGGGTAGGTGAGGGTAGCTTGCTACCCCCCCCCCCACACACACACACACCTGTGCTTGAGCTCACTTTGTTCTCGGCTCGGATGGTAGTCGGACGTGTCCGCTTTCATCCTCGCCGCCATTTGGCAGCCATTTAATGCTTTTTTCTTTTTCTTTTTCTAGTTCTGTTTGTAAAGTTGGCTTCTGCGATTATGCGCACCTGCCCTGGGTTTCCCGACCGCCCCTGTGGAACATTCATGGCGGCGGTCGAGACCGATCCTCACGCCCTTTGTCCTTCTTGTATGGGCTAATGGTGTGATAGTAATAACAGGTGTGGTGAGTGTAAGCAGTGGTCTACCTCCCAGTGGTAGAGGTTTTCGCGACGACGTAAGAAGAAGGCCAAACGGGATATTTCTCCTTCGAATGTTTCTTTGAAAGGAGAAAAACCCAAGGCCTCTTCTTCCGTTGCCCAAACCTCCTCTGAAGCTCCCACTCGGTCGGTCTCTTTCGAGAGACCATCAAGTGGTAGCGTAGACCGATGTACTGTTTACCAAACTCGAGGCTCGAGAGATGACGTTGCTTCCCCTAGCGAAGCAGCTCCACCTCTCCCCCGGGGGAGGATATGTCACTAACCCCCCATTTTGGGCTCAGGCCATGTCGTCCTGATGGAAGTTCCTTCTTAGTAGCTTCCTAGGTTATACTTAACTACAGTGATATATCCCAGAGAATTTTACTAAAGGTATCCAGAATTCTAACTCCTGGCGCGAGTATCCCTTGTATTATCTTTAGGGATATCGCATAAGATCAGAGGACGTATTCTTGACACGCCACATAGCTATCTACACCCCTAATAGCGTTTACACTTCGAGAGGGGAAAGTGGCAAGAATTGTAGGAGGGCCGTTATTAAGGCAACGCTCTTACTCGTACTGTTGTTGAGTGCCAGCACAACGCCGTGTGGCGCCATCTTGTCATTCTTTCTCTTGTAGCGCTACCTACTCGGTGTTATCCCTTGTGCCTCTCGCTATTTTGGATTGTATTTTTCACCATGATGCCTTTACCAGCCTCATGTGCCTCTGGAAAGTTGAGTACTATCTTTAATTTGTATAAATGTAAGCTCTTGCCAGTTTTATCCTCAAATTATTTCGTAATTAACGTAACGAGCTGTTGCCTAGCCGGATGGCGTCTTGGACGCGGTCGTTCTTTTGCATGTGCATTTAGTTAGCCAGAACGACATTCCCGCCATATTTCACTTTAATAATTTTAGCTAGGAATTCTTTAAATTATGCCGATTGTTTCGTGGATTTGGCAATTTACTTACCGAGCCCCACGAGTGCTAGGCTTCCTAGCTTAGGCACCCACACACTTCATGCATTATGTAACCTTCCTAGTAAAGTTTTATTAAAGCTCAGGCAATATTTTAGACATTTAAGATATTACTGAATAAATTTTCCTCTTCCAAGATAGTATACGAGAGTTTCAGTGACCGATTCTCACCGTGCCTAGGCTACTAACCTAGGGGCTTTAGTATACTTTCATACATGTCCCCAATTGCCCTTGTATCATCTTTTAAGTGGAGACTGACACCTCCTATGCCTTTTAAGTCGATACCTATCTCCCTGTGAGATTTAAGAGCAATTCCTCTTCCCTTTGACTAGCCTAGGCTAACCCTAGTCAGCTTTGCCGTGAATTTATTCAGGTAAATCTAGACTAGGGTGTTTCCATTACTTTCCCTCAACCGCAGAGGTTGGTTTTGAGTTTAGGACGGGACTTCAGAGTATTTGTCTGTGATCGGTGGCCGTCTGGCTTGGAGAATTGAAATCCTAAGTCAGGTTAGGCTACCAATGCAGGAGGCTAGACCTCCCTAGGCCCCACCTGAAAGCATTATATGATAATGTCTCCTCCCTGTGGCCTAGCAGACAGTCCTGTGCCGGCAGATCCTAAAGCCGAAGAATTAGGTTAGATAGAACCTATCAGGTACTACCTCACCTACAGGACCCTTACCCCTCCCCTGCTGTCCTTTGGTGTTGGCCTAGCCTTTACACATCTTGGCCATCATTCTACAATCGACCCTGCGGGTAGATTGTGGGGCTGGCTCGGGTTCTCTGTCGGTCGTCGAATGATTCGGCTGCCGGCAGAGATTCCCCTAACCTATCGAGTGTTCTTCAGTCCTCCCTTGGACTGCCTTCCATAGCCCCACCAGCTGGTACTGACAGGGCTATGGTTGGATGGAAGCCCGAATATAATTCCCCCTTCCATATGAACCCTCATTCTGGATGGCGGTCTGCAAGGCTGAGCCTTTGCTTCCCCCTCCCATCCATGCTTTCTGTCTCTCTTACCATCTACCCTGGGCCAGCTGCCGGCGGCCTCTCGGACTGCGGTCCGCCGTCAGGTTGCTCTGCCGCCGCTTGCCACGGGTTACCATTGACCGGTGACCCAACGACAGCCGGCACACACCGGCCGGCTGCTGGCAACTATGCTGACTGCCGACAGCTGGTCGACCAATTGTCTGAAGACATATTCTTTCGCCGGCCAGCGGGGGATCCGCCTTCATAGACGAACCCTCGGCGGCCGGCAGCAGGGCGGCTGCCGGCGGCCTGCCGCCCATTACCTACTGAAGGCAGTGTACAGTACCTTAAAAAAGCCCAGGGTATTGCCGGCAGGCACTACAGTATTGGCTGTGGAGTGGTCAGTAGTCACTGCGATATTGATTATCCCGCACTAGAAATACCACTGTGCGGTCTGTGCTGTAGCCCATACATATTTCCAACCTACAAGATGCTTCATGGGCAGCCTATTGTGAGACCACCACACCAAGAGAGCGATTCTCTCTTGTTAAGAAAGCGATCAATGATCACTTTATTCAATCCCCAATATTGAACTTTAGAAGACGGTGTTAAGTTACACCTTATATCCAAAGGATAAGTTGTCTTCTCCTAATAATTCGACTTAGAATATAGAGTTCAATATTGAAGGAGGTCATAGCAATTGGCTGGACAGGAAACACATGTGAGTGTCTTTCCTCTTTCCCTTCTAGTTTACCTATCCTAAGCTAAAATATACATAACATTGTATGATGAAATTATGAGATATTTCACCGAATACTCATCCGTCTTTCCTTTCTTTACAGAAGGAGCATCCCGAGTTCGGGAACCACTTCTACAAGATCCGCAGTAAGAGCTTCTGCGGCCATGACATGTGCAGAACCCACGCGCGCTGCGCGACAACGAAGGGCTCTCTTAAGTATTGGGACTCCCAGGTATGTGATGTTTGTTCCAATCTGGTTACTGAGGCTTTTGATGATCAAAAGTCTACTGAGTCAAGGGATGCAGCAAGAGAGACGCTGCAGAAATGGGTCAGGGGTTTTCAGAAGAACACCACTGGCCCATACCTTCCTAATGAAAGGATGAGGGCTTGTTTGTTCCCTAGAGCATCTTCGGATGCAGTTATCCCTCAAGCTCAGCCTGAGATCCCCCTCGTCCAGATTCCGATAGAATCTGATGTTTCAGATACCTTGAAGGACATCCAGCTGGAGGACAACATTTCGGTGGTTTCCGAGGATATGAAACGTAGTCTTTTAGCTGAAGAGCAGGATCAGGAGTCTGTTGTACCTCCTGAAGGCGACGAAGAGAAAGCCGAAAGTATTTTGGTTTCATCGGCTACTGTGGCTGAGCCTGTCCCGTCGACTTCTTCTACCCCCCAGTTAGACACGATTAGCCATACGCTAACTTCTCTCTTGTCCATGTTCCAGGACATGAAGAAGCAATCATCCGAGAAGGAAGCTTCGCTTTGAACGGAGATGCACCAACTCGTGTCTTCCCGTTTAGCCCCCAAGAAGCTAAAAGTTAAGGAACTTCCCCCCTTTTCTGACGTCATTCCTTGGAGGTATGCTGAACACATGCCTATGTCAGGAGGGAAGATCTTCCTCTCCGACTAACTGGGCACTGTCTCAGTTGAGGATATTGAGTTGTGGCTCAGCAAAGGGGCCTACCCAGATTGTTACGTCCGCTTAAGGACGGAACCTCCTTCAAAAGAGGAAACAGAGCCGAAAGAGGTCATCATACTGGACCTCCCCAAGGCCCAAGCCTTGTTCACTAAAACCTTGAAGGAGAGGGCCTTCACTAGTTCCAAGGTGCCGGCTCTCAGTAAGAAGCACCCATCCTTCATTGCTGCTTCTTCCCGTGCCTTCCCCTTTATGGAAAAAGGGTTTAAGGCAGTTGAGGCAAGGAAACCTTGCCCTACACTCGAAGAGTGTAGACCCTTTTCCCTCGCCCTACCATCTGATGATGCAGCCTGGAAGGACGTTTACAACACCTTCTCAGTCGGGAAGCTGGAGGCCGACATTGCCGGACGTCAGTTTGGAGAAGACCTCCCGAAGTTGTCGGACTTCCACCTGCGCAGGGAGCAGGAAACGAAGGAGAGACTTGCCACCTCTATGTCTTTGCAGACTGGATTAGAGACGATGGCAAACGTCCCCGACACCCCAGATATGTATATGGTCTTTGCCAAAGCACATTTGGCAACGGTCACCAAGGACCTATACAACTTCATTAAAGCCAGACAGGCTTGCAGAGAGTTCGTGTTCGCCTCGGCTGCGGTGAGACATGAACCAAGGAAGCTGATAGCTTCAAACATCTGGGGAAAAGACCTCTTCCTAAATGAAGTGGTCAAAGAGGTCGTTGACAAAGCCACTACGGAGAACAGGAATCTCCTCCATAAATGGGGCTTGTCATCCAAGAGGAAGTCTTCCACTGAGGAGGGTCCCCAACCCAAATGTAAGACCAATCTCTGTAGGGGGCAGGAAACACTGACATAGTCCATGATCAGTTGAAAGGTGTATGACGGTAACACCAGGTGTCTCTAGGTCTAGATGACCAAGGAAAATTTATCTCGTGGTTATTGGCACTATTGAAAATCCACAGATACATTAATGCTCTAGTAAACTTCCATCAGGACGACATGGCCTGAGCCCAAAAAACGGATTTTGAGCGAAGCGAAAAATCTATTTTTGGGTGAGGTAGCCATGTCATCCTGATGGACCCACCCTCCTTTGACAAAGGATGAATGAATCCCTCCCTTATGTACTGTATCTGTAGCACCTCATTAACGCTACAAAGAATGACAATATGGCGCCACACGGCGTCGTGCTGGCTCTCAACAACAGTACAAGTAGGAGCGTTGCCTTAATAATGGCCCTCTTACAATTCTTGCCACTTTCCCCTCTCGAAGCGTAAACGCTATTAGGGTTGTAGATAACTATGTGGCGTGTCAAGAATACGTCCTCTGATCTTATGCGATATCCCAAAAGATAATACAAGGGATACTCGCGCCAGGAGTTGGAATTCTGGATACTTTTAGTAAAATTCTCTGGGATATATCACTGTAGTTAAATATAACCTAGGAAGCTACTAAGAAGGAACTTCCATTAGGACGACATGGCTACCTCACCCAAAAATAGATTTTTCGCTTCGCTCAAAATCCGTTTTTTCAGCTTTGGTCCTCCTTGGGGCTTACGGGTTCCCCCTCCAAGGTGATTTTACTTGACTCCATCCGATTGGGTGCCGCTGTCAAGCAATCGCTGTCACCTACAGAGGTTGATCCTCTGTCTCTTGACGACGTTGTGGTGTCAGAAGTATCCAATGCGGTATCACCCATCACCTCTGCCTCTTCAAACCCTACGGTAGCCGACGGCTTAGTTTCTCCCGTTCCTGTTCAACCAACGAGGGAGAAACTAAGTCCAACAGTCTCTCCTGTTAGTGTTTCTTCCCCCTCGGGGGAATTCACTTACAGAGACTCCTCTTCGGAGGACTGCAGAAGGTCAGCTCGCTGACCCTACGACCCCCAGAGGGCGCATTCGTTGCAAGGCTCGCCTTCCTCTTCGCCAGAGAGGCCTTTCTTCACCTGTGGTGAGGAGGCACCGCTTTCGTTCAACATCTTCGATGCAGTCCCCCGCAGAGGAGCCTCGACAACAATCACCGACTGTTCCTGCATTGGTCCTGGACCTTTCTGCAGATCGTTCGCGATTTCCTTCAGTGGAAGGTTGTCCTTTTAAAGAACACGTCGACTTTCCACCCGACAGACCTGCCGACCTGCCGTCACCCTTCCTGTTTAAACCTAGCAAGGTTTCATCTGAGCACGCTAAGGCGCGCCACCCAGATACGCGTTATGTGCCAACGAAACCTGACGAACGCACTCTAGTAGCTCGTCAGGCCACATCAACAAACCCTAACACAGGGCATCAAGGGCGTATGTGCCAACACGCACATACGTCCCAACAGGAGCACAGCTCCACTACGCACTATGTACGCACTCATGCACATACGCGCCCATGTTCTCCTGCGCGCCAGGCCTTACCTGAACCTAAACCTACGCGCCCACGCCCAGCTGCGCGCCAACTCTCACCTGCGCACTGTCAACCTCCTGCGAGCCAGCACTCACGCCCAGCAGTTAACTCTTCTGCGCACCAACGATCGACTGATCTGGGCGCTGCTGGGAAGCCAACTAGACTGACTTCTACGCGCCAGCTCTTGCCATCGTGCCAGCGCTCGCCATCGCCCGCACGCATCCGCGAGGATACGCGCGCGCACTCGCCTATCCTCTCATATGGATTCGCGCCCACGAGCAGCACAGGCTTCAACTGCGCGCCCGCGCACTAGGGGTCTTTCTCCTGCGCGCGCCCGCCCTATGACTGGTACAGGCACGCGGCAACACTCGCCCGCACGCTCAACGCCTTGATCCTGCGCGTCCACGTGCGCGCTTATACTCTCCCCCCGCGCGCGTGCGCGCCAATAGTCTCCCGCACGCGCTCCTGTGCGCCCACAGTCTCCCGCACGTGCTCCAGTGCGCCATCAGTCTCCCGCACGCCCGCAGTCAGTCTCCCGTGCGCGATTCCCGGTATTCTCCCTCGCGCGAGCACCATTACTCTCCTCACGCGAGCGTCAATATCCTCCCGTGCGCGAAACTACTGAACTACGTACGGCAAGGTCGCCATTGCCTCATTCCCCTCCCCACAAGCGCATACCAGCGCGCATTGTGGGAGAAGGGAAACATCTAGAGGGGTCCAGGATCCCAAAGCCTTTTCAGGCGAACCCATCAATGATGAGAACTCCCAGGGATCCTTCAATTCCTGTCCCTTCAAGGGGTATGTCTGACAGCGCGTCTGTCAGTCAACAGCCCTGGTTCGGTGCACTAATCAGAGCCGTAATGCAGGCGTTCAAGCTTGTCTTCTCTGAATTGGGGCACAGATCCATGGCTGCTTCTACCCCTTTGAAGAGAAAAAGAGGAGTTCCAGATGCGGTAACTTCTCCAAGGGCAAAACTGACTCAACGCAAGCCTTTGAAGCAGGTTCCTTCTTTCCCCCAGACTGTCTCTCCTTCCCTTTCGGACGAAGATTTCCCGTCCTCGGGAATCACGCGAGGAGAGATTTTCTCCCATCGCACCTATGAGGGAAACCTCTCCTTGCGCCGAGATGTCTTCTCAGGCGGGGACTGAAAGGAACATGCCGTCCTCGTCAATGTTGGAGTCCTATATCCTTCCCAGGAAGGAATCTAAGGACTAAAACATTGCCGAAGTCCTCTACTAGGACTAGTATGGAGCCAGCTAGCCACTCGGAGAACGTCCGCGACCCTCCCCAAGAAGAGCCTTTGGGGACAGGAGACTTCGCTGCAAGTCCTACATCAGGAGGAGACCAGCAAGAGTCAGAACATGCGTTTTGGCAAGTTCTGACTCTAATGAGGGCTCTCAACGGGTTTTCCGACCTAGAGATCCCTCCTCGAGAGGGCAAGGACACGGTCTTGGACCGTGTCTTTGGTACTCAGAAACTCTCCAAGACCAGTGCAGCACTGCCCTGGTCTTAAGGGGTTAAGAGTACCTGGGACAAGATCTCTCTGCTCTCCAAGATGTCCTTCTCCAACCGTTCCAGTGCCAACAACAAGCTCCTCCCACCTCGCGTACAGCAGAGGAGGCACTTCGAGATCCTTAAGGAGCCTTGTTTAGCTCTTTCTCTTCACCACTCGTTGGAAGAGCTTACCAGGGGAGTCCCTCTTGAAAGACTCTCCAACCGGCAGGTCTCATTCTCGGCAACCGAGATCCTTAACCAGCCTTGAATCCAGACCCTCCTCCGTCATGTCGCCCTAGAGCACACGATGTCAGGGGCATAGCTACGTCCCTGGCCTTCAAAAGAAATTTTTCAGTGATGCAGGTTCTTGGAGCTGGGGTGTGGAAACGTCAAACAACATTCACATCCCACTACCTGCAAGACGTGACCCACAGGAGACTCAATACGTTCGCTATCGGCCCTGTGGTGACTGCACAACAGCTGGTTTAAAACCTCAAGCTCCTTATTGGACAAGTAGCAGAAGGTTGAGGGCATTGTTACCCGGTTTTAGTCTGCATGAATGAAAAGGTTTGACTGGCCCTTATTCTTTTCTTCATCATCCGCTCTCTTGGGGAAAGCAGCATCGTGGGTTCTCTGAAGAGCTGACCTCAAACCACTGCAGGTAAACCATGCTCTCTTGTGTTCCTAGCATTAAGATTAATACTGTTACGTCCCCATACAGTACCCTGACGAGGTGGTATTGGGAAAGTCCTAGTCTACAAGTTTCCATCTAAAGAACTTCAGAACAACTTCCTAGGACAAGTCACACTTCTCCATACCTTCACACACAGCTTGCGTAGGCCGCAGTCCTTGCGTAGCAAGGCTCTAGCGAGGCGCAAGGACTCCTTATTTCTTGGGTGCTTACACACTCAAATAACGAGCCCCCGGGCAAAGCTAAAAGCCAGACTGGCTGGGACGTCCACCCTTCCTAATGGGTGAGTCACCCCTATTAACCCTGGATAGGTACGGTGGGTCGTTTGCGACCCCGAGCGTCAAAAAAAAACAGGTTTTTCTCACGTGACTCACCCCTGTGACTGAATTTGTGGGTGATCGACCTGCAGGAGGTGTCTCCCCTACACGCTCTAGTAGTGTCCAGATGTGCATTGCTGTAGCTGTACTCCTTCCCCGATTTCTGAGACGCGTCGGGGTCGTTCGCGTCCGAGTTTACCCTTCTGAGGTAGTTTGCATAATTATCAAAGTTATTACGTATTATGAAATTGTCGTAGAATGGTGCAACTTGTATAGGTTATCAGTTGTGGAAAGTCTTGGTGGATTGTTTGGCTACCATGTGCATGTTTTTTTTTTTAGTTAAAATGTCGTTCATCACCACGAGGACCATTTTACCGCGAGTGCCCCTTTTTCATTTTTTTTAATTTTTTTGCCAAGTCATTTTTCCGTAAGATATTGCCAAATAGTGTCGTAAAACTTTTGCTTGTTTAGTGTTGGAAAGTGTGTCTAGATGATCTGGCTACCCATGCATGACTTTGTTTTTGTCAGATACGACGTAGTTATTGGTATATTGGGTATTTAACTGCGGTTACCAATTTCTGTTTTTTTTTCAATATTTGTAAAAATTACTACGTAGTAAGGAATTGCCGTATATTATTCATTTTTTTTTCATGTTTATGTGTTAGAAAGTGTGCCTTGATGGTTGGGCTAACACGTGCATGTCTTTTTTTTTATCTGAGATGTCGTATATTAGAATGTCGGGCATTTTACCGCGAGTGTCCCTTTTTCATTTTTTTTCATTTTTTTGCCAAGTCATTTTTCCGTAAGATATTGCGAAATAGTGTCGTAAAACCTTTGCTTTTTTAGTGTTGGAAAGTGTGTCTAGATGATCTGGCTACCCATGCGTGATTTTGTTTTTGTCAAATACGACGTAGTTATTGGTATATTGGGTATTTAACTGCGGTTGCCAATTTCTGTTTTTTTTCAATATTTGTAAAAATTTACTACGTAGTAAGGAATTGCCGTATATTATTGATTTTTTTTTCATGTTTATGTGTTAGAAAGTGTGCCTTGATGGTTGGGCTAACACGTGCATGTCTTTTTTTTTATCTGAGATGCCGTATATTAGAATGTTGGGCATTTTTCCGCGAGTGCCCCTTATTATTTGTTTTGCATTTTTTTGCTTAGTCATGTTACCGTAAGGAATTGGCAAGTAGTGTCGCAAAACTTATATTTTTATAGTGTTGGAAAGTGTTTCTAGATGATCTGGCTACCCATGCCTATTTTTTTTTTAGCCAGATATGGCGTATATATAAGTATGTGTTCGATTTTCCTGTGATTGCCATTTTTTCGTTTTTTCCCATTTCTTTCAAAATTACTACGTACTAAGGAACTATCACAGAGTAATATTTCATTTATATGTTTATTTGTCGGAAAATATGCCTTGATGGTTTGCCTAGCACGTGGCTGAAATTTTTTTTTTCTGAAATGCCGTATATTAGAATGGCCATTTTTCCACAAGTGCCCCTTTTTATTTGTTTTGCATTTTTTTGCTTAGTCATGTTACCGTAAGGAATTGGCAAGTAGTGTCGCAAAACTTATAATTTTATAGTGTTGGAAAGTGTTTCTAGATGATCTGGCTACCCATGCCTATCTTCTTTTTTTAGCCAGATATGGCGTATATATAGGTATGTGTTCGATTTTCCTGTGATTGCCATTTTTTCGTTTTTTCCCATTTCTTTCAAAATTACTACGTACTAAGGAACTATCACAGAGTAATTATTCATTTAGATGTTTATTTGTCGGAAAATGTGCCTTGATGGTTTGCCTAGCACGTGGCTGAATTCTTTTTTTCTGAAATGCCGTATATTAGAATGTTAGCCATTTTTCCTCGAGTGCCCCTTTTTATTTTTTTTGCATTTTTTTTGCTTAGTCATGTTACCGTAAGGAATTGGCAAGTAGTGTCGCAAAACTTATATTTTTATAGTGTTGGAAAGTGTTTCTAGATGATCCGGCTACCCATGCCTATCTTTTTTTTAGCCAGATATGGCGTATATATGGGTATGTGTTCGATTTTCCGGTGATTGCCATTTTTTCGTTTTTTCCCAATTCTTTCAAAATTACTACGTACTAAGGAACTATCACAGAGTAATGATTCCTCTAGATGTTTATTTGTCGGAAAATTTTTTTTACTTTTTTTTTGATTGAATATCATCAAATTTTTTTAGCTAAAATATTGTTTTACATTTTTTTTTTCGATTTTATTTCCCTTCAAAAAAATTTTTTTGGGTCAGAATTTTAATTTTATATTCGTAAAATAATCGACAATTATCCAGCAACCCACCATACAATTTTTATGCATATCCAATAATAATTAGATTAGTAAATAACACCTTGAAATTGACATACCCTTCCTACATTTCAAGTGGCAGATTAGGGAGTCTGAGTCAGTGTGGTTGGCGGCCATTTTGTGGACATATCCGAAGCGTAAGCTGCCCTATCTATATATATTCTTGTTCCCTATAGAATTTGTGATATTTTGGTATATTTTTACCTGCATAAATATCATATTATATATTAAATTTATGTATTTTTTTACGGAATTTCTAAGTACTCAAAAAATTACCTTTAGATATGGCCCCTGATATAAATGTAATTTACAAAATAATGAAGATTTTTTTACATATTTCTATTTTAGGATAACATATGTTTATTCCCTAAAAAAATTAGCCACTTCCTATTTCATTTGGGTACCCAAAAAAATTCATGAAATTTGGACAAATTTTTTTGGCCAAAAAAAGTTACCCTTTTTTTCTCATTTCAGATCTTCACCTCCATGGGTCTGACTTCATCCAAAATACATCAAGATGTGTCCTAAACATTCAAGAATCAATTCCTAAAAGGATTTGTGTATATATGTATAAACTTTTTTTTTATGAATTTTTATGTCAGGTCTTTTTTTTTTCTACTTAATTTTTTAAAATATTTATAATAAATAGTTTTTCTGCAGATGAGTAGTATTTATCTATACAGTTGTTTTAAGCATTCATTGAAGTTTTTTTTGGCAAAAGAAAAAAGGAGGTTACTGCAAAAACTGATTTTTCAAGAATTTTTTTTGGCGTCGGGGTCGTTCGCGTCCGAGTATACCCTTAAAGGGGTGTCCGAGGACCGTACCTATCCAGGGTTAAATAGCATGGTTTGTATTACAGTTACGGAACAAATGTCAAATTCGTAGATAATTTGTATTTTTCCTGACTATACAAACCTTAGCTATTTAACCAAACTTGCCCGCCAGCCCTATCCCCCTTGAAGTCCTACCTCCAAGCAAAGTGAGCTCAAGCACAGATGTGTGAGAAGGGGGGTTAGCAAGCTACTCTCCCCTACCCCCGCTAACTAGCGGTGTAGGTAGTAAACCCTCATTAAGAATTAATGGCTCATCATTTCAGCTACGCCGAAAGTAATACCCCTATTAAATACAGGTAGTCCTCGCTTAACGACGGTAATTCGTTACTGTGAGTCCGTCGGTAAGCGATTTGGTCGGTAAGCGAATCTCAAGATTGTAAAAATCTATGGTGGTAAAAACCCAGGTTTGGTCATTTCGTCATCATTCGGCAATATGGTCTCTTACTTTTTTCCTCTTTTATACATTAAAGCCTTATTTACTGTTTTGGTAGTACTGTATATTAAAGTCTTATTAAATGTTGTATTCATAAATTTCAAGATTTTAAAAACCTAGGCTAGATTACAGTACAGTGGAGATAGAGTGGCTGCGTTGCCAGTTGACTCAGCCAACTTATCGTACGTATGTGACATCATACAGCTACGCTCACAACGGCGCTGCCACGGCACCGCGGTAATTTCGAAATTTTAAGGGGACCGTCCGCCATGGGGTATTGACATAACAACTTTCAGAAATCAAAAATCGTTTTATTGCTTCTATGTACGCGTAAACATGTCGTACATGCTCCCCAGAAGTTTCAGCCAATTATTTTTACAAATAACGAAGATATAGCGGTTTTTAAATGATGACGTCATCCTTACTGTGTCGTCTGCATGACTGAGTTTGACAAAATCGTCTTTGTGTGTTCATTTTGCATATCTATAGCGATTTTTCACTTATGTTTCAAGCTATCGTACGTCTGGCAGAAATGGAAGGTATTTGTAGAGTGTAGTTGAACGAAACTTACTCCTACAATAACAGAAGTCAAAGTTTCCAAAGATGTATAGATGTTATAATGCATGCGTTTGTTTACTTGAAGTTCTTATGCACATTGAGTTTCCACAACGTCCTCAGGAACTTTATAGCAAGGCCAATGTTACCTAAGGTTATAGAAAGAACAAATAGTCAATCATTTTTCCAAACAATGAAGATATAGCGGTCTTTAAATGATGACGTCATCCTTATGGCGTCGTCTGTATGACTGTGTTTGACAGATGCGTAGTCTCTCTCTCTCTCTCTCTCTCTCTCTCTCTCTCTCTCTCTCTCTCTCTCTCTCTCTCTCTCTCTCTCTCTCTCTCTCTCTCTCTCTCTCTCAATTTGAACTGCCATCTATATCAGCCAAATGGTCTCTCTCTCTCTCTCTCTCTCTCTCTCTCTCTCTCTCTCTCTCTCTCTCTCTCTCTCTCTCTCTCTCTCTCTCTCTCTCATGTTTCGAAATCTCGTACTTCTGGCAGAAATGAAAGGCATTGGTAGAGGGTAGGTGAATGAAAACTACCAGCTACGAGAACATCAGCAAAGTTCCCAAAGACATATAGAAATTATAATGCATGTGTTTATTTACTTGACGTTCGTATGTTGATTGTGCTTTCACAACGTCCTCTGGAACTTTATAGCAATGCCAATGTTACATAAGGTGATAGAAAGAACAAAAAGTAAGTGGAGAACAAGAAAAAAGAACTAAGAAAGAGGGAAGTACAAAGCTGAAAGCTGCTAACTAAAACACTGGCAACAATTAGAGATCGCTGGCAACTCATAACATAGGAATAGTAAACTGAGGGTTCAAATACCTCGTTTAGGGTGCATTTATGTAGGAATAAACAATAAAAGTTATCATATTAATATTATCTTGATTTCTTTTAGAAAAGAAGCGAAAGTTTGCTGCAAATCTTTGGGAGCTCATAACTCAAAAACATACTTATTCACACTTAGGTACATTTTTCTCACGTATTTGTTGTTCGATATTAGAGAGAAAGATATCGTTGAAAAGAAGAATAAAAATCCCACAATTCTGTCAGACAAAATTTTGATTTTCCTTTTACATTTTTTTTCACGATTATTTTCTGTCTAGACGAGGAAAAAAAAAATCATTAAAAAAAAAGAAAGGAAAATAAAAATTCTGTTTTACAGAATTGTTCGGTTGATAAAGTAGTTCTTATGGTATAAGTTTCAATACAATTGGTATTATAGTAGTTGGGAAAAAGGTACCTAAATTTTTTTCTTAAATCATGATTTTTGCTAATAAATACAAAAGTTTTTGATCAAATGACTTGAAATTTTTATATGATGAAGGTATTATATATATCTAAAACATATATAGAAATTGTGTAATTTAGATCCTTAGAAAAAAAATGGCGGACATGGCGGACGGTCCCCTTAAAGTCCGTCGGAAAGTCCGTCGTTGTTGCGAGTTGTCGTTAACCGCATACGTCGTTAAGCGAGGACCACCTGTAGCTAAGGTTTGTATAGTTAGGAAAAATACAAATTATCTACGAATTTTTCATTTTCTTTTGGTCCTGACTTCTGCAGGAAGTCAATGAGCTACATGGTCTTTCATATGACATCACCCATTCTGGGGGATAGGTGGCAAGTCACACTCGGTTTCGTCCCTGAGTTTGTTGCAGACTCAAAATACGTCCTTAGCGAATCCTAGATTCAGGCCCTTTCGGATTGGGTTTCTCCGATTGGTAACAGACGATACTGATCGACTGTTAATATGCCCTGTAAGGAGGATGAGGTTATATCTCAAAGGACGAAAAGAACTCGACCCCAGATCATCAACTTGTTCGTCAGCACGGGGAGGACCAAGAGGACAATCACGAAGAACTCGATCTCTTTGATCAGGCGTGTAATAGAAAGGGCACGGGTCTCAGACATCTCAACGGCAGAGGAGTAAGTACTTCCCTGGCATTCCAAAAGAATTTTTCTATTCAGCAGGTACTGCAAACAGGCAGGTGGAAGCATCAAACAATGTTCACCTCCCGCTACCTGTAAGTCATAACCCACAGGAGCCTAGGCACATTCTCAATAGGTCCTGTGGTTGTTGTGCATAATGTGATCCAAACACCTCAGCTCGCTTGTGGGACAAGTATCAGAGGTTCGAGGGTGGAGGTTACCCGTGAAGTAAGTCTAGGATGAATGTGGCAGTGACTGGCCACTTCCTACTTCATCTTTCCCTCTCTTGGGGGTAGCATTCAGGGAACCCCGCACAACTGACCTTGTTCTTCTGTGCGTGAGTTTCATGCTCTTTAGACAACTGCATATACATGTATATATGTGTTATGTCCCCATCCTCCTGTCAGGTGGAGGTTGGAAGAAATATACATTAGTAGAGGGCATGCCCCGAAATGCTACGATGTATGTTCCAACAGATTAATTCCTTATTCTCCAGCAATGATTGCCCAGGCCGTTATCCTGCAAGGATAACGTGGTGCAGGATCCCTCAAGGTATCACTATATTGAGGCCGTCCCGGGACAGTTGCCAGTTGGTTTTGGACTTCACCCACCTAAAGGTGAGTCTCCTCAGTAAAGAGAAGAAGGTATGTATTTTGCACATAAACAAATGACAAGTTCTCAAGTAATTTGTATTTTTCCTAGCAATACTAACCTGGAACTCTTTACACATACATGTACTGACCCATCAGCACCAACCACCTGAAAGTCCAGCCGCAATTACAAAAGTGACGGTTAGTC
This sequence comes from Palaemon carinicauda, assembly GCF_036898095.1. Taxonomy (NCBI): domain Eukaryota; kingdom Metazoa; phylum Arthropoda; class Malacostraca; order Decapoda; family Palaemonidae; genus Palaemon; species Palaemon carinicauda. The sequence goes on from NC_090755.1 coordinate 71,451,507, forward strand.
GCTAGTGCTGGTGTGAGCGGAGGGTTAACCTACCCCGCTGCCCCCTCCGCTAACTAGCGATGGGTAGTTACACCCTGACAATAAGCTTATCGGCTGCTTTCAGCTTCGCCGAAATAATACTCTTCAGTAAAGAGCTCCAGGTTTTTACTGCCAGGAAAAATACAAATTACTTCCAAATTTGTCATATTTTTATGACATCTGACATAAGTCTGATGCCTCTGTAATTATTGCAATCATTCAGATTTCCTTTTTGGGCATTTTCAGCAACACCCATGTACAGTATTTATTTTATGCATTCATATAATATTTTATGGAGTGTTAGTTACCATAAATAGAAAAAGATTCAATGGAATTTAGTTTTTAACATTGACTATTTTTTGGCTACTGTATTTCAATTTAGAAAATAGTTCTTCTAATTTGAATTGTTTTCTCATTTTGTAGTGGCGAAGAACTATTTCTTGCAAAAAACCGAAACCAACTTCTTCCTTCATGGGGTGCAAAGGAAAGTGAAGTCTCTGGATCTTGGTTAGAAGAAAAGCAGGTGGCAGCTCGCCTTCAAGATCGCCATGAATTGATTTCTGAAATCCGACTTGCAAGAAAGTAAGGTTTACAGCACATTATTCAGTTTTTCCTTAATAATATTTGTTCCTTCACTAACAAACCTTACGTTATCTATAGGGATATTCTTTCAGCAAAGCTGAAACTAGCTATAAGACTTTTTAGCAAGGTTCAACTACCTTACCGCTAATTAGTGGTACCAGATGGGAGGGGATCTGGGGTACCTGGCCACCACTCTTAATGCACACTAGTATTCTGATCACTTTTTCTTTTGGCTCTGAGACAGTAGACCTTATGGTATCTGGGTGAAAACATTATTAGACAGTCTAGATATAAGTGGAAATAAAGTGCTCTCATGTAGGATATCAACTCCTCCATGGAAATTACAGGTTATATCTTTTTGTAAATATTTTATGGGTATAAAAAAGAACATGACTGACTATGAAGCCAGGTTGCTCTTTATGGAACATTGTGACGAACACAGGGAATTGACTTTTATATATACTGATGTCTTCAAATCTGATGCTGGTGTTGGATTTGGAGTATATAGTAGCGCTTTCAATTGTAGAGGTGCACTTACTCTAGCATCCTCTATATTTACTGCCGAACTATATGGCATACTAACCGCTATTGAGAAAATAGTCTCAAAAGATGAGGGCAATTTTACCATTTTCAGCGATGCAAGAAGTGTCCTACAAGCTTTAAAAGTTTTTAATTCCAGTAATCCGTTAGTTTAAGGGGTTAGTGGACCAGCCAGGTTAGTTATAGGGACTTCCTCCCTCCATAGGATTAGTCTCCTATTAAGGAGCACAACTTACTATTTCTGTCTTTGAATATTGGAAATTCATACTACAGTACTGCATTTTTGGCTTGGAGAACATTTATGTTTCTTGTTTCAAATAATTCCTTTAATGAAAAAAATATTTTATTTCCAAAAGTTCCATTTTGTATGTTTGCGTCCTGATAGAAGGTTCCTTTAGGTAGCTTTCTAAGGGATATTTGGCAAAAGTGATATTCCCAGAGAATTGACCATAGATCTCTAGAATTCTAACTCCTGGCGCGAGTATCCTTAAAATTTCCCTTAAGGATAGCACATAATATCAGTGGATGTATATCTTGATACAACACATGGCAATCTTCACCCCGAATAGCGTTTTCGCTTCGAGGGGGAAGAGTGGCGAAACTGAAGGGGAGCCGTTATCAAGGTTACCCCTCCTCCCAGCTATGCAATCTCCTGACCCCTCTGGACGAACCGCAGATTGTGGGTGGCAGACTAGAACCTCCGCAAAGATGCCAATCTTCTCGTCCCCCCTCTGGAAGTGATGCTGTCTTCGGGTGCATCAAAAGAAGGTTGGGGGGCATATGCCGCACCAATCCATCTTGGTCCGTTGGCCCGAATCAGAAAGGTACCAGCATGTAACTCTCTTAGAGAACCATCTAGCAGTAGAAATACTCAGATGGACAGAGGGCAGCTAGGTGTCCCCATCTGCTTGCGTCATTCCTGGCAACAGGAATGTGTTCGCAGACAATCTGAGCAGGTCCACTCAGATGGTGGGCTCCCAGTGTCTGACTCATCTTGTAGCCAACAAAGTCCTAACTTTGTGGGGTACCCTGACTGTGGTCCTGCTCACAACGGCCATGAACTTCAGGCTCCCGATCAACCGTTCCCCTGTCCCAGACCCTCAGGGTTTCGAGCAAGATCTATTCCAAGAACAGTGGGACAGCTTAGAGGTGTACGCTTCCCCCCGTTAGGTCCGGTGAGAAAGTCGTCAACTAAGTCAGAGTAAGCAAGAACTTGTTCTTATCACTGACTCCAGTAGCTTCGCTATGGCTTCACGCAGAATGGTTCCCGGACCTTCTGCAGCTCCCAACAGAGCTTCCGAGGGATTTTCCTCCACGTCACGATCTTCTGAAACAGCCACATGCCAACACCTTCCACAAAGCCGTAGCTTCGCTTCGTCTTTACGCCCGGAAACTGTCCAACACCCCCTCTCTCAGAGAGGTCTTTCGCACCGAGTTGCGGAAAGGATGTCTAGACACCTCAGATGCTTTTCAGCATCAGTCTTCCAGGAGAAGTGTTCAGTCCTTGTGGCTGATGTCGTGGAAGGGGGATCTCTCTCCTCGATGCCTCTTCTCATACAAAGTTTTGAAATGACTGTTGGAATGTAACCTCTTAGTTGGAACATGATTCAGGTCCTTCAGATTGTTTCCTTACATGGAAGACTGCTTTTCTACTCTCTTTGGCTTTGGCCAAGAGAGTTAGTGAGTTGTATGATCTATTTTCTGACATCTCCATCTCTAGGAGATGGGGGGGAAGTAATTCTGAGGTGCATCCCAGAGTTGATTGCTAAGACTCAAAATCCAAGTGTGCTGTATCCCAGGTTCGGTCCATTCTAGATAGAGAGTCTTTGTTCTGTAACCAAAGAATCAATCCAGCTGGAGTTTTGCCTAGTGAGGAGTCAAAGGGGTTCCCTTAAGAGAACGACAGCAGCTCGCCCAACCTGTGTTAGCACTGTTGGCCAGCATGGGAAAGGTTAAGAGGAGGGTCACAAGGATTTCCTCTCCATCCTGGATTGAAAGGTAGTTGATTTTTACCTCAATCCAGACCTTCATCCATCCTAATGACCCAGAGCTCATG
>NC_090755.1:71459702-71687202 GCF_036898095.1 Palaemon carinicauda
AGAAAGACTGGGTAGGAATTATGTAGTTGTCATGGGTGACTTAAATGCTAGAGTGGGTGCTAGAGAGGTAGAAGGTGTCATTGGGAAGTATGGCGTACCAGGTGAAAATGAGAGTGGTGAGAGACTGGTAGATATGTGTGTTGAGCAGGAGATGGTGATAAGTTCTAGCTTTTTCAAAAAGAAAGATGAAAACAAGTATACATGGGTAAGAGTGGCAAATGGAAGAGTGGTAGAAAGGGCGTTAATGGATTATGTGTTGATAACTAAAAGAATATTTGGAAGATTGAAAGACGTGCACGTGTTTAGGGATATGGCTAACGGTATGTCTGATCATTTTTTGGTGGAAGGAAAATTAGTTGTAGCAAAAGAGTCGGGGAATAGAGTAGGTAGATGTAAAAGGGAACTAGTGAGGGTTGACGAGCTAATAAAACCTGAGGTAAAAAGTAAATATCAAGAAAGGTTGAAAATTGCATATGACGAAGTGAAAGTAAGAGAAACGGGTAATTTAGAGGAGTGGAAATTAGTAAAAGAAAATTTTGTTGGGATTGCAAGTGATGTATGTGGCAAGAAGTTTGGTGGAGGCAGCATGAGGAAGGGCAGTGAATGGTGGAATGAAGGAGTGAAGGTAAAAGTAGAAGAGAAAAAGAGGGCTTCTGAAAAATGGCTGCAGAGTAATAGTGTAGAGAAGTATGAAAGATATAGAGAGAAAAAAGTGGAAGTAAACCGCAAGGTAAGTGAGGCAAAGAGGGATGCTGACCTGAGGTGGGGTCAGGGATTGGGTCATTCATATGAAGAGAATAAGAAGAAGTTTTGGAAAGAAGTGAAGAGAGTAAGTAAAGCTGGTTCAAGAATTGAAGAGACAGTGAAAGATGGAAATGGAAGGTTGTTAAAAGGAGAGGAGGAAAGGAAAAGGTGGGCGGAATATTTTGAAAGTTTACTGAATGTGGAGGATAATAGGGAGGCAGATATAATTACTGTTGCAGGTGTTGAGGTGCCAGTGATGGGAAATGAGAATGAGAGAGAGATTACAAGAGAGGAAGTGAGGAGAGCACTAGCTGAAACGAGAGTAAGAAAAGCATCTGGTATGGATAGTGAGAGAGCTGAGATGTTGAAGGAAGAGGGTGTGATTGTACTTGAGTGGTTGGTGAGAGTGTCCCTTGCCTCTGCCATTCATGAGCGGCCTTAAAAACTGTCCTGCAAGTATTTAGCCAGGAGAATGTGAGGAATCAACCAAGCGTTGTGAGCAGCCTACCTTGGCCGCATGTGCAGTAGTTGCTTAGCAATGAAATATGACACAATCATTTTTTTTTTTATTGTCTGGTTGTAAAAAACAAGACTAGGAGTAACCCATATAGAGGATTCATGTTTGTATACCTGGGAAAACTACAAATTGTAATTAAAATTTAGTTTTTTTTCCTGTATGAGAGTATTTTTCTCAATATATACTGATTACCAATAACACCCAATCTTGTCCACAAAATCCCAGATAAACTTTTCTTTTGTTTATTGAATAAAGTTGCTTAGTTTTTAGTATACAAAACAGTATGATCACATACAAATTTTATTTAGCAAATTAGTGTGGCTAACTATATCTGATTCTTTGATATGTATGTGCTTTCCTTTTTGAGTAAATGCTTTCTGAAAATCTAAACTATGCCTCTTAAAATTGTATTAAGCCTCTGGTAATCATGCTAGAGTGGTATAATACAAATTAAACTAAAACGGTTTTACAAAATTCAACATATATAAAATGTTATGTTTAAGTACATTATCAGGTCGAAAATTAAGTAGAATTGTTACATGTACTAATTTAAATACAGTATTGGTATATATTTGGTAGTAACATCAGTGACCTATGATATGATGCCAGGAAACTTTTCAATAATCATTCAGTCAATGTATCTCACTATGATGAATATTGCATTGAAATATTTTTATTACAAAGTTATTATCGATAACGATGGAGTGCTATTAAGTTAGCTTAGCCTGCAAATGAATGTAATATGTCTTTACTATTAATTTTGTTTCTTTCAGTTTCATATCTGCATTGTATACAACTTCTGCCTGTCTTGAAGAATATTTATTATAAATTTCTGATTATATTAGTCACTCATCTGTATTGTATGTACAGTAGCTCTAGTCTGAAGATATATTCATTGTACAGGACTGAAATATATTTACAGGGACCAACTAGCAACTGGTTCATGGATAGACAATTCAAAGATGGTACTACTCACCCACCAAACTGGCACTTTTTGGGAATATATGGGAGTGGAGACTGACATTGGTCGATGTCTGTACCCAGAGGAGGCCCTTTATCTTATAGAGATGGTATGTGGAAGTTTATGGTATCAATTATGCCATTTCAATAATTTTTATCGTGTAGTAAGATGTGCAAGCCATATTGTGAATATAGCCTCGGAGTTTGCCATTTTTAGATTTCATATAGTGTACAGCTGTACTCTGATGTCATTTCTGTTTCTTTCAGGTCCTTGAACAAGTCTTATTGGTCAGTTTATGAGAAAATAGGAATTCCATAAAGTTTTGTTCAGTTACTTATAGAGAATAACTTCACAGAAAGAATGAGATAATTAGATTTCTCGCTAAATTCTGTACAACTTTATAAACCTTTCTCATTAGATCAAGTGTAAATGATGAAGAATCTTGCAAGATTTCTTGATAGAGTAAGCTCAAAGCCCACAGGGTATTTTGCCTATTTTGGATTGTTATACAGTACTTCAAGTGATAATGTATATGAACAATGTTCAAACACTTTTAGTTTAATTTGTATTTGCAGTTTTTGCATGCAGTCTTCTGTTGTCTGTTAAATAACTTTTATCAGCAGTATTTAACAGCTTGATATCACTGCAGAATTCTAAAAGAAATATATGTAGCAACTTGAAAATTTTATTAGGATATAGTGTGAATTCCTTGTAAGACATACTAAAATTGAGTGTGAATCCACTCCGGCATTGTTGCTTCAAAACCAGGTTGCTAGCCTGAGTTTAAAATCCATATTACCTGAAAGTTGGAGTAGCTTAAGGCTGTGATTGAGTTTCCTTTGGATTAAAATAACATTTTATTTTATTCTAATTGAAAATGGCATTTGTTTCTACCTTATTACAAACCACTGTCCTTTAATAGAAGTATAAATAACTTCAGCAAAGCTTGAAACGACTACCCTGGATAGGTGTGGTGGGTCGTACACGACCCTAGGTTAAAAAAAAAAACTGCTATAATTTTTCCTCTATATTAGTTTGTGAGTGATATTGACCTGTGAGACCTCAGTTGAGTGTGCGCAGCAATCGGGTGAGGATGCATTTCATCCCAGCTCTTTTCCTTGTGCTATTTCTGAGATACCCTCGGGTCGAGCTCGACCCATCAATACCTAATTAAGGTAAGTTGTGTAATATCAAATTTTTGTATAATTATCGAATGTGCAGTAGTGTTTAGGCATATATGAAAAAGGATTGTTGTAAAGTGTTTGTGAATGTCTTCTACCCGTATGTTTTTATAAAATAGCTCCAGTTTTTGTAAGTTTGTACCTATATGATAACTCAATTACGATCATTATTTTATTATTTTTAATTACAAAATAATCTATAAACTTCTTTCTAGCTACCATAATAATTTTTTTGCAAATCCTCGAACAATTTTATAAGCAAATGACTCGCTGATATTGACATATCTTCCTCTATTTCAGTTAGCAGATTTGACCTTCCAAAGTGGTGTGGTTGGCGGCCATTTTGAGAGCACATCCGACACAAGCTGGCATAGCTCTATGTATTCCTCTTTTTTATAAGATTTCTGATATTTTCATGCATAAATACCATGCTCAGCAATGGATATAAGGATTTTATTGATGAAAAAAATCAAATTAGAAATCCGAAGAAAAAAACAAAAAACTAAAAAAATTCTCACTTTTATAACACTAAATAATATCCAAGTGCAAATTCTTTTCCACACTTTTGTTGTACGATAATATTACAACATCCTGTAAAAATTTCAGCCACTAACTATGTCATTTACCTACCACAGAAAAATGTTGAAAAGAGGATAGATTTTTTATCCCAAAAAACATACACATTTTTTCTCATTTTAGGAAACATTCTCTTATGGTTCCTCCCCCCTTGGATCTCAGCAAATGGTGCTCAATTATCGTAAAATAAGTGCTTACAATAGTTTTAGCATATATCCATATTTAGATTATATGTGAATTTTTTTGTAAAGTAATTTTTTCTTTATACTTATTTTTTTAATTTATTTGTAATAATTATTTATTTTAGACTTAGCTTTCATTTACTATTTTGGAAGAATAGAATATTCTTTGAAGTTTTTTTAATATTAAAGGATTGTAAATTGCTTCTTAAATGAATTTTTTATGAACTTTTTTGTGTCCTTGGGTCGAGGTCGACCCATCGAGACCTAATTAAGGTGGTCAAGTAATGATACCTATCCAGGATTAAACCTTTAACAAGGTTGTCATTGTTACTAGTGGCTGGAGAGTAAGCCCCGCCCACTCACCAGGTAGACAAATTCAGTACACATGTACGGCTCTGCTGTCTTGTTTAATCTTTTACTTTTTCTTTTAGATTGAACACTGTAAATGTGCTGGCAGATTGTTTTGCCAGAGGGATTTGTTCTTATACTTAATAGAAACCTTTGAACTTAATAGGAGTATGACTTCAGTTAAGTTGGCATAGCTGTTAAGCTCCTGGGGGTTAGCTCCCCCCACAACAGCAATGCTACTTCCACTGGTCTTGTGGAGAGAGATGGAAGAGATGTTGGAGAATAACTCACTCGAAGTCGTTTGAGATGAGTCTCTGAACATATACAATATGCTCTTCCTAGTGGAGAAGGCAACTGGGACCTGCAGACCGGTCATGGATCTCTCTTTACTGAAGTTTTTTCATCAAATGAAGTTCAGGATAGAAACAGTACAATCTGTGCTGTCTTCCATACTTTTAATTGCTTGTTCATGAGTTCTCTGGAAAGTATCTTCATTTCTGCCTCTTCTATATGGTGTACCAGTTCAAGACTCATTGTTTAAGACTGTGAGCAAGCTCCCCAGGTATTCACTCGGTTGTTCACTTTGGTAGCTGCTTGGGGCTACCCACTCATGAGGGATATGTTTGCTAATGTATCTTGACGATTGGTTGATCCTCACTTCTTCGGAGAGGTAGGTGCTCCAGGATCGAGATTGAATTCTCTAATTTTGCTATGATCTGGGGATTGTGATTAACTTCGAAAAATCAAATCCAAGCAGAGGTTAAGTACCTGGGCATGCTGATTGGCACGTCAGCAGCGAAAGTGTTTCCAACAGACGATTGCATGTGCAGTTTCAAGGAGGTTATGCAACCATTCCTGTCCAAGATGAAAGTACCAGCACCTATGATCGTCTGAGGGATCAAGGGTCAGCCAAGAGGGATTCCCCGTTCCATCCTCTTTCAGTGGGGCAAAAGGTCCAGGACAATCTAACCTGGTGGCTTGACGAGAACAACCTCACCAGGGGAGACATACTTGAATCTCCGCCTCTATACATGCAACTGTTCTTGGATGAGTTGAAAGAGGTGTTAAGCAAACTTCTGAGTCATTTATATAGGAGCCTTCCTTAAGTGGGAGGAAGTCTGTGAAGTTGAAAGGTATACTGTCTCTTTCATAAATACAATTACTGTAGGTAATAGCAAAGAGATCAAGGTGAATTGTATGTGAACAGTATAGCTGGGTCATAAAGAGGCAAGGCCGTACGTTCGATTCTAGAGAATAATATTCTTTGTCAGGCATGAAGTGATGTAAAAATCAAGTGTTGAAATATATCATCAAATACTTTAATTCAAGGCATTTTCTCTTGCATTCAGGTGAATTCTAAGAGAAGGCTTCAAGTCGAAACAAGATCACCATCCATCTTACTGCCCATTGCATATCCTTATAATGCGGCGAATAAATGATGCCTGAGATAAGAACAGTTACGTGTCCCATAAGAGCTTATAGTTGGATTATTTGTTGTCCTGTAACAGTATGGCCTCTATAAAAAGTGTATGAAAGACCTGTGTGTACAGTCTTTTAGATAATGGTCTGTAAAAGTGGTCTGTACAAGCTCTTTTTGAGGACTTGTGGTAAAGAGCGGTTTTTACGGAATACTAGCGTTGTGGCAAGCCCATGTACAGTCATACCCTTCTTTACGAAAGAATCTGCTCACGAAATTTTTATGCTGCAAAACGAGATGCGAATATTTTTATGATTCGCATTGTGAAAAATGTTTCGTGTTAAGAAAAGAGATTTGCCAGCCAGGCCAAAAATAGAATAGGCACCTATTAAAAAAATTTTTAAGTAAAGCAGTTTACATCATAGAAAATGTAGCTGTTGTCTATATTAGGGGTAACTATAATAGTCCAGTCCTGTATATTTTGTATATGTACAGTATTGTACTGTATGTATTGTATTATTTTCCATTTATTATTACATTGTTCTAATAACTACATAATTTACAGGTATTAACAGTTAGTTTAGGTATATTGAATGGTTCAAATGTATTTGGCTGTACAGTATTTCATTGTGGTTATACTGTAGCTTTATTATAAGATTTAATGTTGTGTTTTGTAGGGTTTGGAACAAATTAGGCGATTTACTTCGAAAATGTGACTCACAACATGAAAAAATAATTTTATGAAAGCCACTTTAGAACAAATTAATTTCATGTTGTGAGGCATTACTGTATATCATGTTCTGGAGGGCGGCCCTTGGTGACGCTTCCCTGAGGATAATCACCTCTTTCAGGGGTCCCCCGTAATTATGCTTCCCCCGAGTATTTATAGGCTCTCATGATTGTTCTCTTAACCAGAAAGAGTTAGTGTTTCTGAATATTTTCTTTTTGGAGTGGCCAATGCTCACAAAGAAATTTCAGATTTTAGGTCTTAAGAGACTGTGATCTTATCTGATATTTATGCACTGCTCTTACTGAACAAAATAATCTGATATCGTTTTCTACAAATTCGGGAAGAAAATATGAAGATGGTTCTCTCCACTGTCTGGAATGTGACATAAGATAGATGTAACTTGCTTACTCACTTGGCTGACACTAAAGTAAGGAAGAAGACACTCTTAAGAAAAGGTCCCTGTCTAAGGAGCTTGTTTGAAGGCTGGTAGAACTTTAGTCACATCTCAGGAAGGTTGTTTTATTTCTCGAGGAAGGCAAGACTGCTCAAAACTCCTAATAAGAGCTGAGAGTTCCCAGGCCGAGGAGAGATCAAGCCCTTTCAGTTTGAATACCTGGCTCAAGGCCGAGCGGTAACCTTTCACCACAGTGACTGAAAAGGATTTCTTGTTCTTCAAGAACACCAAAAAGTCTAATCAGGGGAGTAGTGGCCTTGAGTGAAGCAGTATTCCCCCTTTGACACCAAAAAGTTGTTTCGCAGTTGGTCTCAAAACCTTTTTTTTTGGAGGAGATGCTGGATAGTCTCCAATCATGAAGAGACAGGCAATGCACTGTGTCATGGAACTTTCTTATGTGTGGGTGTTGCAGCAAGTTTGGCCATTCTGGAAGTTCTCTTGGAATTTACGTGAGAAGCTTCAGCAGGTCTGAAAACCCTTCCACTGCTGGCCACTTTGGAGCTGCTAGCGTTACTCTGATTCCCTGGGATGTTCAGACTCTGTTCAGTGTTTGACGAGTCAGATTGAATGCGGCAAGGCGTAAAGGTCTAGTCCATCCCAAGGGTGTTGAAATACATCTTTCATAACTGCAGCTGAGTCTGGGACTGGAGTTTGTGATTCAGGTGAGTGGTGAACTTGTCAAAAGTCTCTTCACCACTAGAGGAAGCAAAGACCATTGTGAATCAACTGTCATCCCTCGACTGCTCAGATAGTCTGCAATGACATTCTTCCCGGGGATAAACCTCGCCGAGAGAGATTGCTTGGAACTGTGCCCACTTTATTATCTCTACTGCTAGATTGCATAGGAGGAGGGAGGCTTTTTTGGAGATGTAGATCACTGCCTTGGAGTTGTTGCTCATCAGCACCACAGAGTGACCTATCAGGGTCTTTGTGGAGTGGAGTAATACTAGTTGTGCTGCTTCCTTTCCAAGAAATTGATGTGAATGGCCCTGTCCTCTCTTGACCATAGGACCGGGATTTGTTCTCCTCCTTAGGTGAGCACACCACCCTTGGTGAAAAGCATCTGTGAACAGAAGGAATTATAGGGAGGAGCTTGAAGGCAGGTTCCTGCTAACAGGTTCTCCTTGTTTCGCCACCAATGGAGATCCTTTTCTATCTCCTGAGGTTTAGACAACAGGGTTGCAGGGTTTGTTTACTGGTGTACAAACATGCCCTTTAAAGTTGAACTTTCCACTACAGCTACCCTGCTCAGTCTTGAGCCCAGGATCAAAAGTGAAGTCTTTGATAGGAAAGTGGGCGGGGCTACTCACCGATGCTTACTACCTTCTTGACGAATTTAATTCTATTCCATCTCCGTTGAAGACATTACTTATTAAAGGACTCAGGTTGATACAGCTAGGAATAATACTGATAATTTTTAAAAATTTGTAATTTTTTGTTGAATCCCAACTCATATATACAGATATTTCAGTATAGTTTGTATGAACATAAACATTCAATACAGTATGATGATAAATGTGTGGACCTTTGTCCAACATTTTCTACTCGCTAAAATATTGGGTATCATAGAAATGTTATTTTATTATTAATGATGTATTAAAGTAAACAAACAGGAATTGGGTCATGTCGGATGTTCAAGTCATTCAGTTGGTTAAACACTTCACGAAAGTCAAGAAAATATAGATAAGATTTTGAACTGTTCACATGGCCAATTTTCAGTGGACGGTGGCTACCACTGTTTTGTGGCGAGAAATAGAATGGGTGCGTCTGTATGGATGCCTGCGCACAAACCAATTTCCCCCTCCACTTTTTCTAGGCACCATGAAACAATGGCATTCACTGTCCACAGAAAATTAACCTATGTGCTAGGACCCTTTGGGCTGAGTGAAAGACTTCATGTATGTATACCTTGATTTTTGGCTTTTAACTTTTTATCAAACCTTTATTTACTATAATCCTTATTATAACACTTAGCAATTGTTTACTAGATATGGGAAAAATTAAAGATGTTAGATCCTGGTGAACCATGTTTTTAAAAATTATATACAGAGTACTGTACTCCTGCTGAAAAAAATTAGATTTTTAATAGAGGTTCAAACTGCTGTTTGAAGAAGTTTTCATTTGGCAATTGAAATTTTTACTAGTTAGTTTGATTATTGAATAAGACAGAAAACTTTGTACAGTCAGCCCACGATATTCCCAGGTTCTACCTTCGCAGATTCGGTCATTCGTAATACAGAGAACCGTATAATCTATTAAATAGAAAAAAAATCATGTATTTGTGGTTTGTAATTAAGTACTCTCACTGCCCGACAATTTCAAAACGACTGCACTCCTTTACACCCAGCATGCCTTGTGTTGTTTCACTCTCCGTACAGCATAACACCCCTTCTCTCACTAACTCAGCCTTAGCTTGCATCGTCTCTTCTCACTGTCCATCTTCTGCTGTAGAATCACGTTGTAATGTAAAAAAAAACCTGTGTATTTTAGTGTAAAGTGTGGTTCATTATGCTACTCCACTTGCCAAACAGTCGACTGCACATCAGTTGCATCATGTTTCAGACTTTTTGCTTAGAACTTCATACGTAAATGGTTTGTGGTGTTGTACTGATACTTTTTCTTTTAATTTTTATTGCGTTAGTGTATTAATTGTGTATTATTGATATTGTTATATTAACAACTGTACAGTACTGTATGCAAAATACCATACCCTACAGTAGCAATGTACTGTAGATAAAGGCTATGTGTACGATGAGTTTGAACGGTGCGAGTCGCCTTACTAGAAACGTTGTTGTTATTATTAGCTAAGCTACAACCATAATTGGAAAAGCCTATGCTACAAGCCTAAGGGCTTCAACAAGAAAAAGTAGCCCAATGAGGAAAGGAAACAATGAAATAAACTTTGAGCGAAGCGAAAAATCTATTTATGGGTGAGATAGCCATGTCTTCCTGATGGAAGGTTCCTAAAGCAGCTTCCTAGGGATATTTGACTTCAGTGATATTCCCAGAGAATTTACCTTTAGGTCTCCAGAATTCTAACTCCTGGCGTGAATATCCTTAAATTTCTCTCAAGGATATCGCATAACATCGGGACGTATTCTTGACACCCCACATAGCAATCTGCACCCCGAATAGCATTTACGCTTTGAGGGGGAAAGTGGCAGAATTAGAAGGGGAGCTGTATCAAGGTTACCCTAGCTCCCATACTACTATTGAGTATCACAACAGTGCCATATCCAAGATGGTGGATATTCCTTGTAGCATTGAGCATGGTGCTACAGATACAGTAGCTTCGGGAGGGATACTGTGAAGTTCTTTTCTTTAGAAAAGAAGGGTGGGTCCATCAGGACGACATGGCTATCTCACCCAAAAATAGATTCTTCGCTTCACAAAAATCCGTTTTTTGGGCTCAAGCCATGTCGTCCTGATGGAAGCATACGAGAGTATTAATGTATCTGTGGATTTTCATCAGTGCCTTAACCTTGAGACAATATTTCTAGGGTCATTTGGACCATTTGAGACAATTGACGTTACTGTTATCCGTCATCATCACTAATCATGAACGATGTTAGTGCTTCCTGCCCGCTACAGGGAAGAGTCATTCTAGACGGTAGAAAAGGGGCCTCAAGGTTAGCATATACAGTATTATGTGAACAAACATAAGTATACACTGAGTATACAAACAGTATCATGGTTTGTATATATTGCCGAACCAATATCAGTGTCCATTATATCCATTGTTTGCAAGCATACAGTGATATGAAGTATACTTACATGAGTAAGTCAAAGGACTCTGGCATCTTAAACATGCAATTGTCGCGCGAATTAGGACACAATTACATTCTAATAGACATTTATTTCTAATAAATGACTAGGTGAATTAACAAGTAAAATGCATGTAGTATGATAAAGGAACAGAAATTATTTTTCCCTTTTGAAAGGGAAGAAATGATGAGTGCCACTCTTAGACTGAAGAAAAGTTTATGATAAAATTTCTCTTCATAATTTCTGTACCTGTTATATTCTATCAACACTGTGAACTACGTACACACGGCACTAGTGCTATCTGTATAATTCCACACCTGAGATTTTGAACAGAATTAGTGTCACCATGGTAACACTCATTTAAAAGGGGATCACACTAAAAGTGCTGACACCTTCTCCCTTTAATTGACAGTCCCAATCAATTAACTGTTCATCGCAGAATTAGACAACAGGTTTTAATACACTACCTGCCGCCACCACATAATGCTTCAGTTCATGGACCTGCTTAGCATAGTGTTTGTAGAACACCCTGGATGATTTCCATCCAGTATATGAGCGAAGACGCTCAAGGTCCATATACTGAAAAAACTTCAGTGATGAAGCAATTTTTCACGGATCATGACCTGCGGGAGTGTGGTCAGGATCTGCTCTGCGAATAAAGTAGGTGAGCTTCGCCCTCAGTTGTTTTAGGGATAAGTTTGATCCAGAGGTTTCTCCTTTAAAAAGCTGTCCTCCCCTGAAGTCTGAAGTTCTACGAAGATAGACCTTTAGACATTCTACAGGACATAAAGAGACATTTTCCTTCAGAGGGCAGATTCTCCAGGGACCCCACCTCTTAGTGGGTAGCTCGTTCTTAGCGAGAAAGGTAGGATCAGGAAAGAGATTCAGTTCTCCCACTTCTGTGAACTGAATGTGGCCCTCATCTCTAGATAGGGCCACTATTTCACTAACTCTTGCCCCAGAGGCTATAGCAAACAGAAAAATAACCTATTGGGTTAGATCCTTGAGGGAACAATCTTCATTGTTCACAGATGAGGCATAATGCAGGACCTTGTCCAAAGACCATGAGATGGGCTTTGGCAGTGCTGCAGGCCTAAGCCTTGCACATGCCTTCGGAATCTTATTAAAGATTTCATTTGCCAGATCCACTTGAAAGGCATATAGAAGAGGTCTAGTCAAGGCTGACTTGCACGTAGTTATCGTGTTGGCTGCCAGACCTTGATTATGAAGGTGGACAAAGAAGGACAGACAGAAGTTCATTGAAATTTCTTTCAGTCCTTTTACTTTTACAAAAGCAACCCACTTTTTCCAAGAAGACTCATATTGTCTTCTGGTTGACTTAGACTTGTATTCTTCTAAGAATTCTATATTTCCTTCTGAGATCCCAAATCTTTTCCTAACCGCTAGGCAAGAAAATCATGAAATGAAGGGTTTTGGGCTCTCTGTGATAAATCAAAGGCAATTAACTTCTGAACCTTCTGAGATAGTTGTGGGTTCAGAACTAGGACCAGCCTCAGCTTCAGTTCCTTCACTAAAGGGAACAGATTGCTCTTGGGCTACTTGGGAGCCCACAGAGCCACTCCTCCCTAGAATGATCTCAGCATGTTGAGGACCTTCAGCAGGAGATTGGATGGGATGAACAGGAATTCCTGAGTCCGTCCCTTCTATACTAGAGACATGATGTCTGTTATCTCCACTAGAGGATCCTCGTATGGAGCTACATATCGAGGTAGTTTTTTGATGACGCTCGTGACGAAGAGGTCGATCTGCAGCTCGGGGACTTGTTCCCATCTGGGAGAGAATAGGTCTGCATCTGTGGACCATTCTAACTCTATCGGCTTGAGCCCGAGTAGAACATCCGCTGTCACATTGCGGATTGATTGTACATGAACTGCTGATAGGTGCCATCCCTTTAGGTAAGGGACGGTTAACGTCACCTAGACTGTATGAGACGTTCTCTAGCCTTCTTGGTTCTGACGTCTCATTATCGCTTCGATGTCCCAGATCAGCCTGAGGAGATCTGATCTGCGTGGAGAAAGTTTCTCCACCCATGACAGGACCAACATGGCCTTAGATAGAAATGACCGAATCCCTTGGACTTTCCTCTGATGGGAGTGAATACAGTACCCCAGTCTTCCGACTAGGCATCCATGCGGATGATCTTCAGTAGTCGGGGTAGTTGCAAGGGCATGGTCTTCAATAGGCTTTTGGCCTTTGACCATTGTTAGGGAAGCGATTAAGGAAAGACCGATATCGGTCCTTTTAAATCTCTTCGAGCGTTTGATGTGTATCTTCTCCAGACTCTTAACGCATCTTTCAGCTGTGCTCTTAGCACTGGGTCTGTCACTATTGCGAACTGGAGAGAGTTCTGAACTCCTCCCTGTTAGCGTCTTGGAATCCTGAATGATTACCATAGTCCCTTGACCGACCCTGCGATCTCCTTTTACATTCCCAAGGGAAAGGAGAGTTGGTGTGACCACAGGTTTCAATGGTTTTTTAACTATTGAAGCCTTTGAGCTGGAGAGAATCGAGACTTCTTGAAGCTTATCTTGCATCCCCGGTGTTCCGGGAACCAGATCACTTACTTGGATGCTCATAGACTAGCCACTTCGGCTGCTGCCCACCTCAGCCTTTCGTCCAGGTACATTGTTGCCTGAACCATTTCTAGGCTTGGTTTTTGCGCGACTGTGTCCGCCAATCCCGTGAAGATGCTTAGGACTGTGTTTAGTCTGACAAGTATCTTTCCTAGGACATACGTTATCCTCTGTAACTTGAATCCTAGGTAGGAGGGGAGGGGGTGACTGATTGGAAGTTGCCAATAGACATCTTTCAGGTCAGACAAGACCGCGAACACCCCTTTTTGAAATAAGGTCCTTATGTTCAGAAGGATTAATATTCTGAACTAGCTGTTTTATTTGAACTTGTTGAGTGGCGACAAGTCCAGAATGACTGAGTTTTCTTGAGTCCTTCTCGTGAACACCAAACAGCCTTCCCTGGAATTCGATGGTCTATACTGTCCTTACCACCTATATGTTCTAGAGCTCTAAGGTGTACTCTTCCAGGAGGGTTTTGGAGTGTAGGAAGAGTTGAGGAAATGATGGTGGAGGCTTGTCTACTTCCCATCCTAGTCCCATCTTGATTAGGCCTTGGACCCAAGGATCGAAGGTCCAGCGATCCTGAAGGAACCTCCCTCCTACCAAAAGCATCTCTTTGCTTCGCTTGATCAGAAAGTTTACATATTCGATCGCTTGCCTGTGGCACCGCAGTCATTGCAACTGTAGGATGTTGTTGAGCAGCCCGAGGAACATTTCTAGACTTTTCTGTATTCCTTTTAGGTTTGGGACCCACAACTGTGGAAGACTTAATCTTTGAAAGGATGCCCCACTTTTGGAGAAGTCCTATGTTCACCGTGGTGGCCTTCTTAATCACATTTCTAACTACCTCGTTTGGAAAGAGGTCTCTACTCCAGATGTTGGAAGATATCAGCTTCCTTGTTTCGTGTTTGACTGTTGCGGCAGCGAACACAAACTCTCTACAGGCTCTCCTAGCCTCCATAAAGGCATAAAGGTCTTTTACTAAGGTGGCCATATGCATTTTGGCCAAGACCATGAGATCCCTTGCGTCCAGATTTCCGTAGATACGGATGTCTCGGATGCAACGAAGGACATCCATATAGACGAGAGGATGTCAGAAGTGTCAGAAGACACTGAGAAGGACCTTCTTGCGGAAGATCAAGAAGAGGAGTCTACCTTGGCTCCTGAAACCGAAGAGGATGAAGTCGAATCGGTTAACTTTTCGTCGGTTCCAGCCCCAGAACCAGTGCCCTCTACGTCCTCTGCTCCTCCATCTGATGATATGGGGAAGACTCTGTCTACTCTCATGTTAATGATGGAGAGGTTTCAGAAGCAGAGTGAAGAAAGGGTAGCTGCATTAAGGAAGGAGATACATCGGCTTGCAGCATCCCGTGGGTCTCACAAGACTCAACGTGAAGGACCTTCCTTCATGTTCTGACGTAAAGCAGTGGAGGCCTGCAGAGTACATGCCAATCACAAACGGGAAGATATTCATTTCAGAAAAGCTGGGATCCGTCCTCATCGAAGATGTCGACTTTTGGCCCAGCTTTGAGTCTTATCCAGACTGCTTCGTCCGTCTGAAGGCAGAACCTGTGTCTAAAGAGGAGACAGCCTTAAGAGGTCATAGTTCTTGACCATGGAAAAGCTCAGGCTGTAATGGCTAGCAGTTTGAAGGACAGGGGCTTCACTAACTCTAAGGTGCCAGCCCAGAGTAAGAAACATCCTTCCTTTCTTACTCCAGCTACACTGGCCTTTCCCTTTATGGAAAAAGGGTTCAAGGCAGTGATGAAGGCAGTAGAAGCAGGGAAACCTTGTCCTACACTTGAGGAGTGTAGACCCTTATCCCAAGCTCTGCCTACAGACCATAAGGGCTGGAAGGAAATACACTTTACCTTCTCAGTCGGGAAGTTGGAGGCTTATATTGCTGGACGCCAGTTCAGTGAAAACCTCCCTAAGTTGTCTGATTTTCTCTTGCGCAGAGAACAAGAGAAAAAAGAAAGGCTTGCCGCATCTCTATCTCTCCAGACCACCTTGGAGGCAATGGCAAGCGACCATAGAACTCCAGATATGTTTATGGTCGTGGCCAAGACACTTGGCAACACTAGTCAAGGACCTGTATGGCTTCGTTATGGCCAGAAGGGCTTGTAGGGAGTTCGTGTTTGCTTTGGCTGTGGTGAAGCACGAACCCAGGAAGCTGATATCTTCCAATATCTGGGGAAAGGACCTCTTCCCAAGCGAAGTGGTCAAGGAAATAGTCGACAAGGCTGCCACAGAGAACAGGAATCTTCTCCAAAAGTGGGGTATGTCGTCTAAAAGGAAGTCTTCCCAGATGAGGGTCCCCAACCAAAAAGGAAGACAAAGAGGCCAAGGTTGCCCTCTCGCCCCGCCAGACAACAACAACAACAACTTCCCATAACCGCGGTGCCCCAGATGGTGGCACAACCCCAACCCACCTACCAGATGGTACCCCAGCAGGTGGTGACCCAGTCACAAGCCTTTACTCCTGCCTATGAGAGGCAGACCACTACCTTTTGCCCTAAAGGTAGAGGGTCATATAGAGGTTCCTCTAGACGCCCCCCAAGAGGAAGAGGAGGTAGGGGGGGGGGCGGTCAAGGAGGCAAGTCCTCTGGACAACCGAAGCAATGAGATGCTTCCGGTAGGAGGAAGACTCCAACTATTTCGGGATCGCTGGACCTTCGATCCCTGGGCCCACAGCCTGATCAAGAACGGACTAGGCTGGAGCTGGAAGACAGCTCCACCATCATTTCCTCAATTCTTCCAACACTCCACCCCCGTTCTGGAAGAATATACCCGAGAACTCTAAGCAAACGGGTAATAAGTAGGGCAAGGTCCATCAAATTCCAAGGAAGGCTGTTTTATGTTCCCAAGAAGGGCTCAGACAAACTCAGAGTCATTCTGGACTTGTCGCCACTCAACAAGTTCACAGTAAACTACAAGTTCATGATGCTGACCCTTCAACACATAAGGACCCTGCTGCCAAAACAGGCGTACACAGTCTCCATAGACATGGCAGATGCCTATTGGCACATTCCAATCAATCGCCAACTTTCCTCCTACCTAGGATTCAGGCTACAGAAGAAGTACGTCTTCAGAGCCATGCCCTTCGGAATAAACATAGCCCCAGGGATCTTTACAAAGCTTGCAGATGCAGTCGTTCAAAAACTACGCCTAGAAGGTGTCCAGGTGATAGCCTACCTGGACGATTGGCTGGTGCGGGCAGCATCCGAGACGTAATGCATGCAAGCATCCAAGAAGGTGATCCAGTTCCTGGAACATCTGGGATTCAAGATCGTCAAAAAGTCTCGACTATCTCCAGCTCAGGAGTTTCAATGGCTTAGAATACATTGGAACTTATAGTTACATCGCCTCTCCATTCCATCAAAGAAGAGGAGAGAGATAGCGGGATCTGTCAAGAGACTTCTGAAATCCGACATGATATCAAGACGCCAACAGGAGAGAGTGCTGGGCTCCCTTCAGTTTGCATCAGTGACAGACCCGGTGCTAAGAGCACAGTTAAAGGATGCATCATGAGTCTGGAGAAGATACGCATCAAACGCTCGAAGAGATCTAAGAAGACCAATACCTACTCGACTACGATCACTTCTCAAGCCATGGTCGAAGGCCAAGAACCTGAAGAAGTTGGTGCCTCTGCAACCACCTCCATCTTCAGTGGATGCATCAAAGGAAGGATGGGGAGGTCACTCTCACCAACGGAAAGTCCAAAGGACTTGGTCCTCTCTATTCAAGACCTTCCACATCAACATTTTGGAGGCTATGGCAGTCTTTCTCATGCTGAAGAAATTGTCCCCTCGCCATTCAGTCCACATAAGACTGATTCTGGACAGCGAGGTGATAATGAGATGTTTGAATCGTCAAGGTTCGAGATCACCCCAAATCAACCCTGTGATGTTGGCCATCTTCCGCTTGGCGGAAAAGAAGAGATGGCACTTATCAGCAGTTCACCTTCAAGGGTTCCACAATGTGACGGAGGACGCTCTATCCAGGCTTACGCCGATAGAGTCAGAATGGTCCCTAGATGCAGGATCATTCTCCTTCATCTTACGTCAAGTCCCAGAACTGCAGATCGACCTCTTCGTGACGAGCGATAACAAGAAGCTACCTCGTTATGTGGCCCCATACGAGGACGCTCTAGCGGAAGCGGTGGACGCCATGTCCCTCGACTGGAACAGATGGACCAGGATTTACCTGTTCCCTCCAACCAACCTTTTATTGAAGGTCCTCAACAAGCTGAGATCCTTTCAGGGAACAGCAGCTCTAGTGGCTCCCAAGTGGCCGGCGAGCAATTGGTTTCCTCTAGTATTAGAATTGCAGCTGAGGCTGATCCCTCTGCCAGACCCAGTTCTGACTCAACAAGTACAGAAGTCGACAGAAAACCCAAAACCTTCATCTCATGATTTTCTCTCCTTAGCAGTTAAGAAAAGGTTTGGTATCTCGAAAGACAGTATAGACTTCTGAGAAGAATACAAGTCTAAATCTACCAGAAGACAATACGAGTCGTCTTGGAAGAAGTGGGTTGCTTCTGTAGCACCTTCCTCAACGCTACAAGGAATAACTATGGCAGCAACGATGGCGCCATCTAGATACTCAAATAGTAACGGAGGAAGGGTACCTTAATAACGGCTCTCCCTCGTTTTTTGCCACTTTCCCCCTCGAAGCGTAAACGCTATTCGGGGTGAAGATTGCTATGTGGCGTGTCAAGAATATGTCCTCTGATATTATGAGATATCCTTAAAGGGAAACTTTAAGGATATTCGCGCCAGGAGTTAGAATTCTGGACCTTAAGGTAAATTCTCTGGGAATATCACTGTAGTCAAATATACCCTAGGAAGTTACTTAAAGGAACCTTCCATTAGGACGACTTGGCTATCTCATCCAAAAATAGATTTTTCACTTCGCTCAAAATCCGTTTATTAAGTAGGAACAACAATATTTTGTTGTTACATTATTTACTTATACTTTTTGGGATGTTTCGTTTTATGTGTATCGTAGTATTACCATTTAACGTGTACTCTACATATTCATGTACAATGCATGTGTGTACATTTAGTTACTGAAGTGTGTTCATACACTGACAATACTTATACTGTACTGGGATAGGAACCAAGTAAAACCAATATTTAGTTATACATTGAGTATCTTAGTGTGTTAGTCGACTGCATGTAGGCAATGGGCTGTGACATGGTAGATTTTGAGTTGACCCACCCAAGGGCAGCAAGTATTTGGGGTTACTCGCTTTTTGTGCTTGACTCTGTTACCTAACCCATTGTGAATGTCGAGGGCTGACTGTTCAGTAATATTCTTGTTCTTATCACATCTGTGTAAATTGTTTAGTTTTTATCTAGAATAATAAAGAAGTAGCTTGGTTCTTTGTTCTTGACTAGAATAAGTCATATAAATAAAAATTGGATAAGTCACAAATTTTGGCTTCTTATTTTTCAGGGTGAGTTAGAAGTTATGCATGGAGAAATGCCGTTAAGTATGCAGGCTGCTCAGAGTGTTATGCTTCTTGATGAGTACCATCTGGATCTGTATCTTGTCTATTCTCATCTTGCACGCTCCGGATGTAAAATAGTTCGTCATCAACCACATATCAGGTTCACAAGTAAGAGATGATGATGTTAAATAATTAGGTTATCTTACGTGACATACAAATCTTCGTCCTTTGATTAGGGAGATTACTTCGGTGTGAGCTCAAATCGATTGTTGAAATGGATAACAAGCAGCTATCTGGCTGGAGTGGGTGCAGTACACAGCTCCTGCTCCCTTCTCAACCTGGTCTCTATTCACTTTTGTTTCGACTGCTGTGCTGTAAAGATGTACTGACAGTGCTCTTCTAACCATGGGTTCTTTACCGTAGCGTTTGGTTGTGATGGAATGGAAATAGGAAATTTGTGCTTATTGGGTGGAGGGCAGATGCTGGAACTGCTTCATGGCTAAGACGGCTGTAGATCCGCTCTCCCTTTCTACTTCGTGTCAGGGGCATCCCCTTATGCTGAGTGTTTATCAAGGCCTCCAGTGCAGTGGCAGATATATGCCGTGAAGGAGATTAAGTATGGGAATACACTGGAGAAGGCGGCTGCCACTGCTGTCTCCTCAAGAAGTGTATGTTGTTGCCGCCCTTTGATCAGTCCCCTGGGAGTACGGCCACAAGGGTCAAGAGTGCATAGCTTGACATCGGTTTCCTTTTCAGGGTTTGCTTTTGGGCTGGGAACTCTGAGGGAGGACCCTCTCCAGCCGCGTAACTACTCATTATCCATTTCAATGACCAATTCTAGCTCGTGCCAAAGTAATTTCCCTAATTAAAAGATTCAGGTTTGTCTGGCTAGGAAAAATGCAATTTACTTTTACATTTTTTAAAACTTTTGGTACATTTGAAATGTTATTTTCAAATTTTCCATTTTAGTTTATTGATAATTGTGGAAAAACTAAAATATGTCTACCTTAAAAGGTCTTAAAAGCAAAGTAAAGTACATTATCACTCATTCAATGCATTTTTATGAAAATCAAAATAATGCTTAAAGAACTTTGTATATGTCCCTTTACAGTAAACTTAGTTTGGAAACCTTTATGTATTTATCGTAAGATAACCCAAGAAATTGGGTAATTTGGTACAAGCTTTTTCTAATGGCATATGACAGATTTTTGGACATTAAGTGCATCTAGAAATTCCATAACAGAATTTGTTCCTACATGAATACAAACCATTGATCTTTATGCGATGTCAGGCCTATGAGAGAGCTTTGCTTCTTTATTCCACTCATTGAGTGTATCTGCTATCACCACTCTTGCGCTTGCTTCCTAGCCTTATTCCCCGGAGAGTATGTAGCTGGAGCAAAGAGCCCCCAAACTTATATCGCCAGTGTTTTTGGTTCTGGTGGTGTGTGGGGTTTCTCCCGTGTTTGCTGCACTCCCTCGAGGTTAGAGGCTCTTCTCCATTTCTTTTACTGCTGACGATGAGTGTGACCTAAGGAAGGTTAATGCCTCCTTAAGTCTTTCAGGTAGGCTTCTCAGTGACAGTGTCTCCATGGTGACGCCAGTGATGAAGGGCGTAATCAGTGTGGGCCCAGTGTCAGTGTTACCAGTGATGTCTGCAGTTGTTCCCCTTCCTTGGGTCCCCAGGACCAAAAGGACGTGTTCCCTGTGCTTCACTCTGACTTTTATGCCATGGGATTCTGGGACTAAAGCTTCCCTTTAAGTATGACTTTCCTCCCTATGACAGTGTTTCCCAGTTTTGTGGTTCTTCCCTTTTCAAAGCATTGCTGTCTGGGTTTCTCAGACTTTGATTCCTCTTCTTGAAGAGCCTCAGGAGAGGGTTGGAAAGAGGAAGAAACGTGCGTTGTAGTGGTTTGCAGACTGTGACCAGATGTAGCACGCAGACTGCCTAATGTCCGAATGCTGACCACACTCCAACGTTTCAGTACACAAAAAGAGACGGTAAAAAACCTAGAAATCTGGGTAAAAGGTAAACAATCAAGGATGAAGTGGACACTGGGCACCACCCCTTGATTTTATACTGGGCAAGGGGACCCAGCTAGAACCTTACTTCCCTATTATCTTATCTTGCCTTAAGCTTGCTGATTAAACAGGTAGTATGATCGTTGATTTAGCTCTTTGAAAATCAGCAGAATTAATAAATAGCTTGAATCTCAGGTTAGATTTTATAAAGGAAGCAAATAATACTAGAAATATAATTTGGGGCTGAGTAGGGGACACAATGGTGTAGTGGAAAGAAATGCTGCTTTCAAAAATAAGAAAAATATTTATTTTGAGAAAGGTAAAAAAAAATCGATACAGTTGTGACAAAATCCAGGTCTTCAATATTGAATGAAATTTGTCCAGTAATAACTAGCCTAAAAATGAAAAAAAAAAAAAAAAACTATCCACCCACACGTTGGGTACTCCCTTACTAATGATATACTGCACTCAACACCAGGAATAATTGAAAGATGAAAACCTGCAGTTTATAAACATGCAAGCTACTGGACAGTATTAAATTGCAGATACAACCGGTTATCTTATAATAGAATAAACAATGCGGATGATTCTGAATGCTGCTTTTAACTGGGCTGCAGGCCAAAGAACAACAAGCATCTGTTGACTTGAAAACAGATAATGGTAATTTCAGCAAGAACTCGTCCGACGAATTATTTGCCTCCTCTGTAGGCTTCTTTATCCTGAACTTTTTGTTTATTCTCTCTGTCCTTCTTTTATGGCTGATGTTTCAACATCTTGCTTCTGTTTAATTGATGGCTCCATGGTGTCATCTTCAGTTGATGAGCACCGTCGTTTCCTTTCTCCGCTAATTTGCACCATGGTACAAGCTAAGTCCCGCCATTAATAGGCTAACGGCAAACAATGACTTTTTGCCCTCGAGGATCTTTTGCCCTCGAGGATCTTTTGCCATGCTCTAGCCTACCGCACACCACACTAAATAGAAGGCAATCGTACAAGATAACTACAGTATCAGAGACACATAGGTTACTGTCTTTCGTTACACATGCCTTCAAATACTATCTTTTTCACTGATAGGTGCAATTAGTGTATATGCAGTATCCTGGGTAAACAAATCCTTCTGTCTTTGCTTTTTCTAGGGACCTTGGGCAAGAAAAAGGACACTATATGACCAACACCAAGAAAGCTGGCTAGTGTCCAATTTCCAAGCATGACAAGCTAAATTTGACCATATGTTCCTCGCTGGGTGCAGGGCACCATCACTCTGTAATAAAAAGAAAAATTTTGAGTGAAGGACTGAAGATAAACAAATTATGCAGGATAGAAAATACAAATATAACCCTAAACAATAAAAATTAAACATAAGTAATAATCTTCAAATAATTTGTATTTTTCCACAGTATGTTCTTCATCCTCCTCCGATTCTTCTTTCTCATCATCCTCTTCGGCTTCCGACTGTTCATTTCTTCCTAGATTAAGAAGTTGAAGTCTTGTAAACTGAAGTTGAAGGTAAGGGCTCCATTTGACACCACCTCTCTTTGGAGGGATTGGTGGCACCAGAGTGGCTCCTGACCCAGTGGGTAGGGAGTCACACCCTTTGTTTCTGTCTCCTGGGTCCATGAGATAGGGGCTGAACTGTGGTTATCCTGGTAGCGAAGTGGGACTGGTATTATGGCTCCTTGGTTAGCCGGGGGGAGATGTACAGGGCAGGGGCTCTGACCTTAGGACCTTGGCTCAAGTACCAGACTAGCTTGGTAGCCAAGAGGGGCGGATGTTACAGCCCCTCATTTCCACCCCTTGATATGGTGTGTGAGATCAGGGCTCAGGCTCCAGACTATGATGGTAGCCAAGTGTGACGATATATGACATCCCCGTAGTTCAAAGAATGCATAGAGCCGGTGAATTTTGGTTCCCTGCTTACCTGGGTGGTCAAGTTGACTTGTGTTAGCTCTGTATTTCCTCCTAGTGTAGCAAATGCTGTGACCCAGGGTCGCAGCTGTGCACCTTGGTTCAGATCCCTGGTTACTTCGGTAACCATGGGGCCAGGGTTGTGACCCCCTGTGGAAACATGACATGATGGTAACGACCCAATGTTCTCTTGCACTGCCAGCTGGATCTTCAGGGATCTGACCCTAGTAAGCAGGTCACTAACAATAGACGTGATGCTCTGTAGATCATGTCTAAGACGATCTCAGTCTTACGACCCTTGGCTAAAGACGATGCCATGTCTAAAGGTTGAGAGAGAGAGTTTGTGGTTTACAAGGATTTTTGATGTCTCGAAGGCTTTATAGCCCATCCGTGGAGATTTCCTTTGCTCCTGGGTAGAGTGAATTAGCTTAAATCCTTAGAGAGTTTCTATGATTGTGTCTTAACTTATTCTTAAGTTCATTTACCATGTTACTGTTCACTAGATCTGCTGAAAGTCTGTTCCATATATTTGTTATTTTATTTGTATAGAAATAACCTCATTCAGTGGTGTTGTATCTTTTCAATTCCAGTTTATATCCATAACCTCTGGACTGATTTGTACTAAGCGTGAAGAAGTTGTAGAATTTTAGAATTTTGAATGTCTCTATTAGCTGTCCCCTTAGTTGTCAATTTTGTTGATAAGATAATATCAGACAATCCATTCTCTGTCTATATCCAAATTGTCTTAATGTTGGAACTATTTTTGCAGCCCTAGCTCGTACTGCTTCCAGTCTAACTTTATCCGTCTGGATATTTGGAACCCAGAATTGGACTCTGTATTCTAGGTGTGGTCTTACTAATGATATGTACAGCTGTAGTACAGTGTCTTCTGTATTCAAATTGTCTCTTTATAGAACCTATTAGTTTCTGTGCTTTCTTTTCAACTTGTGCTCTGTATGGTGAACTTTAAACCTTTGCTAATAATAATTCCTAGATCTTCCTCCTGGTCTACTCTTTCTATTTCATTACACAGTGGAGTGCTCATCTGGGGAAAAGAAAGATCTTGGGCCTATGGTCAGAAGAAAAGAGCTTCCACTTGAACTTTCCAGATATGAAAAGTGCCACAACTAGCATTACTCCACTTTGCAAATACTCTGACAGGTCACTCCGTGGTGTTGATGAGCGTCAACTCCACGGTAGTGACCTGAATCTCCAAGCAAGGAGGCGCAGGCTCTCTCCAGCTATGCATCTGGCAGTAGAGATCCTCAAGTGGTCACAGTCCCAGGCGATCTCTCTTTCGGCGAGGTTTATCCCCGGGAAGAGAAATGTCATTGCAGACCATCTGAGCTGTCGAGGGACGACAGTTGGTTCAGAATGGTCTGTGCTTCTTCTAATGGCGAAGAGACTTGTGACTTTCTGGACATGTTTGCTGCCCACCTGAATCACAATCTCCTGGTGTATTGTTCTTCAATCCCAGACAAAGCTGCGGTAATGGAAGATGCATTTCAACACCAGTGGTAAGGTGTAGACTTTTATTCCTTCCCACTGTTCTGTCTGATTCGTCAGACATTAAACAGAATCAGAACCTCAAATTGAGTCAGAAAAATGCTAGTGGCTCCAAGGTGGCCGGCAGCAGAGTGGTATTCAGATCTACTGGAACTTCTTACAGAAGTGCCAAGAGAACTTCCAGAATGGTCAAACCTGCTACGCCAACCTCAAATAAGAAAATTCCATGATGTAGTCCATTGCCTGTCCCTTCACGGTTGGAGACTATCCAGGGTCTTCTCCGAAAGAAAGGCTTTTTCTGACCAACTGCGAAGCAGCTTTCTGAATATCTTCAAAAGTCTTCCTCAGCAGTTTACCAGGCAAAGTGGAAAATCTTCAGTAGGGGGAATATTGCTCCACTCAAAGCCACTATTCCTCTGATTTCAGACTTTTTAGTATTCTTGAGGAACGAGATTATTATTATTATTATTACTAGCTAAGCTACAACCTCAGTTGGAAAAACAAGATGCTATAAGTCGAAGGGCTCCAACATGGAAATATAGCCCAGTGAGGGAAGGAAATAAGGAAATAAATAAACAGTAGGGGAAATAATGGACACAAAATGAAATATCTTGAAAACAGTAACAACATCAAAACATATATTTCATATATAAACTATAAAAAGACTTATGTTTGCCCGTTCAACATAAAAACATTTGCTGCAAATTTGAACTTTTGAAGTTCTTCAGATTCAACTTTCCAATTAGTGAGATTATTCTACAACTTGGTCACAGCTGGAATAAAACTTCTAGAATCCTGTGTAGTATTGAGCCTCATGATGGAGAAGGACCTGACTATTAGAATTAACTGCATGTCTAGTATTACGAAGGTGAAGGAACTGTCCGAGAAAACCTGTATGTAAAGGATGATCAAATTATGAAAAAATATTAAGCAATATGTATAATGAACTAATTGAACGTCAGTGCCAGAGATCAATATCTAGATCAGGAATAAGAAATTTAGTAGATTGTAAGTTCCTGTCTAACAAATTAAGATGAGAATCAGCAGCTAAAGACCAGACAGAAGAAAAGTACTTTGGGTCTGTTGTTGCAGCAAATGGTGGAGTGGAAGCAGATGTACGTCAGAGAGTGAATGAAGGATGCAAAGTGTTGGGGCCTGTGAAGGGGGTGGTAAAGAATAGAGGATTAGGCATGAATGTAAAGAGAGTTCTGTTTAAGAAAGTTATTGTACCAACTGTAATGTATGGATTGGAGTTGTTGGGAATGAAAGTGTCGGAGAGACAGAAATTGAATGTGTCTGAGGAGTATGGCTGGTGTATCTTGATTAGATAGGGTTAGGAACGAAGTAGTGAGGGTGAGAACAGGTGTAAGAAATGATTTAGCAGCTAGAGTGGATATAAATGTGTTGAGGTGGTTTGGCCATGTTGAGAGAATGGAAAGTGGCTGTCTGCTAAAACAGGTGATGAATGCAAGAGTTGATGGGAGAAGTACAAGAGGAAGACCAAGGTTTGGGTGGATGGATGGAGTGAAGAAAGCTCTGGATGATAGGAGAATAGATGTGAGAGAGGCAAGAGAGTGTGCTAGAAATAGGAATGAATGGTGAGCGATTGTGATGCAGTTCCGGTAGACCCTGCTGCTGCTTCCAGTCGCCATGGTGACCGCGGAGGTAGCAGCAGGAAGGGATTCAGCTTATGAAACTTCATTTGTGGTGGATAATGGGGAGGGTGAGCTGTGGCACCCTAGCAGTACCAGCCAAACTCGGCCGAATCCTTCATCAGGCTGTTCCTTTGTTTAATGTCAGCTACCCCCTAAAATTAGGGGGAAGTGCCTTGGTAAATAGATAGATGGATTTCGTTGATATATTGAATATACTAATAATGTGTAACACTTGATAGTCATATCACTTCATTCTGGCAAAGCTCTTTGAAATGAAACAGAATTCCCTGCCTCGTACGAGATGGCTGCATTGTTCATAGATTATTCACTATGATCTCTTGCTATTACTATAACAATTGTACCTTGAGAGAGAAGGGCAGACCTCCTCCTTTCACCGAGACTTCCTCCCTCCTTTGGAAGACTCATATAAATGACTTCAAAGTTTGTATCGAAGTAGGAATAAACTTCAAATTTTATACAATTTGTATTTTTCCTAGCTATACTAACCTGAGTCATTTACCAAAGGTCCCACTTCAGCCATCCCTCAAGTCTTTGACCAGAAGAGTATTGTGAATAAACGGTTGATACATGCATGGTGCGTCATGTGCAGCAGATGCCTAGTAATATAGCATGACGTAATCTGCCAATTTCTTTTTAAGTTTTCTGGCCGTGGAAAACTAAATCTGAAGTAACCCCATAGAAATGACTCAGGTTTGTATAGCTAGGAAAAATACAAATTGTCTGAAATTTATAGTTTTTTCTTTTGAGAAAATGAAGTAACAATAAATATTTCTAATTACTTAAAGTATTTATTGATGTCATTAGCAGTATTATACTCAAACTTTTATTCTCTTTTTCTAGAGTATGAAAAACAGATTCGACTTGATCAGCATCAAGTGAAGAAAAATAAAAAGAAACTCAAGTTGAAGGTTGAATCTTCAATGGAGACATCACAAGAAAAAGTAAAAGATGTACAGTTATTGCCACAGAAATCAGAAAAGGATGATGAAGTGGTAGAAATAGTGGGGCCAAATTTGGACGCTGCTCTCAAGGATTTTTATTCCGTTCTGGGAGATGAAGTTTCATTTATTTCTGAAACAAACAAAAATGATGAAGTTTGGGAGGTTTCTAAAGCAGATTGTAGTTCTCATAAAGCTAAGAAAGTGTGTAAAGTTGTTGATTTGTCAGAGGATATGGATGATTATGAACGAAAAAGGAGAGAATATTTGGATATGTTTCCATGTATGTTGGGAATGACCTCTCAGATTATTTATGCAGAAGAATCTGATCTTTTCCCTGAAAACTCTAAGCCAGTTAAAGAGGTTTACAAAATTTCAATTGAAATTCTCAATTATTACAGTAGGTATTTAGATGATGGCAATCATAATAATCAGTGGAAATGGGAAAATACAAACAATTGGAACAGAGGCCGCGGTAATAATTCAAGACGACCTAGATATAACACAGGTGGATTTCAAGGTAGGCCTTACAATAATGGCAATAGGGGGAAAGGTAGGGAAAGCAATTCCCACTGGGAAAGTAGACTTGGTAGTAGAGGTGCGGGAATGCACATGGACAATCACCAAGTTGATAGAGAAAAAAATAATGCTAATATTTCAAATGTTGAAACATTTTTATACAATGTACGAAATGAGGGCATTAAAACAGACCATAATGGTAGTTCACGTAGCAGAAATGCAGGGGATACTTTGCAGGGTAGTAGAAATTTAGAAAGAGGGTCATCGCATTATAGTAATATATCTGAGAGTGTTCCTAGTAGAGACATGCCACGGGAAAACAGATGGGCTGAGAATGGAAAATATGGAAGACAAAACAATAAACGTGTAAGTGATGGTAATTTAGATGATATGAGGGTTGACTGGCAAAATGATTTCAGAGAGAATATTCAGAACGAAAGTAATAGAGATCGCAATATTTATGGCAGTAGAGAGAGGGAAAGTTTTGATACCATGAGGCAAGCACTTCGAAGGGAAAATAACAGCAGATGGCAAGATGAGCTTGAGGAAAAAAGGAAAATGGCAAGACTGGATAATGAAGATATAAAGGGAAGACAAGAAATGTCACAAGGGGAGAGGTGGAACCGGGATAGTGGAGATATAAGGGGAAGACAAGAAATTTCTCCGGGAGAGAGGTGGAGCAGGCCTAATGAGAGAAATATTGATGAATGGGAAAGGCAAGGCAGATTGCTAGAAAATGCAAGGGACATGACTGAGCAGAGATTTGATGGTAGATGGGATAGACAGGAAAAAATACACGAAGATAGAATAGATGACACAAGGGATAGGTGGGGAAGATTGCCTGAAGAAAGATGGGGTGAAATTAGACATGCTACAGAATATGAAAGGAGGGGTTACAATGAGCCAGGAGGAGATTGGCATGATAATGAATTGCAGCACAGAAGAGGAAATGTAAATGAATCTTGCATAAGTTGGAGGGATGATGCACGGAAACCTGAGTGTGTACAAGGAAAACTACAAAATGAGAGACAAAGGGATAATCATGCAGAGCATCATGATCACATGACTGAAGAAAGATGGGCTGATAACAAAAACCATTATGGGGAAAAATCTATGTGGGTTTCTGACAGAGGTAATAATAGTAATAGTAATATTTATAATACCCATCAAAGTGATAGAAGAGACACATGGGGCAGACCAGATAATGTTCACGGAAGGGAAAACAATTACCAAAGTCGTGAAGATAGAACTTATGTTGGCAATACCAGAAATGCAAGACCTGATTGGCACCAACATGACGATAGGTGGTCAGATCAGGAATCTCAAAGTGATAGTGCTTGTTTCAGTGGTAAAGACAGATCAGATTATTCGCAAGAAAGATTTGGAAATAGAGGTCAAG
Source organism: Palaemon carinicauda (assembly GCF_036898095.1). NCBI lineage: Eukaryota > Metazoa > Arthropoda > Malacostraca > Decapoda > Palaemonidae > Palaemon > Palaemon carinicauda. The sequence goes on from NC_090755.1 coordinate 71,488,591, forward strand.
ATCCTAGTGAAAATTGGCATTCATCTTTAGTCTCCAGAAATTCTCCTTCCCATAGTGACATTAGGAATGAGCCTGAAATAGATTTGACAGTCACACCCACTTGGAAGACTAAAAGAAGAAAAAGAAATAGAAAAGGCGGCTATGATACTTACCCAAGTTACTTGGTTAAAGTAAGTCAATACCTTTGTTTATTTTAATCTTAATATTAGGTGGCATAAGATAGTGATGAGGATGCAAGATTTTATTTTATGTTTGTTCTGGCGTAAATACAAACCCTCCGCTATTTATAGGAGTATACTTTCGGCGTAGCTGAAAGACGAGCCATGATAACTACCCCATCTGTAGTTAGCGGGTGGGGAGTGGGGTAGACTGGCTACCCTGCTCACTCACACCTCTCAGCTGAGTAGCCATAACTCTCTAGATACTACCACTATAGAGTTATGGCCTCTTTTAACTGGCCAGACAGTACTACACTGGATCCTTCTCTCCGGCTGCGGTTCATTTTCCCTTTGCCTACACACAAACCGAATAGTCTGGCCTATTCTTTATATATTCTCCTCTGTCCTCATACACCTGACAACACTGAGATTACCAAACAATTCTTCGTCACCCAAGGGGTTAGTGCATCGTAATTTTTCAGTGGCCACTTTCCTCTTGCTAAGGGTAGAAGAGAGACTTTAGCTATGGTAAGCAGCTCTTCTAGGAGAAGGACACTGCAAAATTAAACAATTGTTCTCTAGTCTTGGTTAGTGCCATAGCCTCTGTACCATGGTTTTCCACTGTCTTGGGTTAGAGTTCTCGTGCTTGAGGGTACACTCGGGCACACTATTATACCTAACTTCTCTTCCTCTTGTTTTGTTAAGTTTATATAGTTTATATAAGAGAAATTTATTTCGTTGTTACTCTTAAAATATTTTATTTTTCCTTTTTTCCCTTCCTGGGCTATTTTCCCTGTTGGAGCCCCTGGTCTTATAGCATCCAGCTTTTCCAACTAGGGTTGTAGCCTAGCAAGTAATAATGATAATAATAATATACTTTATGGCTCGGTAGAGGACGGACATGCTGCCTTTCTCTCCCGCCAAGACTTGCCTTGATTGTTTTTCTGTTTAGTTTTTCTTGTGTGTGTTTTTATCTTATATGTATACAGTGGAACCTCTACATACGATTGTCTCAACATACGAATTTTCCAACATACGAAGTAAAATTCAACCAAATTTCTGTCTCAACATACGAAGTGTTGCTCCAACATACGACGTAAACAATACGCTTACCCGTGGAATTTTTTCGAAAGCGTGCAGCGTAGTTTGTTGTTGACGCCGCTAGACGGCAGCACATCGGAGGGACGCCAATCGAGCGTCACCTTGATCAGTCCTCTCATCGCGTGCGCATCGTGTGGTTGTCCTCTATTCGCTCAGTTTTAACAGTTTTTTATCTTGCCTTTTCACTTGTTGTTTTCTGTGTTCCGTAATCATGGGTCCTAAAAAGCTTAGTTTCGGTTCAGGAAGTAGCAGCAGTGGTGAGAAAAAGAGGAAGTCTATGCTTTCATTAGAATTAAAGCAGGAAATCATAGAAAAGCATGAGTGAGGTGTACGTGTTAGCGATCTGGCTAAACAATATGGCCGGAATATGTCGACGATCTCGACGATCATAAAGCAGAAGTCAACCATTAAATCAGTGAAACCTTCGAAGGGGATCACGATTATTTCTAAACGTTGTAGCCCTACCCTTGAAGAGATGGAACGACTTTTGTTAATATGGATCAAAGACAAGGAGATTGATGGCGATACGATCACGGAAACAGGGGAGAGTTCAGCCGATCCTACGACGGAGAAATTCAAGGCGTCTCGAGGTTGGTTCGAGAAATTTAGGAAACGGACCGGGATTCATTCAGTTGTTCGTCATGGAGAAGCTTCGAGTTCAGACACTAAGGCTGCTAAAGACTTTGTTAAAAAGTTCGAAAGCATCGTGGCGGAGGAAGGTTACGTAGAGCAGCAGGTTTTCAACTGTGATGAAACCGGTCTGTTTTGGAAAAAGATGCCTAGTCGAACGTACATTACCGCTGAAGAGAAGAAAATGCCTGGACATAAGCCAATGAAGGATCGGTTGACTCTTGCGCTTTGTGCCAACGCCAGCGGGGACTGCAAAATTAAGCCTCTGTTAGTTTACCATTCCAAAAACCCTAGGGCATTTAAAGCACATAGAATTAATAAAGACCTGCTACATGTTCTATGGCGTTCTAATTCTAAGGCATGGGTTACTAGGCATATCTTTGTGGAATGGGTAAACGTAGTTTTCGGCCCTGCTGTCAAGAAGTAACTTCAGGAAAGGAATTTGCCTTTGAAGTGCTTGCTTTGTTTGGACAATGCACCCGCTCACCCCCCCGGACTCGAAGATGATGTCATCGACGAATACAAATTCATCAAGGTGTATCTTCCACCGAATACCACCCCTATCTTCCAGCCCATGGACCAGCAAGTCATCTCTAATTTTAAGAAGCTGTACACCAAGCACTTATTTAAGCAGTGCTTTAATGTCACGCAAAGCACCAACTTAAATTTGCGTGAATTTTGGAGGAGCCACTTCAATATCGTGCACTGCTTAAAGATCATTGATCAGGCTTGGGAGGGAGTAACTCGTCGGACCCTGAATTCCGCTTGGAAGAAGCTTTGGCCTGATGCTGTTGCTCCCAGAGATTTCAAAGGTTTTGGCCCCGAGAATGAACCTGTGCTTGCCGCCGAGGAAGACGTCGAAGAGGTTGTATCCCTTGGCAAGTCCATGGGTCTGGAGGTGGATGAAGATGACATCACCGAACTCGTCGATGAGCATCACGAAGAGCTCACCATCGAGGAACTCAAGGAGCTGCAAGCCATGCAGCATGATGAGTTCCAAGCGCAGTTGAGTGAGTCGGAGGAGATCGAGGAGGTAGGCGAAATCTTAGGTACGGCAGAAATAAAACAGATGTTGGCATATCATCAACATGTTGTTGATTTCATCGACAAGCATCACCCACAGAAACTTCAGGTTTGCCGTGTTGTTGCGCAGTTCGATGATGTTTGCTTAACGCATTTTAGAAAAATCCTTAAAAGTCGTACAAAGCAACTTTCACTCGATAGTTTCTTTAAAAAATCTCTACTAAAACGGTCTAGTGATCATGATGAAAAGAAAGAAAGTGAAGCTAAGAAAAGGAAGACTGAATCGAGTGAAAGTGATGAAAATTAAAAATAAGAAAAGAAAAATGTAAAAAAAAAAAAATATAAAATTATAAAAATGAAAAAAAAATAAGCTAAGTTTAGTTAAAGTTCACGTAGTAGTGTAAGTTAGTGTAGGTTATCGTACACGTTATCGTACAAAGTCACCGTCCCTACCTCCTCGCTGATCTTCCGTCTCCTCCTGCGTAGAAGTCCCTACACCTGCGCTGGCCTGTCGCTAAGGTAAAGTGTTACATTACAACCCGTTTTTTATTTATTATTTCATTATTATGTATTCTTTTTTTTGGTTTGTAATATGTATTTATTATACAGGCATTGTATTAATGTATTGTGTAATTATGTGTAGCCATTTATTAAGGATTTATTATGGGTTTTTAGGCCGAGGAACGAATTAAATCAATGGGAATATTTGCTCCAACATATGATCGTTTTAACATACGAAGTAATTTCTGGAACGAATTAAGATCGTATGTAGAGGTAGCACTATATATATATATATATATATATATATATATATATATATATATATATATATATATATATATATATATATATATATATATATATATATATATATATATATATATATATATGCACACATATATATATATATATATATATATATACATACAGTATATATATATATATATATATATATATATATATATATATATATATATATATATATATATATATATATATATATATATAATATATATACATATATATATATATATATATATATATATATATATGTATATGTATATATATATGTATATATATATAGATATATAGATATATAGATATATATATATATATATATATATATATATATATATATATACAGTATATATATATATATATATATATATATATATATATATATATATCTATATATATATATAAATATATATACAGTATATATATATATATATATAAATATATATACAGTATATATATATATATATATATATATATATATACATGTGTATATATATATATATATATATATATATATATATATATGTATATATATATATATATATATATATATATGTATATATATATATATATATATATATATATATATATATATACATGTGTGTATATATATATATATATGTATATATATATATATATATATATATATATATATATATATATATATATATATATATATATATATATCTATCCTGGATGTTCTCCTCCTCGTGCTGTGAGGAGACGTCTTTTTGAACCCGCTGGTTCTCCCCATGATAACCGTAAGCCTTTGGGCTCTCGTCATGTTGATCCTGCGGGTTTTCATGATCTTAGGAATCCTTCGGGCATCCATCGCGCTGGACTTTCGAGTTCACGCGACTTGGAACCTTTGGGTTTCAGTTACGCTGAGCCTTCGGGCTCTCGTAACGATGGTTACGCTAAACCTTCGGGCGTGTACCATCAGTCACACTGACCCTTCGGGCTCTCGTAACGATGGTTACGCTAAACCTTCGGGCGTGTACCATCAGTCACACTGACCCTTCGGTGTCTCGTGACAAGGAAACTTCGGTTTCCCGTTGCGCTATCCCTTCGGGGTCTTGCAACACAGGTTACGCTGAACCATCGTGCTCTCGTGTCTTTAGTCACACTCGTGTGATTGTTAATACTTGTAACTTTATTTACAGTTGACAACGTATCCTGCGGTTTCCGCCGTAAGGGAGTTGTCATTATGTTGATACTACTACTCTCCTATCTTGCCACCCTCCCCTGCGTGGGTGGCCGTCAGTTCCTCAACACTCCCGTCTGTTTGTTTCAGTACTTGAGTTAAAGTTTATAACAGTTCTGCTCCCTTTCGAGGAATTCTCTTACAAGGAAAGTGACTTATTCCCTGAATAGTTCATATTATGCAGTGGAGTTATGAATTGTAGTTCATCACAACTTTTATTTCCTTTTCTAACAGATAGCAGCGATGTAGAAAGCATGGCCAATGGCTTCAGTCGCTCCGGTCAATGTCCTGCGCTTCCTGTGGCAGCTCGTGAGCTGCCCAGCTTACGAGGTAGCACTCATTGCCGACCTTCAACTTGAACAAGGCTTGTTAATGGGAAGCATAGAGTGCTGCCAGGAGTTTCACCTCCAGGGGTTGGAGAACCATCCCTTACCAGGGAGTGTTAACCTTCCCCGGAGTTGGGCTGCTCTCCTTCCGAGGGAGAGCTTCCCTACTTCAGCCGTACAGCAACCTTCCCTCTTTCAGGAAGAATTGCTGACAGCTCATCGAGATCTGCTTCTGCTATCTCGTTGCCGAAGACTGTGCTTCTTCCCCTTGAGAAGGGGAAAAGCAAGTCCAAGGCTTGTTCCTCCTTCGGGGAAACTTCTCTCTCGTTCGCGAGAGAGATCGTTACGCCTATGCTTTTTCCCATAGAGCTGGGAGAAAGCTTGTCTTAGGTGATGTCCTCCTTCGGGAGGACTTCTCTCTCGTTTGCGAGAGAGATCATTACGCCCTCTGCTTTTTCCTATAGAGCTTGGAGAAAGTTTGTCTTGGGCAATGTCCTCCTTCGGGAGGACTTCTCTCTCATTTGCCAGAGATTATTACGCCTACGCTTTTTTCCCAAAGAGCTGGGAGAAAGCTTGCCTTAGGCGATGTCCTTCTTCAGGAGAACTTATGTTCAGCTTTGTGTTAGAGCTGCTGGTTGTCGCAGGTGCTGCAGTCCGTCAGTAAGGGCTTGAGTCTGTTTCCGACGCTGAGGAGTTTGCTGATCCACCAGGGGCGGTGGCAGAGCTTTCTCCAAAGAGCAAGTTTCCACTTCGGGGGAACGAGTCTCTCGTTCTCGAGAGAAGACCGCCTGTGGACATCAGCAGTCCCCCCTTACGCTTATGGTTCTACTCTAGGAGCAGAGCGAGAGCCTTGTCTTAAGTGACGTTCTCCTTTGGGAGAATAAACCTCCCCTGAGGAGGAGGTGTTTTTAGGGCTGTATCAGTCATCCCCCTCAGGCGGAGTCTGCTCTGCGATCGTCTCCATCGTCTCCGGAGGATCGGGGGCTGGAAGGGTTTGTGACCCCTCTCCATCCTGGAAGTTCTCCTCCATGTGCTGTGAGGAGATCTCTTTTTTAACCCGCTGGTTCTCCCCATGATGACCGTAAGCCTTCGGGCCTCCATCGCGCTGGACTTTCGAGTTCATGCGACTTGGAACCTTTGGGTTTCAGTTACGCTGAGCCTTCGGGCTCTCGTAACAATGGTTACGCTAAACCTTCGGGCTTGTACCATCAGTCATGCTGACCCTTCGGTGTCTCGTGACAAAGAAACTTCGGTTTCCCGTTGCGCTATCCCTTCGGGGTCTTGCAACACAGTTACGCTGAACCATCGTGCTCTCGTGCCTTTAGTCACACTGAGACTTCGGTGTCTCATCACAGGAAAACTACAGTTTCCCGTTGCACTGATCTGTCCGGGTCTCACAACACAGGTTACGCTGAGCCCTCGGGCTTTCGTGCCTTTAGTCACGCTGATCCTTCGAGATTTCGTGGCAGGGAGACTGCGGTATCGCTGAGCCTGTAGACTCTCGTGCCGAACGCTATCGTCATCAAGAGTTTTACTCTTACTCTTATGACAGAGAGTCTTCGGATTCTCGTCGCGCGCGCGATCAGCGCTATGAGCGCTACCATCGTCATTAAGAGTTTTACTCTTATGACAGAGAGTCTTCAGACTCTGGGTGCGCGGAGTGATCGCGTGCGCAACCATCATCATCAAGAGTTTTACTCTTATATGAGAGAGAGTCTTCGGACTCTTGGCACGCGGAGTGTTCGCGCACCTGCGATCATTGTCATCAAGAGTTTTTCTCTTATGACATAGAGTCTTCGGTCTCTTGGCGCGCGGAATATTCGCGCGACCATCGTCACCAAAAGTTTCACTCTTATGAAAGACAGTCTTCCAACTCTTGTCTTGCTGTGTGTTCGCGACCATCTCGGTGCGCACGACCAACTCTACGTGCGCGACCATTGTCTTCAAGAGTTTTACTCTTATAACAGACAGTCTTCCGACTCTTGTCGCACGGAGTGTTCGCGACCATCTCAGTGCGGACGACCAACTATACGCGCGCGACCATTATCATCAAGAGTTTTACTCTTATGACAGAGAGTCTTCGGACTCTCGTAGCGCAGAATGTTCACGCGCGCGATCAGCGCTATGTTGAATCCTCAAGCTTGCGTAGCCCACTTCCAACAGGAGTTAGCGACGAGGTTTCTCGCTGCGCTAGTTCTAGCAGAGTGCACGATCGTGGTTCACGACCCTCTTTTGCTCCCCCACCTGGCTTCCCTCTGGACCCAGCTCTTTCTCGCGCTGTGTCACGCGACAGAACAGTGTCCCTTGACGCTTTCCAAGTGGCGTTCCCACGTCTCAGTCGAGAGAGGGTTGTCGCGGTTTGCCATCCTTGCGGAACCAAACTCGCCTTGCTACAGTGGTTACTTCATCCTCGGACGAAGTACCATCTTTTTTGGCTACAGAGGGTAACTGTCCTGCAAGGAGAGACACCCATCAGTCTCTCCAGTCTTATAGGCCTCCATCGCCTTAGAGACAGCAGACAACGCCCAGACCCTATCACTAAGGGTAGGCCTTTGCCGCTCTTGCCTGCCGGGAAGCCTCCCACAAGCAAGAATGTTTAGAAACCTGCCGAGGTTCCTAAACCCTGAGAGATGCCTACTGCTTAGGGGTTTCCGTCTCCCTACAGATAATTATGACATAGTTCCTTTGGGTTCTGATCATGTTTCTGGTCGCGTGAACCCTGGTGGGTTCATACGACACGATTCCTGAAGATTCTATCAGGAATCAGCGGTAGAGTTCCTGCAGGTTCTTGTCACTACAATCCCTGAGGGTTGCGCGAAATAGATTCATGATCCCTTAGTGTCGTGAGAAAGGAATTCACGAAATAGATTTAGGACCCCTAACTTCTCATCGTGCCGGATATCTCGGTTCCCGCGATCCAGAGTTTTTCTGAAAACAGTATGGTCGACCTCCCCACCCCCTACGCGATGGGTCTTCCACTGTAGCATGACTTTTTACGTCACTCTACACTCCCAGCTGATTACTATGTCAGCTAGGCTGGTCTCGCCAGCACCGATCCTTTTATTTTCGAACGAACCACTGTCATCTTCCCTCCACCCTCCCACTTCGAGTGGTTGGGTTAGCGCGAAATGAAAATTTTTTATATTCCAGTTTTTTTCCCCTGGCAGGCCTTGCCTGAATTAGCCGGTAGTTTTCTCGCTAGCGAGAAAGCGTTTGATGGCAACTCCTTCGGGTAAGCGGTCGATGGCAATCTAATGTATGGTCTTGTTGAAGCAAACCCCCACATACGAGACCACCCTTTTCGGGAGACTCTCATTTATGAGAAGTTTTACATAACTTCAACGGGTGTTGTTAAAACTCCATAAAGGCCGTAAGCCTTCTTGGAGCATGTGCTTTTTTCAAGACAAAACCGTGAGGTTATTGTGATAAACTCGGGTTCTACGGTTTGATGGAGTCAGCCGCATCCAGTCATTGTACCTCGGGTACGACAACTTATCGTTTTATACGATGGGTTTCTGAGACTTCTTATTCTACCCTTACAGGGTTATTGTCTCAAGCAATCAGTCCCTAAGGAGCAGTGTTAGCTTAGGTATTAGATCGATAGCAACAGCGTGGGCAGCTTTTCATTACAGTGAACCCTCGTTTATCGCGGTAGATAGGTTCCAAACCCGACCGCGATAGCTGAAAATACGCGAAGTAGGGACACCATATTTACTTATTTATTTAACATGTATATTCAGACTTTTAAAACCTTCCCTTTACGTAGTACTGTTAACAAACTACCCTTTAATGTACAGAACACTTAATGCATGTACTACAGTACCCTAAACTAAAACAGGCACAAATATTAAAGGCGATTTTATATCATACGTTTCCTAAACACGCCAAAAAGCACGATAAAAAATGACAACCAATGTTTTGTTTACGTTTATCTCTGATCATAATGAAGAAACAAACGCATTTACACATCTGTGTATAGGTTAGTTTTTGCATCGATTATATTGATTATATGTTGATTTTGTTACAGTATTACCAATGTTTTACTTAATTTTTCTTAGGACTTCCAAATAAATGAAATGAATGCCATTTATATAATGTTTTTCTTTTTATGACGCCACCTGAAGCGGAAATCTTCCATTCGTTTACTGTACGCTCCATCTTCGATCGTAATAAACAAACGAAGGCATTAAACGTGCATGATGAAAGTGATAAATAATGATATTAAAAGCTTTTAGTAAATATGTTATTACAAATATTATTTACCGTATCTATATAAAATCCTACATATGTAGCAAAGCAGGAAAACAATTTTTTTTTTTTTTTGCGTTTAATCAACAATAACAAACTGCTAATGACCGAATGATAATTTGAGAGAGAGAGAGAGAGAGAGAGAGAGAGAGAGAGAGAGAGAGTGAGAGAGAGAGTGAGAGTGAGAGTGAGAGTGAGAGTGAGAGTGAGAGTGTGTTTTGTTTTAAACGTAATAAACAAAAAAATATGATAGGTTATAACATGTATATTCAGACTTTTAAAACCTTCCCTTTACGTAGTACTGTTAACAAACTACCCTTTAATGTACAGAACACTTAATGCATGTACTACAGTACCCTAAACTAAAACAGGCACAAATATTAAAATGTTAGAATATTAAAGTAGTATAAAAAAATATAGATTGTTACTGTACTCACCACGAAAGAAGTTGAAGAAAAACTTGAATGATGATGGCGATGAATTTGCTGCACAGTAGAAATGATGATGATGAAGCTGATGATGTCTTCTACTGTGCAGCCAATGATAGTATTTTATGTCTCTTCAGACGGAGGTGTCTTTTCCTGGGACACCTCTTCAACTTCTTCCTGGGACACTTCTTCAATTTCTTCCTGGGACACTTCTTCAATTTCTTCCGAAGGCATAGTAGCAGGAGGAACTGGCTCTTTTTTGCGAGGCTGGAAGAACATTGTGATCGGAAGTTGCTGCCGCTGCTTCTTTTTTCGCTTGAAGAGCATCCTGTCGGGAGTCATGTCTACATCGATTTTGTTGCAGAATTGCATAGAACGAACCATATCCTCGTCCCATTCTTGCGACAATTCTCTCAACTCCTTCGCAAGGTTGCAGAGCTTGGCAAGCCGTTCTAATGTTAAGCCCGTTTCTTCGACATTTTCTTGGGTCTCTTCGTGTGTTTCACTGTCTTCTTCACTGGCCGATTTCGTCAGGTCTTCGAGGTCTGCGTCAGTTAGCGGCTGGGAATGGCAGTCCAACAACTCGTCGACGTCTTCAGTCGTCATGTCGCCAAACCCGTCACCTCCAATTATTGAGCCAACTGCACAGATTTCCGTATTGCAGTGTTGAATCTCAGTAGGTGTAAATCCCTCGTCATCGTAAACAATCTGGGGCCACAACTTCTCCCAGCTCGCATTAACAGTAGCAGGTTTCATTTCTTTCAGTGCCTTCTGGATGTTTTGCAGGCACGTGGCTATTGTGTACTTCCGCCAGTACGCCTTCAAATTGAATGTTTCATCCTTATCATCTTGGGCAGCATCCACACACGCAACGAGGTCCGCCAAGGTATTCTTCGTGTAGAGGGCCTTGAATGCCCTGATATCCCCCTGGTCCATCGGTTGAATTAATGACGTTGTTTTGGGTGGCAGGAACTCAACCTGAATGCCCTCATGCGACAGATCAGTTGCGTGTCCACCAGCGTTATCCATAAGGAGAAGGATCTTAAATGGCAAGCCCTTCTCTAAGAGATATTTACTGACTTGCGGGATAAAACACTGGTGGAACCAGTTGGAGGTCAGCATCTTCGTAATCCATGCTTTTGGATTATGCATCCAGTACACGGGAAGGAGATTCTTATTTTTATTTTTCAAAGCGCGAGGGTTTTTCGATTTGTAAATAAGCCCCGGCTTTAGCAAAAATCCAGCAGCCTTGCCACACATCACGAGGGTAACACGATCTTTGAATGCTTTAAAGCCAGAGGCTTTGGCTTCTTCTTTGAACAGGAAAGTTCGCGACGGCATTCTCTTCCAAAACAAGCCGGTCTCATCCATATTAAACACTTATTCGGGCTTGTATCCACCTTCAGTGATAATGTTCTTAAATGTCTCATTCGCATAAGTTTCAGCAGCGGTAGTGTCAGCGGAAGCAGCCTCGCCATGCAGGGAAACGCTTTTCAGGCCGAAGCGTTTCTGAAACTTCGCGAACCATCCTTTGCCGGCGGAGCCGGCGGAAAAATGTTGTTTCTGAGGCTGGGAATCAGTGGATGCCCCTGCTTGAGGTTCATCTAGTACATCATCTTCGTCTTCTTCAGCATGGTCGCCATCGTCGTCTTGAGGTTCCTTTGCCGTAAAATTCTCATACAAACCCAAAGCCTTGGTTCGGATGGTGTTCGTATCCAAGGCTATGTTCTTCTTACGGCAGTAGGCAATCCAGACTGCTAAAGCACCTTCCATACGGACGATCGTTTTATTACGAGCAGTAACAACTCGCTTCGCTGACCTGCTAAAGGTGATGGCAGCCGTCTTTCTAATGTTCGCCTCGTCCTTCTTAATGTAGCGAATGGTGTATTCGTTCACTCCAAAATGGCGGGCTGCGGCCGCGTAACTTCTGCCTTCTTTCAACATATCGAGAAGTGTCACCTTCTCAGCAATCGTCATCATTTTTCGGTGGCGTTTAGGCTCACTACCAGCCTTATTAGAAGCAGAACGCTTGGGAGCCATTGAACACTTGGGAGCCATTGTAGGGGTTAAACAGAAAGTTCAACAAAATGTTCAACTTCAAACAGTCACGCACAGCACAGATTAAAGTTACACAGTAACGTAGCAGCATCTACCCGGCGAGAGAGCAGCAAACAAAGTGGCCGCGAGAAGATGCTGCGGATCGGAGAAGCAGTCAAAACACCAATCAAAGGCTAGATTACAAAACTTGGGGGCTGATTCGTCATCTATCAGCACTGGAACCAATCACAGTCCGTCTTACATGCTACGTAGTAGATACAAATTCAAATACAAGGTACTATATACAGTATGCTTTACGTACGCTATTTTACGCTTGTTTTGTTGTAGGATATGTACGCTTATTCGAGACGTGACTTTTGCAACAAAGAATATTATTGGATGCAGTACTACGTACGTATACATACAAAAGATTCATGGAAAAGATGCACATCCATTACATTTGTAGTAGTAGCCATCAGCAGCCTTACACCATTCAAATATGACAAAGTCAGACTGCATCTGATTTGCGTTTCATGTTCGATTTAATTTTACTACGTATACTGAATTATCGTATGATCACATTCTCTTTTCGTGTTTTATTTCTTTCTGTACTGAATTATATGTCATATGTAATGCAATGAACCATCAGTAAGAGCAGATATTACTAATTATTAATGGAATTAACGAAATATTTGTGGTCTTCATATATCGCGGCTATTTTCGAAATTTCCGGAAAATCAGCGATATATGTATATACAGTACATGCGTTATGAAAAAAAGTCCGCGAAGTCGTGAATCCGCGATAGTCGAACCGCAAAGTAGCGAGGGCTCACTGTACAAGCATTACTGATTTATTCCTTATTCTGCATAATAATTTAAGAACAACTGAAATAACTTTGTTCTTAAATGTATACGAACCTTTTCTGCCCATGCATACCTTGTTTCGAAATGGATATAAACTTGTCTGTTGTGGTATACAGCTAAGCCTGTATACTTTGGATGCTGCGGTAGCTTAAGTAGACATTTGTTCGTATTGGAAATACAAACTTCGACTGGCTTGGTATACAGTGAGACCTGTATGCCTTTTGTTGCTAGGTTTGTTCATACGAAACATGCAAACTTCGAGACTTTCCTGAGTCTGGTATGACTCTTCCCTGCAGGGGGAAGGAAGCACTAACATAGTTCATGATTAGAAGTAATGACGCATAACGGTAACGTCATAGGTCTCTAAGGTCTGAGTGACCAAGGAAATATTGTCTTGAGGTTAAGGCACAATTGGAAAATCCACAGATACATTAATGCTCTGGTAACCTTCCATCAGGACGACATGGCCTGAGCCCAAAAAACGGATTTTGAGTGAAGCGAAAAATCTATTATTGGGTGAGATAGCCATGTCGTCCTGATGGACCCGCCCTCCTTTCTATGGAAAGGCCTTGGCAGGATCCCTCCTGAAACTACTGTATCTGTAGCACCTGCTCAACACTACAAGGAATAAACATGGCGGCGATGATGGCGCCATCTAGATACTCAAATAGTAACGGAGGAAGGGAACCTTAATAACGGCTCCTCTTTTATTTTTTGCCACTTTCCCCCTCGAAGCGTAAACACGATGCAGGGTGAAGATTGCTATGTGGCGTGTCAAGAATACGTCCCCTGATATTATGCGATATCCTTAAAGTAAACTTTAAGGATATTCGTGCCAGGAGTTAGAATTCTGGAGACCTAAGTTAAATTCTCTGGGAATATCACTGTAGTCAAATATACCCTAGGAAGCTACTTAAAGGAACCTTCCATCAGGACGACATGGCTATCTCACCCAAAAATAGATTTTTCGCTTCGCTCAAAATCCGTTTTATCATTCATTATTGGATTATCTTCATTATAAATAGCCCATTTAAGAAATAATTCTATATAAATGAAAGCTTTTCTCTGTGACCCTATCTCTGAACATGTAAACTCAATCAGCTGATCTTACCATCAGCTGATCTAAAGCAATCACTTTGAGGATATGCCAACCTAAATTGCAAGTAGTATTTTTAATAGTGTATATGTCAAGATGATGCTATTAAAAATGTTATTTTACTTACTTTAGTCTTAAAAATTCAAAATAAACGAAATAAAGCTGTTTATATATCATGTTTCCCCTACATATGACGCCAAAATGGAAAAACACAATGAACGAATGAACAAACGCATTTACACTTCCAATTTGTAATTAATGACACTAATAACTTTTAGTAAACTGTATGTAAACTATGGTAATCTATAACATACAGCAATGGCTATTGTGCAATATTTATTATAAGATGCTTTGAATAAGTTTGGAAACTTGAGCGCCCAGCTGATTACATGCAAACATAGTCAGCTGATTCAAGTTACAGCCATCAAGGATATATGCACTATAAATAAATATTCTTAATGTAGCTTCCAAACATTCAAACTATCACATAATTAATACCAAAAGTTTCATACAGTTTACTAAAAACTATTAACCCTTTTACCCCCAGGCTCTGGAAATTTCCAACCCTTAACCCCCAGGGGGTTAATTTTTTCCCAACACATTTTGTAGTACAGTATATTTTCTTTGAATTGCTCTAACAGCCTTAATTTTTGTCATAGAGAGGTCAGGTTGGTCTCATTCTCTTGGAAAATGCCTGAATTTTCTCAAAAAATTATCAAAAATATGAAGAAAAAAAATGTATAGCATTTTTTTGCGAGGACGTACCGGTACGTCCATGGGGGTAAAGGGATGGGTTTTGTGAAACGTACCAGTACGTCCTTTGGGGGTAAAAGGGTTAAGTACTGTTAATTATCACTTGAATGTATAAATGCATTTATTCATTCGTTTGATCAATTTTTTGTTCATTGGTTTTTTATGATGAAATGTAAACAAACAAAAATGGCTTCCCTTCTGGGCATTGTATGTTGGGAAGATGTGATATAGATATATCAGTTTAATTTAGTTTATTTTGAATTTCTTAGCATGCATTAAGTATTATGAAATTGTAATAACATCTTTACATAACCAAAAGCTAACTTTTATTATTTAGCAGTTTTTTTATACCACAGAAATGAGGAAAGTTAAAATTAGTCTTAATTTTTTACTTTGTCTAATCAATAGGTCATTTTATGGTCAGATATATGCAATATTCATATTTACTTACTTATAAATAAAGTAGTTTTTTTTTTTACATTATTTTATGTTTGTTCCGTAACCGAAATACAAACCACGCTATTTACAAAGGGTTACCTTTTAGCGTAGCTGAAATGGCGAGCCATTAGAATTTAACGAGGGTGTATTACCCCCGCGCTAGTTAGCGGGGGGGTAGGGGAGTGGTAGCTAGCTACCCACCCCTCCTCCCCCTCACACACAGGTGAATACTCACTTTCACTTTTGGCTCGGACTGTGACAGACGTCTCTGTCTTGGTCCTCTCTTGGCAGCCATTGTTTGTTTTGTCTTTACTTAATCGCTTACTTTTCATTTACTCAATATATATGTAAACATGTTTTCATGTTTGTATATATATTTGAGTATAGAAATAAGTAAGTTTCCTTTTCAGATTTGTGTGTGTAGTGTAAGATATCTACGTGGAGGCCTCGGCAGTTAGGCCACCACGGCGTAATTTTATAGGTGGCGATCGAGTTTGACTTATGTCTTTCTCTCTCTCTCTCTCTCTCGAGGTCGTTCACCCTTTTACTACGTGTTACTACGCCCTTGTAGCTTCCTTTCTGTGTGGGGGGGTTGCTACGCCGTACGTTTGTCTCAATTAGTTATGAATCTAATTGTAGTTGTTTTTCAGCTTGTAGAACGATTCCTTTCGGGGTTTTCGTTCTTTCTTTAGTGTTCATTCATTTTTAAATTACATAATTACATAGTTACATAATTATAATTGTTATAATTCTGTTTTGGTTACAGCTCTCCTTCCGCGAGTGTAAGTGGTTGTGAGGGCACATGCCTGTTGTGTAATTCTTGTTCCTTTCCCTCGGGATTCCTCTTCGGAGCTTTCCCGGGGGAATGAATGTGTACTAATATTATTTGTTTTATTTTTTTACAGTTACCGATCTAGTTCGTTTCTGTAATATGGCAACGGTGTGAGCTGTCTGGTTGAGTCCTGGGGATTCGGCTGTTGCTGCCTCCCCCCTTGTATTTTCGTCAGGGGCGTGTCTCCTTCTGCTGGAAGTACTCCCGTGACGACGGACAGCTCTCCAGTTCATTTTAGAACTCTCAGGAGGCTTGCCTCCTTGGGCGGGTAACTTTCCTTCCGAGGGAAGTTTTTCCTGTCCAGGCTTGAGTTTTTCCCCTTTTGGGGGGTTCTTCTCTTGCCTTTTTTTCGTGCGTGCGACTATGCTCTTGGTGCTGAGCGGTCGCACCTGCAGTTTCGCTCAAGGGGCTGGGCAACTGCAGGAGCTCCTCTTCGGAGGATTGCTCCATTTAGGTCACTGGCTGACCAGTCTCTTCCACGAAGTGTTTCTCTTTCGTTCGCGAGAGAGTACACTCATAGAGACTCCTCTTCGGAGGTTTCTTCTGTTGCTGTTGCTGTTGGCCTCCCTCGCCGTAAGGCCCACCGTCCGCCTCGTCGTAAGGGCCTCTCATCTCCCTATAAGGGTGCTTGAGGCGCCTTTTTGGATCTCCGTTTGCAGCCTACAACTCCTTTTTCTCGATCATCCGCCTTGGTGCAGATGGACAGCAGTCTGATCTCGTCTTCCGACGGGCAACGGTCTTCCCGACGGACAACGGTCTTCCCGACGGACAGCGGTCTTCCGACGGACATCAGTCTCCCGGCGGACAACGATCCCTTCGGGGCAAAGGGTTGCCCCCACGGGGGTTCTTCCCTTGCGTGTCAGGGTTTCCCTGCGCGCCCTTCTGCTGTGTTCTCTCCTGCTCCTGCTCAGTGTTAGCACACAGGCGCTCTTCTGCTCATCAGCGCTCTCCTGTTCGTCAGCGCTTTCAAGATGATCATCCCTGCGGTTCCTGTTGGTTCCTGTTACGCGCCCTGTGCGCCCACGTTCGCCCTCGCGATCTAGAACTTCGGTTCAGGTCGGGGTCAAGGACTCTTCTTCTTTGCGCAGGCTTCCACGCGTAGCCTTCTGCTCGTCAGCGATCATCAGCTCGCCAGCGATCATCAGTTCGCCAGCGATCATCAGCTCGTCAGCGATCATCAGCTCGCCAGCGATCATCAGCTCGCCAGCGATCACCTGTCTCTCGGCGATCTCCGGATCGCCCGCGTGTGTTACAGCCGGCACGCCAACGTTCTCCAACACTTCTGAAGGAACATGGTTCGCCAGCTACTAGCTCACCTGCGCATGCTGATCGCCATCCTGCGACCCTCAACTGCGGATGCTGATCGCCATCGCGCGACCCTCAACTGCGGATGCTGATCGCCATCGCGCGACCCTCAACTGCGGATGCTGATCGCCATCGCGCGACCCTCAACTGCGGATGCTGATCGCCATCGCGCGACCCTCAACTGCGGATGCTGATCGCCATCGCTCGACCCTCAACTGCGGATGCTGATCGCCATCGCGCGACCCTCAACTGCGGATGCTGCTCGCCATCGCGCGACCCTCAACTGCGGATGCTGATCGCCATCGCGCGACCGCACACCTGCGGATGCTGATCACCATCGCTCGACCCTGCGCATGCTGATCACCATCGCGCGACCCTCAACTGCGTATGCTGTTCGCCATCGCGCGATCGCCCACCTGCAGATGCTGCTCGAAATCGCGCGACCGCCGACCTGCGCATGCTGATCGCCATCGCGCGACCCTGGCATGCTGATCACCATCGCGCGACCCTGCGCATACTGATCACCATCGCGCAACCCGGCGCATGCTGATCACCATCGCGCGATCGCCTTCCTGCACATGCTGCTCGCGATCGCTCACCTTCGCATACTGCTCGCCAACGCACGATCGCTCACCTGCGCATGCTGCTCGATCATCGCGTCGGCATAACACAACGCGCCATCGCCAACCTGCGCGTTAGCGCTCACCAGCTCACCACCGATCGCTTGTTGATCCATATCGCCAGCGGTCTTCCTCGCCCACGCGGCAGCGCGTTTCCTCGCCATCGCGCTAACGCTTGCGTTCGCCGCCTCGGACTCGCTCTCATCCACCTGCCCACCCTCACGACCGCTTGCCTGCGCGCCCGCGTGACCGCTCGCCTGTGCGCCCGCGCGACCGCTCGCCTGCGCGCCCACACGTCCACGTGCCTGCACGTCTACGCTCATGCGCGTCCGCGCCCATGCTCTCCAATGTTCGCCCACGCGCGAACCAACGGTTTTTCCATCGCGCGGACGGATGGTGTTCCGTCGCGCGAACCTACAGTGTTTCTACGCACAAACGTCGGCTTATTTCTTGCAGTATCCATTGCTCGTCTATGGGTTATCGCTCGCCGACCACCAGCTCTCGCTCTTCCTACCACGCTCGCCCTCCTTCTGCGCTCCTTCGCTCACCTTCGTTCGCGTTACCGCGCATGGGCGCTTCCACGTTGGCCCACGCGAAAATCTTTGAATTTCCGTCGCGCGAGCTCCAGGGCGATTGCGACCACGATTCCCAATGGGGTTTTCGCAGCCTGGCCAGCCTGGCGAGTTCTTCTGGAGCGTATTTCCAGAACACGGCCTCACCCCGTAAACGCAGAGCATGGCACTTGCAAGAATAGGAGAAACTTAAGGGAGATCTGAGCAACACTCCTCTTTCCTGAACCTGGGTTAGCCCTTCCCCGTCATTCCCTGGAAGGATTTTTGGCGGGGGGGCTTTCCGTTCGAGATTTCTCCATCGGACAAGGGGTGACTGCTTACCTCTTCCTCTGGGAGCTTACCAGGTTCTTTCCCTCCTCGGTTACGGCCCGAGGTTTGGTTCAAGGAAGATCAGGGGTACTTTTCTCCTCTTGAGCTCAGGCACCTTGGCCTTTCGTCGTTAAGTATCTAACTTGCGGACAAGCTCGATGTTATACCATCTGGACGCGCTGACTGAGGGCTTCCTTCGGGTGTCTCATCTGTGGAGGTCGACGACCTCAGACACCCTTCCATCCTTGAGAAGAGTTTGTTTGTGCCCAGGGACAGAGACTTAGACAGCTGCTGTGCGGAGGAAATCGACTTCCGGTTTCACTCCTCCAAGGCGCTTTCTTCCAGACTCTGCAGGGCTCCAGCGCCCTTTTCTTTCAACCACGTCGGCCTAAGTTATCGGCTACAACAACTGGGACAAGGTGTCCAATTGCAGCTTCCTCCTGTCAGGAACAGATGGCACGGGAGACTCCCCCGGGGGGGCATAGTCCTAAAAGGAGTTCACGAACTCTAGGATTGCAGGTTTTTCGCTGGGAGGATGCTTAAGGTTACTCGTCCGAATGACAGCTTCCCGATGCCCATTCCCGCACAATCTCTGTGATTAGCCAAGGATATCGCGCCTGCCGTCTCTGTCAGCGAATTCAGTGTCTCTGAACCTCTATGCCATAGCGTCAGCAGAGTTGCCCGGTTGGGCAGAATGGTCCATACCTTAGGCGAAGGTCTTCCTTAGGATCGTCGACGGCTTCACCCCCGGCCCCCTCAGTCGATCCTTTCTTGTAAGGAAGGATCTGAGAGGGGATGTCCGTAGTCGACCTCTCGGCCCTGATCAAGTTTGTCGAACAAACTTCGGCCAGCGTAGACCAGCAGAATCGATCAGACTGGTAACGAGGCGACAGGACTCCTTAAACCCTGGATCGGAAGGACGGGTACTTTCAGTTTCCATTCCATCCATCTTCCAGGGTGCTCGTCGAATTCAGCCTAGACTGCAAGTATTCCTGCTTATGATGCAGTGTGGCTATCCCGCCGTGGCATAGCAGGTTTGTTTCCCCAGAGAACTCTCCCTGCCTTCCTCTTGGCCGCTCAGGTGCAGGCTTCCGCCTCCTCTGCTGTTTGGAGGGCTGGTCAACTCCGGTAGGCTCGGGTTCGACCTTCTTCAGCGCCGGGACAAGCTTCCGGATGCTTACCATGAGTGTGGGCTCATGGTATTTTGCTTGGAGCCTTCTCTTCCTCTGCCTCAACATCTGGAGTATCTGGCCATGATATTGAGTCAACGGCCTTACCACGTTGGAAATCCCGCTTCTCGTCCGTCCAGCGAGGTTAAGCAACGTCGGTACTTGGATGGGTGACCACCTGGGGATGCCAGATTCTGTTACCACATCCTCCGAGCCTTCCTTTCGGTTGACTGTGACAAGACTGAGGAGAGTCGCAGTACCTGTTCTCAGTCAAGCAGAGCTTTCAGCCCTACCTTGGAACGTTTACTAGTTCTCCTTTCCTCATTGACCCGTCTATAGTCTGAACGGTCGCCTCAGGATAAGTTCCATGTGGGGCGGTCCAAGTTCCGGTGGCTTCAGGCAATGTTTAACCGGACTCCCTGGCCCTATGGGACCAGCGGAACTATTAGACCTGCAATGGGTGTTGACCTATGGAGCCTCTTGATGGTAGTGGATATTCTCGTCCTTTCCCCACATTCTTGATGCGGTTCTCGGACTCGTCAAAGGAAAGGGGGGGTGGGCATGTTCCGGTCCAGGCCTATGGTCAAGACCTGAAGGATACCTCTCCATCATTCAGGCAGGCTTAGGGGCCTTAGTCTGGCCCCTCTACAGATCCTACAGCTCCTGCCGAGTCGCCCCGTTGCGCGTCGACTTCATGATTCTGGCGTATTCTAACCAGCAGGGGACGCATTTTCACACCTTCACATCTTGCAGTAGAGATACCGGGATGATTGAGATTCTCTCAATACCACCATCGGCTCTCTCATTCCAGGCAGGGGAATGTTCTCTCAGACTCGCAGAGCCTCGTAGAGAGAGTGTACCTGGGGTCTTTGACCTTGGGTAACCAGCAAATGCTGGTCTGGGGGACCTGATCGCGACAGCTTGGAACCTCAAGCTTCCGCTATTCTTCCCCCCAGTCGCAGACCCCGAGACTCTGGCAAGATGCATTCCGGTGATGGTGGGACAACTTCGACGCCTGCGTCTTCCCTCCTTTTTGTCTGTGGACAATGGGTCTCAACAAGACCAGGTTGTCTGTCAACCTTTCAATGGGAGAGCTCCACTGGGACTATGCGCAGAACGGTTTCTGGACCCTCTGCATCCCCTGACGGAACTCCCGGGAGAGCTTCTCCCACGGCGCAGACTACTCAAGCAACCACACTGCGACATCTCTCCCGAACCGGGGCGTCGCTTCGGCTTCATGCCTGGAGACACTACGCTTCCTCCTCAAGAAGAGACAACCCGCTACAGTCGCGGTACGGAGGTCGCGTCATCTGCGATAGTCATCCACAGGGGTCTCCCAGGCAAAGTGAAGTCTAAGGTGGTTGGTGCCGTGGGAGATATACCTCTTCCCTTGAGGCCTCTTCTCCAGCAATAACGGTCTTATTGCCTTTCGGCGGGAGGAAACTCCTTTCCGCTCTCGGCAATGAAGCCTGTCGCTCAGCCTTTCCCTGACCTTCAGGCTTAAAGGAATAACTTTTTCCTGCCCGCTGGATCTATCCTCGCTCATGCGAAGCTACGATCGTCCCTGCCCTAGTCGGAGGAAGACCTCCAACTTGGAGCATGGCTCGGACTTTTAGTCCTTTAAGAGATCTTCTCAAGACCCTTTACGACAGGCCTCGGATTGTATTCCGCCTTGGGTCTTCTGCTCACTCTGGCCACGGCCAGTGTGTAAGCAATCTTCTTGATCTCTTACTACTCCCCCCTTTCTAAGGAAGAGGGGAAGGCAACATTCAGGCTCGCTCCTGAGTTGTTGGCTAGACTCAGAATCTGGGGGTCCCGGCCCTTCGGTCCGATTCATTCAAGATTTCAAGTCTCCATTCTGTATCTGATGTCCCAAGACCTTCTCTTTCTTGCCAGTAAAGGAATCGAGAGGTTAGCGCTGGGAACAGCTGCAGTTTGTCCTCAGTTGCAGCAGATTTGGGAGCACAAGGAGGACATGGGGGGAGAGTCACCAGTAGACCTCTTCAGCCCGGACTCAAGGACATTCATCTCGACCTGTCTCCAGACCCTCCCCCGTCACGTCGCCCTACAGCACGATGTTGGATACATCGCAACGTCCCTCGCCTTCGAGTAATACTACTCTGTGACGCAGGTGCTACAAGCTGGAGTCTGGAAGCGTCTAATGACCTTCGCAGCCCGCTTCCTGCAGGGCGTGACCCACAGGAGTCTCGATACGTTTTCTATCGCTCTGTGGTGGCTACACAACAGCTGGTCTAACCTCAGGCTCCTTTTTGGACAGGTAGCAGAAGGTTGAGGGCATTGTTATCAGGTTTTAGTCTGCATGAACGAAAGAAGTATGTCTGGCCCTCTACGGGGAAGCAGCATCCTGGTCTCTGCATAGCTGACCTCGAACCTCTGCAGGTAAACCATGCTTCCTTGTGTTCCGAGTAT
Source organism: Palaemon carinicauda (assembly GCF_036898095.1). Taxonomy (NCBI): domain Eukaryota; kingdom Metazoa; phylum Arthropoda; class Malacostraca; order Decapoda; family Palaemonidae; genus Palaemon; species Palaemon carinicauda. The sequence goes on from NC_090755.1 coordinate 71,510,932, forward strand.
TGAGTCAATACTGTCGCGTCCCCCATACCCTGACGAGGTGGTATTGGGAACGTCCTAACCCAGAGTTCCTTCTGGAACTCCAGGTCAACTGCCTAGGACGGGTCACACTTCTTCCTTCACACACAAGCTTACGTAGGCCACATGGTTCCTTGCGGAGCAAGGAACTTGTGAGGTGCAGGGACTCCTTTTCTCGAGTGCGACTCACTCGGATTCTGAGTCCCCGGGTAAAGCCAAAGCCAGTATGGCTGGGGACTTTCGACCCTTCCTAAGGGGTAAGTCACCCTTTGTAAATAGCGTGGTTTGTATTTCGGTTACGGAACAAATGACAAATTCGAAGATAATTTGTATTTTTCCTAACCATACAAACCTTAGCTATTTACACATATTTGCCCGCCAGCCCTGTCCCCCAAGACAAGTCCTACCTCTAAGTGAAAGTGAGTATTCACCTGTGTGTGAGGGGGAGGAGGGGTAGCTAGCTACCACTCCCCTACCCCCCCCGCTAACTAGCGCGGGGGTAATACACCCTCGTTATATTCTAATGGCTCGCCATTTCAGCTACGCTAAAAGGTAACCCTTTGTAAATAGCTAAGGTTTGTATGGTTAGGAAAAATACAAATTATCTTCGAATTTGTCATTTTTCTTTGATATATATACATAATTAAGGCAGTGGCAGTAATTTCCCAGATTACTCACTAGTGTTTTTTGGTGCTGTATTCAGTTTGTTTTGATATCGCCCATGATTGAAGTAATCTTTATTTTCGTGAGTCTCATTTTACACTTCTTAGGTATATTACTTCATTTTTGTTTGTATCATTTAATTTATTTCCTTAATTATGTCATCCTGAGATAAAAAACCAAAGCGTGATAATCTCAGCTGCTCGTTTTGATGTTAGCCACAAGTTTCCCGTAGATGATAGCCTATAGAATTTGGTATAATTTTTTCTTTATTTTTTGCATAGGGAAACTTTGCAATACAACGAACTGTTGGCGGTACCGAACACCCCTTCCTCCTTATTAGTCCGTTGTTGCGAAGTTCTACTGTACTGGGTTTTAAATAACCATTATTAAGAGTACATTTCTCTTGTGGTACCTCTCATGGAAAAGTATATTTCAATGGTTACCTATCAAGTTAAAGAGTTTAAAGCCTAAAGGAAACTTGCTGTAGTTCAGGAGAAAATCCAGGAGACTAGGCTAGTTGATTATAGCGGGGATGACGATGATAATGATATGCCTCCAACTGTAGACAATTCACATTATCAGCCAACTTTCAAGGATGAATTATGAAGAACTAACCATAAAGGAAGGCCCTGTAGGTTTTCACTCCCCATTGCAGAGCAGCCAACTTACACTCAATGGTAGACCACCAGGTATCGTAGTCAAGGAAGGTCATGGAGTCGTAAGCTATCACCCAACGCTCCTCTGGATGCTCCAAGGACTCCTGGCACAGAAAAGTACCATCACCCTTACCTGAAGCATTAACAAACAACTCCATGGGTTTACCTTCAGCGGAGAAGTCAGGGTATGACAACATAATGTCCTCCTTGATCAGTTCCTTCAGTTCCCCGTAGCTCACGCACAGTGGTAATTTTAGGGAAGTCCTCCATTTTCTGAATTGTTCTGGTAGCTTACGCATACCAGATCGTCCAACCCAGTGACCAAGATACTTAACCTCAGCCTGAACCCAAGAACACTTCCCAAGTTCTAGCTTGAGTCCATGCTTCTGGAGAGTAGCTAAAGCAGTTCTACCAGTTTCTGGTATTCCTCGAAAAAAAACCCAAGGATCAATATGTCATCAATGTAGACAATCATCTTGACTTTTGGGAACTCTTGTAAAATACTCTGCATTTCTCTCTAGAACACTGCAGGTACATTATTCAGTCCAGACGATAAGTGTCTGAACTGCCAGTGTCCAAAGGCAGTAGAGAAAGCCGTGTATTCTTTACTGTCCTCTGCCAATGGTAACTGGTAGTATCTATGAACCAGATCAAGGTTTGTAAAATATTTGACTCATTGTAGCTCAAATACAGAGTCTGCCATGTTTGTCATCAGGAACTTATCAGCGACTGTCACCTAATTCGGTCTTCGGTAGTCCACACACAACTATATAATGTTGTTTTTTTGGGGACTGAAACAATGGGTGAAGACCAACGAGAAATGCTGGGTTCATTAATACCCAGTTCATGTAACTCCTTGCACTGTTCCTTGATGGCGTCGGCGACAGTTTAAGCAAACCATTGAACCCTCTGTTAAATGGGTGTCTCGTCATACAGGTTGATGCATATTGGTGTGCAAGAGCTTCCTCCCACATCATCTTCACCAGTACTGATTATTATTATTACTTGCTAAGCTACAACCATAGTCGGAAAAGCAGGATGCTATAAACCCAGGGGCTCCAACAGGGAAAATAGCCTGGTGAGGAAAGGAAACAAGGAAAAATAAAATATTTTGAGAAGAGTAATAACATTAAAATAAATATATCCTCTATGAACTATAAAAACTTCAACATAATAAGAGGAAGACAAATAAGATAGAATAGCGTGGCCGAGTGTACGCTCAAGCAAGAGAACTCTATCCCAAGACAGTGGAAGACCATGATAAAGGAGGCTATGGCACTACCCAAGACTAGTGAAGTGAACAATGGTTTGATTTTGGAGTGGCCTCCTAGAAGAGCTGCTTACCATAGCTAAAGAGAGTCTTCTACCCTTACCAAGAGGAAAATGGCCACTGAACAATTAAAGTGCAGTAACCCCTTGAGTGAAGAAGAATTGTTTAGTAATCTCAGTGTTGTCAGGTGTTTTAGGACAGAGGAGAATATGCAAAGAATAGGCCAGAATAATCACTGCCTGTGTGTAGGCAAATGGAAAATGAACCGTAATCAGAGAGAAGGATTCAGTGTAGTACTGTCTGGCCAGTCAGAAGACCCCATAACTCTCTAGCAGTACAATCTCACAGGTGGTGACCGGAAGATGACGTCGAAGCATCTGACAGAACTGGTCCTTCTGAGAAGAGCCCAGTTCATTAGAGATAGACAGATTGTCTATCTCTTCTAATACGCTCGGTTAAGGTGTCAGGTCGCACTCCTGTGCTATCAGGCAGGATAGAGGAGCATCCACCATTGCCATGGTGAATACTTTCCCCAAGAGATCACCCTTCTTGATCTTGGCAGTTCCTTCAGGCGAGCCCTTGTTTAAAACTGAGGCTTTTCCATCTTTCAGATGTAGGATACCAGGGATCACTGTAGTTTTTCTTGACAGACCGGGGGTTATAATGTCATCATCATAATACATATCCGGCCAACAGTTGGACGGACAAGCTGACCACCTAATAGAGGTGTCAAGCCCCTTAGGAAAATCTGCAGTGACTGGAATAAGTACGGGCTCAATACTGGCAATCCTGATACAATCGGCCGTGTGGACTTCAACTGCATATAGCTCTTGGGGAGTACCGCCAATGCTCAGCTGATTTTGGGCTCTGTCAACTATCACCCTATTTGCTCTCAAAAACTGGTAACCAAGCACTATGTGCTCAGCAATAGTCCCTGAAGGTATTACAGGGAACACACTCGGGGTGAATGTCATTGCATGCGGTATAGGAGTCAATAGTTCAGTCCCTAAGGTCTTAGGTCTTGTATGCTCTAAACCCTTCAGTCCAAGGGTCTCGGGGACCATCTGCAGCTGGTAATCCTGCACTACATTCGATGACAGGTTGACCTCAGCTCCAGAGTCAATGAGAGCATCCAACATTCCTGATGGAAACTCAGACAAGGTTACTGGGACAACCATGAGGTGCACCAGATTAACCCTACAAAGAGTTTTCAATACAGCCCCAGTTCCTGCTTCCTATCTGGAGGAGTCAGTTGGAGAAGCTTTGGACAGTTTTAAAGACAGGTTATCACTGGCCAATCCTGAAAGAGTTATTGGATGCGTAATAACCTTTTCAGGCCGAGGTTGCCACCAAAATACTAGTAGCAAGCTTCCTAGCACTCACACCCTCCTTCGATGTAGCCCCATTTTCTACACCGAAGGTCTGGTGTTTAATGCCCAATGATACTCCTCTGTTCTTGATGACTTCCTGGTCTTTGACTTCTTACTCTTCTTCTCAACGGTCCGGGAAGGAGCACTGGACTCACTCCCACTTCGGCTCTCCCTGCTACTGGTCGAACCAGAGTAGAACGACGGGGTCCGAGTAGCATTCACAGATACTGCCCTCCACCTAGAAGGAGTCTGGATGGTATCTGCAACACTTATTCACATGGAGCCCTGGCTTCTCGCATCAAGTACAGTATCTCCTGGAACTGCAGATATCTATCCGTGGTGTGTGATAGTGGCTGGCACATTTCCACAGGTGCAGGTTTGGGGATAGGTCGAAGATGAGTGTGTGGGTAACCTTGGTCGGGTGCAGGTGAACGGGTGGGGGCAGCCATGACAACCCTGTCGGCATACAAGCTGTGCCTTGACTGTCTCACAAGACAAATGGCCAAGTCGTCTGATTTCTGGCTTCGCTGACAGGATGCCTCGTCGAGAACACTCAACAGGTGCAGGACATTCTGCCAAGTGGCCTGACGGCCAGAGGAGACATTGATAGTGGCCTGAGACTGCTCCAGCCAACTCGCAGCTTTGATGGGAACTGTTTTGAGGAGCTTTCATCTCAACTATCTCCAGTCCAAGCTACACCGAGGGTATGCCGACTTTTACAAGATGGCCAACCGCACAGCATGAATCTAAGACAGTTCGCACTCTCCATAGATGGCACTGCTGAAACTGGCTTTCCTCCCTGTATCATGTCTGGCTTCTCGGCACCAGTCGAGAAGGTGTTCCCCATATCGGGTTATGAGATCTCAGACCCCCTATTGCCAAAAAAGCCTCTTTGATCTTCCCGTTCAGGAACCTTCCTTGCTCAGCGGTCCACCAACTTGAGCTTCCTGCGATATACCTACGGGAACAGTAAGCCTTGAAATCCCTCAGGAATTTGGGAAAACTTTGGCCAGTTTCTAGCTGGAAGATCCCTGGCTTAGGGCTCTTCCTGGAGTCAAGGTCCTTGAACAGGTCAGACAGACAGCAGTCTAACTGGAGGGACTGGACATAGTCGGTGAGCTGACACTGGGACAGGAGCTGGAAGTGTCACCAGAAGTCTCACTATCAGAATCTTCATAGGTTGACTCTTGTGACAAGGTCAACGTTTCGAGTATGGATGGTCTGGTCGTATCCCTTGCCAGGCGTCTATACATCGCGATGATCCCTGTAGCTACTAGAGCCTTTTCTGGTCTGCTGGACATTGCTTGGTCAACAGAGATCTACTCCCCTAGTTGACCTGATGAAGTCTCCGGAGGACTAAAAATGTTGGTTAACATAACAGGCAAGGAGGCAAGAGGTCCACTCCAAGCAGGAGACTCCCAGAAGCCTGGTACAGGTGGGAGTACCGGTGAGAACCCTGGAGGGGGCTGGCGACCTCAAATCACTACCACTCACCAGTTTCAGGAATTGCCAGACCATGGACGTTTGGGCAAGCCAAGATATTTAATAGATACTTTTATTTACTCTTATCAGTGTGATTTTCTGCATACTCCTCAATATGATGCGACATTGTGTTTGCTTTCTGGTGTACTGTAGTATGTATTTATTTTCTTGGAAGCGAATGCGTGGTTTATCAGGAGACATGACTGGGTGAAGTCATGTCTGGTTTTATTGACAGCTAGCCAAGCTCAGTCCTTGCTAATCAGGGCCTTAATTTCAGAATATGCAGGTTTTTGCAAAATTTCATGTTTGCAATGTTCAGGTTGATGAAGCAAAGCAAATTTTGCCCACTAGGCTGATTCTTTATGAGGTACTTAGGTGTATCACCTTTGTTAATAGGGCAGTTACATCCTTATAGAGTGGTTACAGGAGACTGTTCACCACTGAAACATCAGCTATCTTTGGTTAGCTCCAAGTGCCACACCATTTTGACATATGGGCCAACCATATAAAAAGGCATCACTTCCTTGTTGGTTAGTCTCTTGGGACAAAGATTTCAGGCGCTATCCCCAATAGGCTTATAGCCAATTGCCAGGGTACTACTTCTGTGACTCTGGCACTCTGCTGCAGCAAGCCCACCTGTTACGTCAAGAAGGTTTAACCTTTCTCCCCTCACAGCTTTGTAGAATCTGTCAGTGTAGACTCTTGCCAAGGCATTCATATCAAGTTAAAAATATTCTGGGAGCCATTACTATTTTGGGAACATCAATTTTATCAAATATAATGGGTTTTCATAAATAATTATATTATTTTTCATCATTTTATTATTACCTCAAGTCCAGTTGAAACCTTGAGTTGAAAAAGTAGAATGCACAATTCCTAGGGCCCCAGTAGTGATAACAGTCCAAATTATATAAAAGAAAAGTAAAGAATAAACAATAAAAGGAATGTAAAATAATAAAAATATGTGAACATGCTACAACTTTGTAATCTTTCCAGGTTATTCAAGACATGTATGTCTGTTATATGGCTCTTGTGGGTAGGTGTGCTTTCCTCTTTTCACTTGCATGGTTTTCTAAGATTGGTAAACAGACTAATGATTTTAGTATCCGTAAAGATTTACTGAAAGTCCTTCTGAAAAACAATTTCTGGAACCAATACATCTCCTAGTACAGAAATATATGCTTCATTGGTGGCCAAGAAAGAGTGAGTCCTCTAATGATGTGTCATTGTACAATAGAATATGCCTCCTCCTCTGCCCAATTACTATTGAGATCAACAGTCTGCTTGTTCTGGACACTTTTAAATCTACTTTGGTTATTTATCTGTAGCTCAGGTTTTGCTTTGCCTGCTGACTGAACTACCCCATAGCCATAGCAGACCATATGCATTATCATATTTTGTATTTAAAAGGTTTGCCATGTTACCTGTAGTAGCTACTCCTCTACTGCTTCACAAACTTGTTGGGATAATTACTGTAGAGTGTGGTAATGAATATTCTGCTACCTACACTTCTTGGAATCCTCAAATGACATGATTGTGAAGCAAGAAAAGTACTCGATCTCTATTGTACATAAAAATATTTTTATTGGCTAGACTACCTACCTGGATATTTCCAAGAGCTGCTATTAATTTCCTTAAGATTCATTATCCATACACCTTGCACCTACCCTCTCAAAATCTTCCATGAGTTTGTTGGAATGTCAGACTTGTGTATCGGAACATAAATCATCTGTCCTTTTCTATTTTTTTTTTTTCACTTTTACTTTGTCATGAAAGATGCCTTTACCTACCCAAGAAAAATAAGAGAAACCTGGCCAGAGATGTTTTGTCTGACCTCATACTGGAAGCTACTGATTCTTTAGTGGCTACACCCCTTCTCTAGACTGCCTACCAGGCCCAAGTCATGTCATTGAAGCTTGTTAATAGGGCATAGTTTGACTACCAGGGGTCAAGTAGTGTACTGTAGTTAAACAAAGAAGATTTAGAGCAGGATGCATTTTTACCCAACAAAATAATTATTTTGTTAAGTACATCATTACGTCTATGTTTTCAATCTGTTACTGCCCATCAAACCCTTTATACTATTTTTCCAAGCTATTACAACCTTTAAAACTCTTTATAGGGAATATTGATGTCAGAACAAACTAAGGACCTGATGATAAACAAGAATTCATGTGTAAGATTTTGACATTCTCATTCCCAAATCTAGGCCATTTCTTTCTGTCCGCCTTGCTGACTTTAGGTTGCGGATTGAAAGAGGGATACAAACAAGGGTTACAACTGTCTCATTGCAGCACCACTTCCATACTCTTACTTAACGGGAAGGCTAAATGTTATAGACTTTGAATGAATGTCATTTGTTTTTAGCAACTGAAGCCATTCTTAGTTTTTCTTTTGGAAGCAGACATTTCAGAATAATATACTAGGGATTCATGGCTACCCAACTACTTAGGACAGATGTTGGGCAGTATTAGCTCTGTCTGAAAATACAAATCTTCAAAGGTAGTAACCAAAGTTTGGAATATAATTCTCGCTTTACTGTTAGCCATACTTTTGTTAAAGGTGTAGTGATCTATCTAAAAAAATCTAGTCAAGATGAGATGGTGCTACCAGAGAACAGTATGACGTAATATATTTCATACTTTTTTGTCACTAACAGACGTTCTTATTCAGAGGCCTCGGTAAAAAGTCCTTACCCAACAAGGGTTTTTTTTTTCTCCCCTAAAAATTTTTTTCTGGGCTACCTTTTGAATGCCTTTAAAGTATATGTTGTAGTAAGGCAGTGGTTTTATTATGTGAAAGGTTGATTTTTCATCATGAATTTTTTTCATTTCTGCCTTAAAGAAATAATAGTTAAAACCTTTTTATTGACAGCTACCAATGAAAGTTAATTCGTGGAAGGAATACAAGGATTTAGTTAATTCCATGTCAGAAGATAAAATGTTGAATCAAGGTTTTGGTCAAGCATTGTGGAGAGGGCCTTCAGTACCCCTCATCAAACCTACCATGGCATCAACTTTAGGTGAGATATAAGTTACTCTTAAATTTTTAGTATAGACTGTTATACTAGGTATATTTTGAAGAGCTAGATTGGCAAAATTTTGGAATGTCAGTAATATTTAGAGGGATTACATCATGACTAGAATTATTATTAATACTTTTCAGAAAATGTTTTGCATAACTGTTGTATCAAGATGGAGGAAAACCACACAGATGAGGGATATCCCATGGATTGTTATCTGGTGCTGCATTATGATGTGTATCTTCCTAATGTAGTGTATAGAAAAACTAGTCCATCCATCCCTAGTAAAAGAATTACAGTGATAAGGTGAGTGGTTGGTATAGAGAAAAAAAGCAGTTCCATTTTTCTTCATTTAATGATAAATATAAGTTTTGTTTAACTTGAAATTGTTTGATTTTCATGTTATTCTTTAATTAGATGCATGTTTAATTGGTTTTTGAGGCATATAATCTGAAACATGAAAGTACTATGTAACTTCAATTTGGGTGTATTTTTGGGGGAAGCTTATTTTATTTCATACCTTCATTAAAAGTACATTTCAAATTACTGTGATACATTGCTCTGAGTAAATTTTTTGTATACTCTATTGTTCTTACAAGAAGGTATGAAATGTGTTGTCCTAGTTTCCTATTGAGTTGATTCATCTGATATGAACCGTAGACAGTTTAAGGTAGTATCTTAGCCAATACAAGCAAAGGGTCATTGTGCTAGCCCTGAAGAATTAAGATAAAATTTTTGTGTTAGTCAACCTCCACATAGGCATTCTCTTATCTTATGTCAGGTCAGACATGTCCAAATTCATCTGCCAGGTGATAAACAGTGTGCTGATCACCTCAGGACTTGGAATGTATTTTTCTCAGACTAAATGGTATCCCAATCTGTTGGGAGTCCTCTAGTTAACCTCACCTGCTGAGGTACTACCATTCTATCAAGTCACCTGAGCCTCACTTCTGAAGGCTATCCAGGAGCTCCTGCAAGAGATAAAATTCTTTCATGCTGCATTGGAGACCTGTTACCATTGGGTTTCATAGCTAAATTATTCTATGAAAAGAGTTATGGCCATCTTCTATCCTTGGTAGTGTGAATGAGGTCTTTCTTCTCTGTAGGAGGACTAGTGCCATTAGTGCTCCTCATGTGGTGTACTGTAGGCATTACTTGAGCAATCTGGAGCCTTCCCAAAATCCAACCCCAAGCTACGCTTGCTTTACATCCTTCTGCTCTACCTCAATTCAAGCTTCATTTTTTCCTATGTCAGTTTTAGCTTCCTTTATTCCATCTTGTACAACTTCTTACTTCCTCTTCGTAGTGTAACTGAGGATTTTTTTCATTTTGCACTTGGATGCTGAATGGCTCACAGGCCCAAGTGATAGGCTATTTAGCCCAAAATCATAAATTCAATCCAATTGTTTTTCTGATTCTTCTTATTAACCCCACATGCTGAGGTAATACTGTTCTCTAAGTTGTCCGAGCTTTATAATTGATAGCTCTCCAGCAGCTCCCCCAAAAAAGCAGTTTTTCTTGCAATCTGTGTTTGTGGTGTGGTTTAAGTTTCTGTCAGGCATTCCGAACAGAGTTTTACTTGAGGTAGGTCATCCTCCCACTTTTTACAACTATTCCACACATGACAAACTTCTTTTTTTTCATTACAAAAAGCTCTTTTTGATCATTGCAGTGGAGGGCTATCGTGTGTTCTGGTTGAAAGACATGGACCTGTCTTTTTTGGTGAGTCTTTCATGATCAGAAGTATTTTGCAGTCTTACCCATCCCATGAACTCAGTCCTCTAAAAGTGGGATGTGATAAATTCTCTGTAGACTTGGTTGGGCACCCTTTGAATACTTTAGTGAGTTTTTGGAGAGACTTCAGTCTCAGGACTCCTGTTGCCTTAGGAATGGTGAGAATGACTTCAAGTTTCTTGGGCTCTTGTACCAATTATGGGTCTGCCCTTCCTGTTCAAAATATAAAGGAAACATTTCAACTTGTGTCAGTGTACAGTATACTCCTCATTATTGGTAGATATGAGTGTCCTAGAACAGTTCTTCTGCCTTCATGTTGCGATGAAGTGGGTTAATAGGTCATCGGGCAATAGGAATCTTCATGTTCACCAAGATGAGAGCAAAGAAATTCATAGGCATTATCTTTTCCCTTACTTTTATATGAAAGTACTTATTAGGTTATGTATTAAGAGTAGGTTAGTGGGTCATAATTTAGGAGTAGCTGTTAGACCACTTCTACTATTGGATGTCACCGACAAGTTCCTAGACATCATCCTATTGGATGTCACCGACAAGTTCCTAGACATCATCCTTTTAGGACTTCCAGTGGTTGCTCTTCATGTAGCTTCCCAAGCACTTTTGGATAAAAAACGAATCTTACCTAAAGTTCGCAGGTGGTATAAGGTCAGAGAGTAAGTGGTAGATGGTTGATATCATTCTCTTTTGAGTCATACGATTTTGTATATTTGAAAAAAAAAATGCTGATTTTTCTTACAAACTTAGTACTTGTCATACTCCCTACTTGTAATCTTATTTTTCTCACTCACAGTTAATTCTGATTTAACATTACGTTATCAACTGACTGCTGAGCATCTGTGTACTAAAACGTGCAAGTTATATCCACTTGTATATTGCTTTTCTCGGCGTCAGTTACCTTAGATATCTGTCAGGATGCCAGAGAACCTCAAATCAATCAATCAATCTGTTCTTTATTGAGACATTGTTGTGGCAAAATAAATGGATCACAAATGTGGCTGCTGTATTTAAGTGTATTTAAAAAGAAAATGTAAATTCTCGATGAAAAAATTCAAAATTTTTCATTTCAGGAATGGTGTTGTTCCTTCATTAAAACAGATTGAGGAAGTTACAAAGAGGTTTCCAGATGAAGCTCCAGTTGTTTGTGCTGTTGTGACAGCAGAAGTAAGGCTTTACACTCTATCCCCCATCACCATTCCTTCACCTGCCCCAAGTTGACAAAGCTTAACTAAAGAAAAATATTTAATGTTTATACAAATTGAATTTGTAAATATTGTATAAAGTAGACATTTAGACAAACTTAAATAAGAATTTTTACTGTTTTTGGATATTTTTACCTAATCTCTGGATATCTTAACAATAATAGCTATGGTTTTTACATTTTAAAGTGTGTAAGTCTGACTTTAATTTGTCGGGGGTAAAAGTGAATGGTTAGATATTTTTCCTTATTGAAAGATTTTATGAACTTTATTTCATGTGGTTTAACTGTAATTTGTCTACATTCTCATTTGCAAAAATATAAACATTACTTAACAAATGTTAGTCTACCTGCATTGTCCAGTATGAAGTGTGCATGGCAAATTATAATGATGCTCACAATTTTACTTTCAGAGGAGATTCTTAGTAACATATAATGTTGCTGGCAATTTTACTTGCAGTTCAGTGAGGTTCTGAATTAAAGTCCGTTTAAAAAGTGAAGACTGTAAATTTTAGTCTTTTATTCCAAGATAAATAAGCTGGCAAGATTTTGAGGGTTGGGAAAAGGTGTTTTAATCTAAGATATATATCAAGTTTTGAGGACTGGGTTTTAATATTTTTGCCTGCAGAATATCATAAATGCCTAATAAGTACGATGATATTGTGCATTGAATAGGAATTATCATGATACAGTAATCTCACCATATTGTGGTTGACCAAATATATATATACACTCTCTCTCTCTCTCTCTCTCTCTCTCTCTCTCTCTCTCTCTCTCTCTCTCTCTCTCTCTCTCTCTCTCTCTCTCTCTCTCTCTCTCTCTCTCTCTCTCTCTCTCTCTCTCTCTCTCTCACATAAATGAAATACTGTTACCGTACATTGGCAACTATCACTCGTGGTCTCGTGAAGTAGATGTTGATGGGTGGTATCACAGTAGACTGATTTCCACAGTGATTGCAAATGCAAAGTTAATGTTAATGGAGTCTTATCAAATGAATTTCCAGTGAACAGCGAAGTACTCCAAGGGAATGTGTTTTCACCTATGTTGTTTATCCTCCTCATGGATATTGTAATGCGTAGAACAGTTGTAGGTGGTGGATAATGATTGGACTGGATTGGTGATAGGAAATTAGCAGACCTGGAGTATGCTGATGATGCTGTCCTTGTTAGCAGAACACCACAGGATTTGCAATGCTTGCTTACCAGAATGCATGAAATATCACGTGAGGTTGGGCTCAAGATAAATTGAAGAAAGACAGATGATGAGAACGGAGTATGCAATGGAAGATGAAATATCATTAGAAGGAGAAAGGATTAATGCGGTAGAATCATTCAAGTTATTTATCAACTATGATATCCAATACAGGGTCTTTAGAATTAGAGTCTAGTGAGATTGAAAAAAGCAAATCTGACAATGGCCAGTTGAGTAAAATCTGGAAATAGAATTTCCTGACATTACATATAAAAAATCAGACTATATATCAGTTTAGTGAGATTGGTGTTACTATATGGACGTGAGTCATGGTATGACAATGAAACAATCTCCATTAGATTTAGTAGATTTGAGAACAAAGCCCTCAGAAGGATATTGGGAGTCGAATGGCAGGACAGGATTAAAAATTAAATTACTGTATGAGAGTGATTACTCAAGTGCCATATGTGGATGAGATCATAATGAGGGGTAGATAGAGATTGTTTGGGCATGCTCTTCACACTCCCCAAGAGAGATAAGTTCACAAAACATTCAGCTGGTCTCCACAAGCACTAGAAAAGTTGGAAGACCCCAGGCTTACATGGCTGAGGACTATGAATTACAAAGTAGATGATGAATGGAGAAGTATTGAATTAAAAGCTCAAGATACAGACGACTGGCGAAATCTAACCAAGACCCTTGCGTCAATAGGCGTAGGAGATTATGATGAATAATTAGTTATCCAACTGGCAAGGAGATCCGCCCCCTTTTTAGTTGGAAAGCCCTAACTTTTGTTTTGGCTGCTGTCATGTACAATGTACAGACAGCCCCTTGCGAAACTAAGTAATTTTCTTTCTCTTCACAGGAAGTGAATGGTTGCAGGATTATGGAATGAAAGCAAGAAGTTCTCCTTTGTTGAGGGAAGGGTGGACATTGTAACCAGTTTACGGCAAAACCGGCTGTTGATCCACATTGCCTTTGTACCCTCTGTACATTTAACTGTTTCTAGTGACCATGGTGACACCAGAGGTGAAGGGCATGGTGGTTCCTCCCCTGAAACAGGTTGATAAATCTGATAAGGTATCTTCTAACCAGCAGGTAACGTGTAGGAGTCAAGAGCTATAGCCCCACCCGCGGGTCATAAAGGTAAGAGTAAAATAAAGAAAAGTGTTGTCCCTGTCCTCAGGGTTGCCATGATCGCTGACCTGGTGCCATCGATTCTAACCCCTTCCCGTGTCTGTCGCCGTGACCCTTGAAATCGCGGATGTGAGGGGCCTGAGGGAGGGGCGGGAGTGTTTTCGGGAGATGGTGGCCTGGTGCCTGCAGGTCACGTCTCCTCTGATGACCCCACGTGGGGTAATAATGTTGCTAATTTCTCCCCAGCCTCTTGGGTGTGTATTTCAGGTGATTCAACAGCCGAGGGCAACGTCGAGAAGGAGCTTTCCCCCGCCGTCGAACCCCACTGCGTGGGTTCCCCCTAAGACGCCCTTCAGGTCCCCGATGAGGATGGATGACGACTTCGGGACCTGGTCTCCCACGGGAGAGCCTCCTCGCTCCCCCCCAGCGCTGTCGGCCGTCTTCCCAGAGGTTTTTCTGCAGGCGTCGTCGTCCACGGAGCGTCGCAGGAATCCTCCTACATCACCGCAGGAGGCGAGGCCTTCGAAGAGGGCCTATAAGTTGTCGGTCTCCTCAGTGGAGGAGCCTTCCTGATCTTCGGAGGATGAGGCGCTGAGGAAGCTCAGGAGGCGAAAGGGGAAGTCCCGCAGGAAGTTGTCGCGCTCTTGCTCCCCCTCGAGGTCGCGCCACGAGAGTTGGCGCCCAAGAGCAACGAATGGGTGATGGTTCACCGAGACAGGCTTCTGGAGCTAGCTGCGGCGCCGGGCCCCTCAAGTTGGCGTCCGAGGACGAGCTCCCCGGATAGATACTCCAACGGCAGCAGCGGCACCCGACGGAGGGATTCCTCATGGCAGGTTCCAGTTGACAGGCATAAGACCCCGAAGGTTCTGACTCCATCCGCCCAGCGGAGAGAGTCGCTCCTTCGGTCTGGCAGCCGAGTCCTGACCTCCAAGGGCCACCTAGCTCGGCACGAGCGCAACCCTCGGCCTTCCTCAACGAGCAGGCCCACAGATTCGAGGACCTCCGGGAGAGATGTTAGACCCAGGATGGAGGCCCCCGTTCCGACGGAGATGCCCGTCCTTCGTCGGGAACCCCGCGGGAGCGTCGGTCCAGGACTCCCCCAAGTGCGAGGTCCTCCATCGGGGTACCCCCGTCACTTGTACCAGCACCCCTGTCGGAGGAGCTCGACGACCATGGAGAGGGGTCAGCAGCGGAGGTATCGGCCTATCGGAGGGTGATAGGCCTCATCAGAAGTCACCACAGGCTGGACGTACCGGAACCCTCCTCCGAAGATGCTTGCCGTTCCAGCCTCAATAGAATAGTGGACGCCCCAGTCCAGCAGCGCCCCTCCTTGGCCCTCCCTTTGGCGAGGGACGTTTATTTGGGAAAGGCTCACGTGGACAAGATCGTGGCCAACCACGCCGAGGCGCCCAAGAGCCAGAGCGCCTCCAAGCTGCTCCAGGGCCTGAAGTCCCAGAGCAGGTTCTACCTCCCAGAGGGACAGCGAGCGGGCGCCTGTGCACTGGAGCCAGCACTCACCGTGTTGGGGCAAGGAGCCTCAGAAGAAAGGGCGTCCACGGCTCCGATCTGCTTCTCTCCTTCAGAGGCGGTCATGATGGAGATGTCGAAGGACCTTGTCACCGTCACCTCCTGGTTAGACTGGTGGGCGTTCAGTCGTCCTATGACCTGTCAGTTCCGGAGACCCAGGTCTTGCTCAAGGAACTCATCAGTTCGGGAGGCAAGGCCCTGAAATTCTTGTCATACCAGTCGTTAGCCATGTCCGCCAACTAGGTCCTACGAAGGAGGGACACTGTTTTGAGCAAGATAACTAGGAGGCTGCCGGACAGAGAGGCCAGATCTCTGAGGAACCTGACCCTGTGGGACGACTCAATCTTTCCCCCGAAGGCAGCGGAGGAAGCGATGGAGAGAATTCGGAGAATGAAGGAACTGTTCGAGACCAGGCCCACCCGGTTAGAAGGCCGACGTTAAGAAGGTCCTCCGTCGACACGCCTCGCCCTCCTCGGCCCGCTCCTAACCACCCTAGGAGAGACAACTCGGCCACAACATGGTCCCAGTCGTCTCAGCCCTCCCGTAGGGGATCAGCCTCAAACCAAACCGCCTATAGGCCGTCGTTCGCAGCGTCCAGAAGAGGCCGATCAGGCCGCTCATCGAGGAGAAGATAGGGAGGGAGACCCCTACTCCTGCCGGAGCCTCAGGTGGGGGATGCTTCAAACATTTTTGGCAAGCATGGGAAGAACACGGAGCAGATCCGTGGACCGTGACAGTTCTGAAAGAAGGGTACAGGTTGCCCTTCCTAGTGGACCCCCCTCCTCTGATACCAGATCAGCAGGCGGAGTGGCTAGCCCCCAAGGATCCCTTGAAACGTACAGCTCTGCAGGGAGAGGTCTCAGCGATGTTGGCAAAAGGGCAATGGAACCTGTTCGGGACCCAGGTCCGTGGTTCTACAGCAGGCTGTTCCTGGTGGAGAAAGCGACAGGAGGATGGAGACCGGTCATAGACCTCTCAGCCCTCAACAAGTTTGTCTGCAAGACGGACTTCAAAATGGACACTCCAAAATCAGTCTTGGCGTCCTTGAGAGAAGGGGACTTCATGATGTCAGTAGATCTCAGGGATGTCTACTTCCAGATCCTGGTTTATCCCTCCAGCAGGAAGTACCTACGGGTGAAATGGGAGAACCAGACGTTGCAGTTCAAGACCCTCTGCTTTGGGTTGTCCACTGCCCCCCAAGTTTTCACAAGGGTCTTCACAACGGTCTCAGTCTGGGCACACGAACAGGGTATCCGCCTGATTCGTTACCTGGACGAATGGTTGCTACTTTCAGCCTCAGAGGAAGTACTGAAGGAGCAAGGCGCGATGTTACTGCAGTTCTGCAACGTTCTGGGGATCACCATCAACCTAAGGAAGTCCCAACTGATACCCTCCACCAGGACGACCTACCTCGGGATGGTTCTGGATTCCCGGTTAGTGAAAGCCTTCCCCTCCGCGGACAGGCTGGACAACTTAGACCAGGTCCTCCGCCCCTTCCTGACGGACCAACCCAGGAGGGCAAAGGACTGGCAGAGACTAATAGGCCACCTTGTGTCTCTGGAGAAACTGGTCCCCCAGGCCAGGCTAAAGCTCAGGGAGGTCCAATGGAACCTGAAGGAAAACTGGATCCAAACGGATTCCCCCCACAGAGTGGTCCCGCTGTTTCCGAACACGAAACGGGTCCTGGAATGGTGGAGCTGCAGGACGAACACTCTCAAAGGGATGCCCTTTGCAGCCGACCCTCCGGAGATGCTCCTGTTGCTCATCTCTTAGGGAAATCAGCACGAGGGAACTGGACAGCCCTAGAGAAGACCCAGCACATAAACGTTCTAGAGTTGAGGGCAGTACAAAGAGCGTGCCTGGAGTTTGTACACCTACTCCGGGGAAACACCGTAGCGTTGATGTGCGACAACGCCAGGGTAGTACAGTAGCTTACATAAAGAAGCAGGGAGGCCTAAGGTCGAAGGAGCTGTGCGTCCTCACTTTACAACTTCTGGAATGGGCCGAAGTGGAGCAGATAAGAATATCAGCGAGGTTCATCCTAGGGAAAAGGAACGTCCTCGCTGACGGCCTCGGCAGGATGGGGCAAGTGGTAGGATCCGAATGGTCTCTACACCCGGAAGTAGCCAGGTCCGTCATTCAGAAATGCGGTTTGCCGGTGATGGACCTCTTCGCAACAAGGCTGAACACGCAGCTCCCCGTGTTCTGTTCTCCTGTTCTAGATCCAAAAGCAGCGTTCGAGGACGCCTTCCAACATCCAAGGGACAATCTCGACGTGTACACTTTTCCCCCCTTCGGGATGCTCAGGCAGGTCCTCAACAGGGTGAGAAGGACGAGCACCCTACAGATGACTTTGGTAGCGCCCTGGTGGCCGGAGAGAGAGTGTTTCGTGGACCTAAGGGAACTAACACAACAGCCGCCCTGGCCCATTCCGGACAGGCCAGATCTTCTCCAGCAACCACACTTCCAAAGGTTCCACGAGAATCCTAGGTCCCTCTGCCTTCACGCGTGGAGGTTATCGAGCGTCTCCTGAGGAGGGAAGGCTATTCGTCGAGTACAGCAACGAGGATGTCGGGCTACCTGAGACGGTCATCGACAGCTCTATACCAGGCTAAGTGGGCCACCTTTACCAAATGGTGCGCCACTAGGAACATCAGGCCCCTGAAGGCCTCCATCCCGCAAGTAGCGGACTTCCTAGTTTACCTCAGGGACGTGGTCAACATGTCCATTCCAGCCATTAAGGGAGTCCGCGCGGCTTTGGGCCAAGTTTTTCTCCTGAAGGGCATAGACCTGGTAACTCCAGACATATCTCAATGCTCATTAAGAGCTTTGAGCAATCATGCCCTCCGCAAGCTGTGAAGGTGCCACAATGGGACGTGGCAAGGGTCCTGAAAATGTTATCCGAGCCTCCGTTCGAGCCCCTGAAAGACATCGTGGACAAGGATCTCACTCTCAAGACAGTTTTCTTGCTGGCGTTAGCATCAGCTAAACAGGTAGGCGAGACTCATGGTCTGTCCTATGAAGTTGCTCACTCGAAAGGTTGGCGAGAAGTCACGTTCAAGTTCGTCCCTTCCTTCGTAGCTAAGACTCAGAACCCTGCCGTATGGAACCCCAGGTTTGAGGGTTTCTCTATTCCGGCAATCCCCCGGTGGGACGACGTGAAGGATTTGCGCCTATGCCCCGTCAGGGCAGTGAGGAAATACTTGGAAAGAACAGCAAGACTCCGGCCCAGGATCAAGAGTCTTTTTGTTTCCACTGGCCTCGTGAAGAAGCCTGGATTCAAGGACTTCAAGTTCACATCACACTGATACACTGTGAAAATGCTTTAGGCGTTATGATAAGGTCAGCGTCTATTCATAAATCCAAAAACCCAAGGCCCCATAAACAAAATTAAAACCCTGTTGCCACTGTGTTGGATGCACAACCTAAAAGGTTAGGATGATGAAAGAACATTTGGAGTTGTTTTGCCAGTGCTTCATCCTTGAAGTCGAACTTTATCTTGCTGATACTGAAAAAGGCCTTGAATAAATATTCATATCACTAAGATAATGCAGCATTGGCAACTGCTGGTTGCTATGTTTCTCATCCGTAAAAAAAAAGATATGGGATCTAAGCCAGGAGAAATATTATTAACTAAGCTGGACAATGATGAAGATGTTGCACCACTTGATGAAGCGCCTGCTAAAGTGCTTTCAGAAGACGATAATGCTCTCTGCTTTGCAGTACACTTCTATCATCTTGATATCATTTACATTGTTCAGTACTGCATAGCTAATCATCGTTTATCCAGTTTAAGAATAGTCTCTAGTAAGTGATACGATTCTAATATTTTATTTATTACTTAAGGATGTGTTTACAGTTAAACTGAGTTTTAGATTAAAAGTGTTTAAAAGAGTATATTGGGTTTATGAGAGAGCTGAGAGTTTATAAACTTTAATTGATAAAGATAATAAAATATGAAAAAATATAAAAATTATCTATATCATGTTTTTTTCGTGATAGCTGAGGGATTTCTGTATGTTAGAATATAAACAAGGTTTTGAAAATTTGTTTTCCTGGTTGAAAACTTGTGAATAAATATTGTTCACTTCCTTTTTATTGATATGAAGATATTTACCAGTTGGGTTAAAAAAAAATTTTCTGTTGTCTACATTATATCTATAAAAAAAACCCTTTTGTTCTTTAAAATAGATATCTTCAGCACAAGACAGAAGGCCATTGTTACATTACCGAGGCACTTAGTTAATGACTGGTGGTGTGGGGAGAAATTAAGCTCACCTGCCTATCACAGCCTAACCACTTTTATCTTCGAAATCGTGGAGTATGTCTGTACTTCAGCTGCTCGAACCAATTTACCAGCTTTAGATTTTCTTTTTCGAGATTTGTACGTGTTTTGACTGTGGCCTGAAAACAGCCAAGTATGCTGACATTTGTAGGTGTCCAGGTGAGTAAGAAAAGTAGTGTAGCAGGTTTACAAGTAAGCTTGGAGAAATACCCTTTAAAACCCAAGCAGGACTCTGTAAATCTTGAAATGTAGACAGACACAAGGGAAAGTTTTTCCATTCCAGGTATAATCGCAAGATTTAAAGGATTATACAGGGGAATCTACTCATAGATGCAATTCCGCTTTCTGATTCCCACGGGTACTTTTCCTTAAAAAGATTATGCTATTCAATACCTTTACTTATACCTTAGATACATTAATATAAAAAATACATTAAATGGCAGTGGTACTACAAAAACAATACTAAAGATATAATTACTAAACAATACAAGTAAAGTAGTAAGAGCACAGTAACTATTTAACCTCTCTCAGGCAGGCAGGCTTTGGGTCTATACTTCGAAACACTACTTCCATTATACACACTGCTATCCAAGACATCACTCAGAAGTTCCTTTGTTATTACATACATCAATAATGCTTCAACAGCTAAATCACAAATTTTAAGTAATTTGTATATTTCCTAACAATACTTACCGAAGAAACACTTTATAGGAGATTACTGGTAACTCCTCTCCGACGACCAGATTTTTACGTAGTTTCCCCCTACTTCCATGTTCTATACTGTCCTGAATAACGGGAAATAACATGACCTGGGGGCATTGCCCGGGCAGGTCGCCCGTCTTTGAGAAGCTCTCTCCAGTAAGTTTTATGTAATGAACAATACCACGAGGTCAGTGGGGCACTGCGGGGACGGTTGGGGGGGCCCTAAACCGAAAGTGTTTCTTCGGTAAGTATTGTTAGGAAAAATACAAATTACTTAAAATTTGTGATTTGTTCCGACACAGAGACTTACCTCGAAACACTTTAAAGGAGACTTACACCTTAGGAGGGGGGAGTGCCTTTTAGCCCTGACCCCGATGGACAGTAGGGAAAACTACGTAAAAGACTCATTAAGTGTGATATAACACTTACCCTTCTGCAATATCTTCGTTGTGCTTGATATGGCGAATTTTCGTCTTGTGTAATGAGCGATATTTCTTGATGACGACTGACGGTACGAGAAAGTTAGAAAAGGGGGGAAAATAGAACTCGGCTCCTTGTGTCTAGATACTTTATGTTTCGCGATTGAGCCTGGGGCTTGAGCCGTCAAACCGAATGCAGGGCTGAGATGACCGGCCCGATAGAAAACCCGTCTAGAGACTTTCTCGTACAGTCCTTGAGATAATGTGCGGTGAAGGTCGACTGGTTGGACCAAGTTCCCGCTCGAAGAACCTGCGCTACTGACATGTTCTTTTCGAACGTTAGAGAGGTGCTAATGCCCCGAACATCGTGAGCTCTGGGTTTCCCCGGTGTAGGAAGACCTTGTTTTAAGTAGGCTTGCGTGATCACTTTCCTGAGCCAGAACGAAACCGTATTTTTGGATATGTTTTTCTTTATTTTTCCCCATGAGACGAAGAGATTCTTGATAGACGGGCGGAGGTTTGCCGTTCTCTTAAGGTATTTCCTAATAGTCCTGACCGGGCATAATTTTAGGTCCTCCGGGTTTCCTTTATTCGGGATTGCCGGAATCGAAAAACTCTCAAACCTCGGATCCCACACCGAGGGGTTCTGAGTCTTGGCGACGAAGGATGTGACAAACTTAAAGGTTACTTCCTTCCATCCCCTAGTGTGTTCCACCTCGAATGACAGTCCGTGTAGCTCGCCCACCCTCTTAGCCGAGGCTAATGCTAGCAAGAAGACCGCCTTGAGCGTGAGATTCTTGTCATCAATGGCCTTTAAGGCCTCGAATGGTGGTTTCCGTAACATATCTAGGACTCGCGCTAAGTCCCAACTCGGGATTCTAGGGGAGGAAGGGGGGCATGATTGTTCGAACGCTCTGATAAGCATGGAGATATGCCTGGAGGAGCCGAGATCTATGCCCTTGAGAAGAAAGACTTGACCCAGGGCCGCCCGAACTCCCTTGATCGCTGGAACTGACATGTCTAACTTGTCCCTGAGATAAACCATGAAGTCGGCTATCACGGGCACTGACGCTTCCAAGGGCTCTATCTTCTTGTCCCTGCACCACTTCACGAATACCGCCCACTTAGACTGGTAGACGGCTGTGGATGATTTCCTCAGGTATAGCGACATCCTCCTGGCTGTCTTGCCGGAGTACCCTTGCTTCTTCAGGAGCCGCTGGATAATCTCCAGGCGTGAAGACGAAGGGCTTGCGGGTTTCTGTGAAACCGCTGAAAGTGAGGTTGTTTTAATAGGTCTGACCTGCCGGGTAGAGGCCAAGGAGGTAGGACGGTGAGGTTCCTTAGGTCCGCGAACCATTCTCTCTCCGGCCACCAAGGCGCTACCAAAGTCATCCTTAGGTTGGTTGCTGCCCTTACTCTGTTGAGGACCTGCCTTATCAGGGAGAAGGGGGGGAAGGCGTACACGTCCAGTCCGTCCCACTTGTGCTGAAAGGCGTCTTCCATTGCCGCCTTCGGATCTGGGACGGGAGAACAAAATACGGGGAGTTGCGCGTTCAACCTTGTTGCAAACAGATCCATTACCGGAGATCCCCACATCTGTATAATGTAGCTTGCCACTTGTGGGTGAAGGGACCATTCTGTTGCTACCACTTGCCCCACTCTGCTGAGGCCGTCTGCTAGGACGTTGTTCTTCCCTGGAATGAACCTTGCCGTCAGGATGACGTCCTTCTGTTCCGCCCATTTTAGGATTTGAAGGGCTAGTTCGCACAACTCTTTTGATCTCAGTCCCCCCTCCTTCTTCACGTAAGCCACCACCGTTGCATTGTCTGACATTAGGGCCACCGAATGCCCTCTCATGTCCTCCTCGAAGTGGTTGCAGGCTTCTTGGACCGCTCTCATTTCCAGGATATTTATGTGTAGGGATTTCTCCCCCTCTGACCACGCCCCCTTTGCTGTCTTTTCCCGGAGATGGGCTCCCCACCCGTCCTTCGATGCGTCCGTGAAGAGAAGAACCTCCGGAGGTTGGGAGGACAGTGGCATCCCCCTTAGGGTGTTCGACCGATCCTGCCACCATTCCAAGGCCTTCCTGGACTCCTGAAGGAGAGGAACCACAATGTCCGGGGAACTTTTCTGGTTCCAATGTTCTTTCAGGTTCCATTGAACCACCCTTAAGTTCTGTCTCCCGTGAGGTACCAGCTTCTCTAGGGACACCAGGTGCCCTACCAACCTTTGCCAATCCTGCGCTCTTCTGGGGCGACCCAGAAGGAAGGGCCGGAGCACTCGATCCAGGTTGTCCAGCCTTTCCGTGGTTGGGAATGCCTTGACCTGTAACGAATCCAGGACCATTCCAAGGTACGTCCTCCTGTTGGATGGGGTTAGCTGTGATTTCTCCAAGTTGACCACGATGCCCAGGGTCTTGCACAATTGAAGAAGATCTTCGCCCTGTTGTTTCAAGTCTTCCTTTGAGGATGAAAGGAGTAACCAGTCGTCCAGGTACCTGATGAGTCGAATGCCGCGTTCGTGGGCCCATATGGAGACCGTCGTAAAGACCCTCGTGAATACCTGGGGGGCTGTTGAAAGACCGAAGCATAGGGCCTTGAATTGTAACACCTGGGTACCCCACTTGACCCGGAGAAACTTCCTGCTCGACGGATGAATGGGCACTTGGAAGTAGGCGTCCTTGAGGTCTATAGAAATCATAAAGTCGCCCTCTCTCAAGGACGCCATGACCGTTCTTGGAGTGTCCATTTTGAAGGTCACTTTCCTGAGAAACCTGTTGAGGGCTGACAGGTCTATTACAGGTCTCCACCCTCCTGTCGCTTTTTCCACTAGGAACAGGCGGCTGTAGAACCCCGGACCCGGGAATGTCACTGTTTCTAAAGCTCCCTTCTGCAGCAACGTCTTGACTTCTTCGTCCAACGCTGCCCTCTTCGCCAGGTCCTTGGGCACCAACCAGTCTGCCTGCGTTGCTGGAACTAGGGGGGGTGTCTCTTCCATGAAGGGGATCCTGTAGCCCTCCTTTAGTACTGTAACTGTCCACGGATCTGCTCCGTGGAGCTTCCATGCTTGCCAAGTGAGTCTGAGGCATCCCCCTACCTGAGGCTTGGGCAGGGGAGGGGGGCCTCCCATCTTATCTCCTACGGGAAGAACGGCCTGTTCTCCCCCTCCTGGAGGAGTAGAAAGAAGACCTATACGTTGGGGGGTTAGAAGATGAACCTCTTCGGGGGGGAACCACAGAGGAAGACCACTGTCCTGACGAGGGTTCCCTCCTTCCTTGAGTTGGTGTGGTACGCGCGGCCATGGGTGCTTCTGTCACTGGCCTCCTGAAGATGGGGCGGCGTGCCGTCTGTGGCTTCAGGGTAGGTAGCTCTCTCTTTTTGGCCAACTTCTCCACGACCTCTTCCGCCTTCTTCGTCGGAATAAGCTGCTCCCCCCAGACGGAGCAGGTCTTCAAGGCTTTAGCTTCCCTGTCAGGAATCTTAATGGGAAGGTTCTTGACTAGGGCGTCTCTTCTCCGGAGAATCCAGTTTGCGGATGAGAGCCAAAGACTGAAAGGTCAGGAATTTAAGGGCGCGGCTACCTGACCCCAGCAACTCATTCAGAGCCTCCCGTTTTGCAGGTTCCATGGAGTCTGTAGGAATCTGGGTGCCTACTAGGGTGGTGGCCCACCAATCCAGCCAGGAGGCCACATTAACTAAGTCCTTGGACATCTCCATCATTGCCGACTCGGAAGGGGAGAAGAAGGTAGATGCTGCCGATGCCCTCCCGTCGGAGATGGCCTGGCACAGGATGTCTATGGTTTCCTCGGTCTTGCACGCACCGGTCGGCCTATTTTCTAAAGAGTAGTATTTCGTCTGCGACTTCAAACCCTGTAGGAGCTTTGCTGAGCTGTGACCCCTGCAGGAGTCGCTATTGCGGGATATGACCTTATCAATGTGAGTCTTTCCAATCCCCACGTTACTGGCCTCGGGAAGAGAGAGAGAGGACTTTTTCTGGGCGGGGACCGCTATGAACTTGTTCAGGCCTGAAGTCCAGGGTTCTTCCTCTTGAGTGGCGGGTTCTATAAGGTTGTTATAACCCCTGATTAAGGCAAGGACTCTCCTGTACGCTGAGTCCTCCGTCACCGCCGACTCGCCCTCCCCTCCTTCCGACCGACGGGGCGAATCGTGATCTCGGTCTCTGCCGTGATGGCGGGGTCCACGGTTCCTTTTACCTTCGACGTCCGCCGTCCCTCTCCTCTTCGTGGCCTTTTTCGGTGAAATGGTGTCCTCCGTGAGATAGTTCGACGGAGGTGTCCTTCCCCTTCTGGGGTCTCGATGGGGAGACCTGTCGAGGCTGCCCGGCCTAGACGACGGCCCCCTGCGCTGGGCGGGATAAACGTCTCCAGGACGGGTCTTAGGCCTGCAAGATGTAGCCCTTCGCTCATCTGGTGATTCCCTGACGCGGCACGTGGAGGTCCTTCTAGGGGGACTGTCTCCTGCCCGCTCATGTGTCGAACCAATAGGCTTGGAAAAGACTTTAAAGTTGTTCTCTGGGACAAACACCCACGTCCCTTTCGGAGAGACTGGTCTCCTGCTTTTGGGTGTAGGGGAACGGGGACTCATCCTGTCCCAAGATCCTGTGGGAGACCGCGAAGGGAAGTTCCTCCGCACAGACCGACCTCGTTTCCACGTCCCTACTGGGGGGGTTGTTCTCCTGCTTTTGGGAGGAGGGGAACTGGGACTCACCCTGTCCCGAGATCTTGTGGGAGACCGCAAAGGGGAGTTCCTCCGCACCGACCGATCTCGTTTCCTCCTCTGTCGTCTCCTCCGTTCACTGCTTGACGAATCCGAAGAGTCACGTCCTGACGAGAAAGACTGACCCCCGTATCGTGACCTAGCACGTGACTGCGTTTTCTTGGGGCTACGCCGTACCCCTGACGGAGAAGGAATGGGGAGACTCTCCTGTAGCGAAGTCTTCGGCGGCAACCATCCCGACGGGCCCGCCAAACCGGGGAAGGCCTCGCCAAGGCCTTCCTCCATGTCCAGTGGGGACCTCATCGGAGTCCTCGGCACGTCCCAAGCCAATGGATCTTCTTGCGGGGACTCCTCTCTGCCGATGCCACCACTCATCGCTGATGCCCCTGGAACTTCCACCCAGGAACCTGACGAAGAAAAAGGGACACTATTAGACCACATGGGGTCCCCCGACGAGACGTGGCCCTTATGAGAGAGAGCCACGTCCCCCGGACCCCCACTACACTCACTTACGGTCGCCTGACTTGCCTTGGCCAACGAAGGACCGCCCACAAATTCCCTCTCTTGGGAAAGAGGAGCCAACTGCATGTTCTCCCTGGACTTACCTCGCCCCTTACTTTGGGTAGGGGAAGGCGGATGTACCCTACCTGACCCTTCTCCTGCTGAAGTCGCAGGGGAAGAAACGCTAGTCTTCCTAGGGGCCTTCTTCTTTTTGGTACGGAATTTTATCCACTGGACCTCGGGCCAATCGGCACATTCGGAACACTTATCCGACGGCGAACAAGCTTTACCCCTACACGAGGAACACAACGTATGCGGGTCAACCTCGGGCTTAGACAGAAAAGCCCCGCATGATCTACCGGCCCTAGGCCCAGGACAACGGCGAACGCGTTCCATAACGCAACACAAAGGGCCGTAGACACAAGCAAGCCACAAAGGAAAAGCACTAAAACACTAGGGAAGCACAAGGGAGCGAAATCCAAAGCACGTAGTAAAAGCACTAAACACACACTGAGATCCCGATCACGTGGGAAGCACGTGGAACCAAACACAAAGAGAATCGCACGGAGTATGAGGAGCTTCGTGAAGCACGTGTGTTCACGAACCGACCAGAAAACTTACTGGAGAGAGCTTCTCAAAGACGGGCGACCTGCCCGGGCAATGCCCCCAGGTCATGTTATTTCCCGTTATTCAGGACAGTATAGAACATGGAAGTAGGGGGAAACTACGTAAAAATCTGGTCGTCGGAGAGGAGTTACCAGTAATCTCCTATAAAGTGTTTCGAGGTAAGTCTCTGTGTCGGAACAAATATTATTTTCATGTGAAAACTATACACATCAAAAGGACTTGAGTTAGATTTAATATTACATGTAAATGTGACATGAGTGGTTCAAAATACGAAACAATACAATTTATCTTTGTATGTGAATATCAAAATATCACCAGTATATGTGTAATAAAGCTTAAATTTTTTATATATGAACCGTTCATATTCTTGAAATACCTAAGAATTAAGTATTTGGAAGCCTTAAAACAGGTACAGTTCCTCTTACAAGATGCATGACTACCCCTCGTGTGCCCTGAAAAAAAAACAATAGACATTAATTGCAACATATGGAAATTTTCTGTACATCATTACTGCCTATGCAAAAAGGGGATTTTTGATGAAGGAAATTGAGGAGGGGATGTGTGGTGCCGAAGGATATTTCAGTTACCGGTAAGGCTGGAACCGGAAATCTAATACAACATACAATACCAAAGAAATATTTTCTTCCCTGCTATAGAGCCATTGTATCTATAAATTCAGTGTGTATAAGGGAGACCTACTGTTTCAGGTTTTATTGAGCTCATTACGCCACCTCCAATACTGCATTCATGTAACTGACTACACATCAACATTGCAAACCAATACCCGGTGTTTGTTTCTTGCCAGCAACCATCTTTCCATATCAGGATTAAGTCTCAGTTATGTCCCACTTCCCTTCACAAGTCTAGGGAGGGAGGAGGGTATTGGACCCCACACAATGCATCCCCATAAATCCCAAATTTTAAGTAATTTGTATTTTTCCTAACATACTTACCTCAAACTACTTTCTTAGGAGTACCTGGAAACTCCTCTCATCCGACCAGAGTTTTGTGTAGTTTACCCTACTTCCGTTTTCTGTGAAGGCTAACCTCAGGCGGAAGGATACGTGCCCTGAGGCTAGTCCCGGGTCAGGGAGCGTGCTAGCTTGGGTCTCGACCCTCAGTAAGTTCTTGGTTGTTTCATTACTTGAAGGGTCAGGAAGGGCGGGCCATTACCCGAAAGTAGTTTGAGGTAAGTATGTTAGGAAAAATACAAAATAACTTAAAATTTGTGATTTGTTCCAACATGGAAACTTACCTTGAACTACTTTCTTAGGAGACGTACACTTTAGGAGGTGGGAGTGTTCTTCTTGACCCCTAGATCTAGCTAAGCAGGATACAATGGAACCTAGATAGGGGGCTAGGTTCAGAGACGGTCAGAAAACGAAACGTAGGAGAAAACTACACAAAGAGCTCATGTTAGTGTCTAAGTAACTTACCTGTGCAAGAATTCCTCAGAGAAATGTCCTTTGATGATGTTGTGACTTGAGGTCTTGTGCAGGCTCTACCTGAGTCTATCTCCAAGGGAAAGGGGGAGGGGGGGGGGGAAAGGAAGAACAAGGGGGTTTTTAAGGAAACAAACCTGTGTCTCTTGGTCTTACTACCCACGATTGTACCTGGGGCTACACCGTTAAATCACTTGAAGCGCGGAGATGACTGTTCCTATAGAGAACCCGTCTAGGGACTTTCTTGAGCATTCCTTCAGGTAGTGTGTAGTGAAGGTAGACTGGTTAGCCCAGGTGCCTGCTCTTAGAATCTGCGCTACTGCCATGTTCCTTTCGAAAGCTAGGGAGGTACTTAGACCCTAATGTCATGGGGCCTGGGTTTTCCCGGCAGGGGAACGCCCGCACTGCTATAGGCCCTGATAATCACCTGTCTTAGCCAGAGGGAGATAGTGTTCTTCGAAACCGGCTTTTTCACTGTACCTGTGGAGACGAAAAGGCTCTTGATACCAGGACGGAGATTAGAAGTCCTCTCCAGATATTTCCTTATGGCTCTGACAGGACACAACTTCAGGTCCTCCGGATTGCCCGAACGAGGAATTGCTGGTATTGAGAAGCCCTCAAACTTGGGATCCCAAACTGCTGGATTCTGGGTCTTAGCCACAAAAGTCGGGACGAACTTGAGGGAAATCTCACGCCAACCCTTCGCGTGTGAGACCTCGTAAGACAGCCCGTGAATCTCACCTACTCTCTTAGCTGATGCCAGTGCCAACAGGAAGACAGTCTTGAGGGTGAGGTCCCTGTCCACTATGTCTTTCAGGGGTTCGAACGGGGGTTCACTTAACATCTTCAGGACCCTCGCCACATCCCACTACGGCACCCTGACGGCTTGAGGGGGACATGCTTGTTCGAAGCTCTTGATGAGCATTGAGATATGTCTCGAGGAACCCAGATCGATGCCCTTCAGAAGGAAGACTTGTCCTAAAGCTGCACGGACTCCTTTGATGGCCGGGATAGACATACCGACCACATCCCAGAGATGTACCAGGAAGTCCGCAATGTCCGGAATAGAGGCCCTCAACGGCTTGATGTTTCTGGAGGAGCACCACTTCGTAAAGGTGGACCACTTAGCCTGGTATACTGCTACCGATGAACGTCTCAGATATCCCGACATCCTTTCGGCCGTTCTAGCTGAGTAGCCTTCCTTCCTCAGGAGACGCTCGATAACCTCCACGCGTGAAGGCGGAGGGATCGAGGATTGTCGTGGAACCTTTGGAAGTGGGGTTGCCACAGCAGGTCTGGTCTGTCTGGAAGAGACCACGGAGGAAGACGCGCTAGTTCTTTTAGGTCGGCGAACCACTCTCTCTCCGGCCACCAGGGCGCTACCAAAGTCATCTTTAGGTTGTGAGCCGTCCTCGCCCTGTTGAGCACCTGCCTGAGCAACGCGAAAGGGGGAAAGGCGTATAAGTCCAGATTGTCCCACCGGTGTTGGAAGGCGTCCTCCAACGCCGCCTTTGGGTCTGGGACAGGAGAACAGAATACTGGGAGTTGTGCGTTCAGTCTTGTTGCGAAGAGATCCATCACTGGCGAACCCCATTTCTGGATGATGAGTTTGGCTATCTCTGAATGCAGGGTCCACTCGGTTCCCACCACTTGACCCATCCTGCTGAGTCCGTCGGCCAGGACGTTTCTTTTCCCTGGAATGAACCTCGCTGCGATCGTGATCTGTTCCGTCGAGGCCCAATCCAGAAGTTCCAACGTGAGATCGCACAGCTCCCTCGACTTCAGTCCCCCGTGCTTCTTTATGTATGCTACTACTGTGGCGTTGTCGCACATCAGCGCCACGGTGTTTCCCCATAGAAGGTTAACAAACTGTAGGCACGCCTTTCGAACCGCCCTCATCTCTAGGATGTTTATGTGTTGTGCCTTTTCTTCCTCCGTCCAACTGCCTCTTGCTGACCTTCCGAGGAGACAGGCACCCCATCCCTCCTTGGAAGCATCTGTGAAGAGAAGAATCTCGGGGGGCTCGGCTGCGAAGGGTATCCCCTTGAGGGTGTTTGTCCGGTCCTGCCACCACACTAGGACTTCTTCCGTTTCCGGGAGAACTGGAACCACCTTGTGGGGGGAATCCGTCTGGTTCCAGAGTCCCTTCAGGTTCCATTGGACGTTCCTGAGCTTGAGTCTCCCCTGGGGAACCAGTTTCTCCAATGACACGAGGTGACATATTAGCCTCTGCCAGTCCTTTGCTCTCCTGGGTTGTCCCGCCAAGTAGGGGCTGAGGATTTTGTCCAAGTTGGTCAGCCTCTCTTCCGACGGAAAGGCTCTCACTAAACGGGAATCCAGGACCATCCCTAGATAAGTCATCCTGGTGGAGAGTGGCAGATGAGACTTCTCCAGGTTGATGGTGATGCCCAGAATCTTGCAGAACTGCAGAAGCTTCGCGCCTTGATCCCTCAAAACTTCCTCTGAGGATGAAAGGAGCAACCAGTTGTCTAGGTAACGAATCAGGCGGATGCCCCGTTCGTGAGCCCACACTGAGACTGTCGCGAAGATCCTCGTGAAGACCTGAGGCGCTGTGGATAGTCCGAAGCAGAGGGACCTGAACTGCAAGGTCTGGGCGCCCCACTTTACCCGAAGGTACTTCCTGCTGGAGGGGTGGACTGGGATTTAAAAATAAGCGTCCTTGAGGTCTATGGACATCATGAAGTCCCCTTCCCTCAAGGACTCTAGAACCGACTTCGGGGTGTCCATCTTGAAGTCGGTTTTGCACAAAAACTTGTTGAGAGCCGAGAGGTCTATGACCGGTCTCCAACCGACTGTAGAAGCCCGGACCCGGGTCCCGTACCGTTTCCATTGCTCCCTTCGCCAGCATCGTGGAAACTTTCTCTTGTAAGGCTGTTCTCTTCAAGGGGTCTTTGGGAGCCAACCACTCCGCCCGAATGGCTGGGATCAGGGGTGGAGGTTCTGCCAGAAACGGTAGCCTGTACCCCTCCTTCAACACTGTTACTGTCCACGGGTCTGCTCCGTGGTTTTTCCATGCTTGCCAAAAAAGTCTGAGGCATCCCCCCACCTGAGGCTTGGGCAGGAGTAGGGGGCCTCTCTCCCTATCATCTTCTGGAGGAACGACCTGTACGCCCCCTCCTGGAGGCCGAGACGGAAGTTCTAAAGGAGGCTGGGGCTGATGCTGCTCCCCTACGGGAGGGCTGAGACGGCTGTGACCAAGGAGCGGCTGGGGAGTCTCTCCTGTGCTGGCTAGACGAGGCTCGAGGAGTAGCAGGACCATCGGACGCGGGCCTCCTGTGGATGGGCCTCCTCGGTGCTTGAGGCCTAGGAACACTCACCTCCTTCCTCTTCAAGACCTTCTCCATGATCTCCTCTGCCTCCTTCAGGGGAAAGAGGACGTCTTCCCATAGGGGCAGGCTTCTCAGGGCTCTCGCTTCCCTGTCCGGTATCCTCCTTGACAGCTTGCTCAGGACAGTGTCTCTCCTCCTGAGTACCCAATTGGCTGATTGGGCTAGGGACTGGTAGGACAAGAACTTCAGTGCCCTACCTCCCGAGATAATTAGTTCCTTCAGGAGAGCCTGATTCGCCGGAACTGAAAGGTCGTAAGAGGATTGAACACTTACGAGAGTGTAAGCCCACCAATCTAGCCAAGAGGCGACGTTCGCTAGGTCTTTTGCCATCTCCTCCATCATAGTCGCCTCTGACTGGGAGAAGCAGATTGGGGCTGATGATGCCCTGTCTTCTGGGGGCCCCTTGGCCCAAAACTTCGAGGGAGGGTTCCAACCTGCAGGCCCCTGGACGTTGACCCTCCGGAAGGTAGAATTTACTCTGGGACCTCAGTCCCTGGAGCAACTTCGAGGAGCTCTGCAATTTGGGGGCCTCTGCATTGCCAGTCACAATCTTGTTGACGTGAGCTCTACCGAGCCACATGTCTCTGGCCACTGGAAGAGCCAGCTGAGCCCTCTGCTGGGCGGGGGCCTCCATTAGTCTTTTGAGGCTAGAGCACCAGGGATCCTCGTCGGAGGGTTCAGGCTCCTCAATGCGATGGTGTCGTCTAATGAGGCCTATCACCCTCCTGTAAGCCGAGTCCTCCGCTGGGGCGCCCTCCGCGTTGTTGTCGATGTCCTCCGTCTGGCGGCCTACATCTCTAGGGGGAATCCCATAGACAGATGCCTCCGCGTAAGGCTCTGGACGCAGGACGGGCATTGCCGTGGTGGCGAGGGCTCCGTCCTCTGTCTGTTCTTAGTCATGGAGGACGCGGCTTCCGTGGGCTTACCCGACAGAGGAAGCCGTCTCTCCTTCTCCAGGGTTCGTGGTGCCACTTTCCAGGCCACGACGAGGCTGCCCGTCCGAGGGGGCGACTCCCTCCGCTGGGCGGATTGAGTCAGAACCCTCGCGGTCTTACGCCTGTCGGAGAATGTCTGCGAGGCCGGGTCCCTCCGTGGTTCTAGCTTGTGGCTGGAGGAGAACCTTCCTGGAGACTTGACTCTGGGTCGCCAGCCTGAAGTGCTCGAGACCGAAGTAAGGTCCACGAGCTTACTGCGGGGGATGACCACCCATTCTTCCTCTGGTGATCTGCTCCTCTTGAATTTTCTCCTAGGAGACCTGGAGCGCCTCCTCCCATGTCGAGACCTGGAACGTGACCGGGAACGGGAGTGCCTCCTCCGGGATCTCTCACGCTTCCGCCGGGAATTAATCCGGTTTTCTCCTTCCGAGGAATAGGGGGTTGTCGCAACCGAAGCATCGAAGGCCTCTTCATAACCCATCCGAGGGGCCGGGGCCCGGAGTGTGGTCGTCTGAACGGTTTGTTGTCCTACGGAGAGCGTGGGCTGCAGAAACACTTCCGGAACTGACGACGTCGGTGCTGGGGGAGAGCGTGGAAGCTCTACGTTGGGGAACCAGAATCCGAGGCCTTCCTCCAACCACAAAGGGGACCTGCAGGGCGTCCTAGGAGGGACCCATTCAAGGGGATCCGCCACCGGTGAGTCTTCCTTCTCTGGGGTGCCTTCAGCTGCGGAGGTACCTGAAAAACCTGCCCATGAGGCGGGCGAAGAGACAGGGACAGTTTTACCCCACATTGGATCATCCGAAGAGAAGTGACCCGCGCGCACCAGGGCATCGTCTCTAGGACCCCCACTAAACTCACCTTCAGGCCCCCCACTTGGCTGGAAAGATGCTGCTACCCCACTATCATGGATAAAAGACTCATGGGGAAGAACCTCTGATTTCTTCCCCGCAACGGACTTACCTCGACCCCTACTCTGGGTAGGGAAGATGGAAGGGAAACCCTACTCGACGGTCCTTCTGGAGACGTAAAGGGCAGAGGTGTTAGCCTTCTTGGGCGACCGCTTGGCAGACTTCTTTTTCTTGGTACTGAATCGTACCCACTGGACCTCATTCCAAGAAACACACTCTGGACACGTGCCCGACGGAGAACACACTCTACCCCTGCACAACGAGCACAAGAAATGAGGGTCTACCTCTGGCTTAGAAAGAAACGCACCACACGACTTGCCGGCTCTAGGCCCAGGACAACGGTGGGGATGCTCCATCACGCACTATCGTAACCCCGCAAGACACAGGAATGCAGCGGGAAAGGGGAATAAGGACAAGGATAACACGTGAGAACACAAGGGAAGGATAAGGTAACCACACGGGGACACAAAGGGATAGCATAGGGATACCACGTGGGAACCATGCGGGACACAAAGGGTCGCACTGAGATAAGGAGAGCGTCTTATGATATCACAACGCGACCAGAGAACTTACTGAGGGTCGAGACCCAAGCTAGCACGCTCCCTGACCCGGGACTAGCCTCAGGGCACGTATCCTTCCGCCTGAGGTTAGCCTTCACAGAAAACGGAAGTAGGGTAAACTACACAAAACTCTGGTCGGATGAGAGGAGTTTCCAGGTACTCCTAAGAAAGTAGTTCGAGGTAAGTTTCCGTGTTGGAACAAATAGGTTTTTCCTTTGTCTTAATCCCTTTGGGGAGGGGGGTTAGCTGTGTGGTCCCTCAAAGACAAATATCAGAAGAAAACAAAGGTACACTTGTATACAAAAAAGGTTAAGTCACCTACAACCAAACAAACACCCAGTTCATGTATATTTAATGCTAAATGGAAAAGACCGACTAGTCAACCAATCCCCTCATAGGAGATCCCTAGGAAAGGAGCTAGATGACTACCATAGTGCTTCTACTAAGGGTATCAGTTGAGGGTACCTTTCTTCAAGCCGAGCACAACGCATGCATGTTGTACAGCTTGAACTGGTTTCAGGAAGTGTCTTGTAAACACCCCATGCCCAGACCAACCCATATAGCTCTGAATGTTCTGAAAGGGCATATTGGCAAAAACTGTTGAGGAGACAATTTTTCTCACAACCTGGACTTTAAGGATGGAGAGAGGATCAGCTTCTTTAATGAGGAAGGCCATGAGAACATGGCAGCTTTTGTCGAAAGGGATTTGTTGGTCTTAAGTATTTAAAAACAGACTTCTTTACCTTCTAAAGACGTGGGTCTCTGCAGATTTGATTGCATGGTAGACTAAATAAAAGTTACCATGACTAGGATGTAAAGCCAAAATAAAGTTGTATAATTTGACCAAAACTTCAAGCACACTATCAAGTGAACAGAACACTAAAGGAGTTGGTAACGATGGTTATTGCAAAGCAAATGACATGTCCCAATCTAAATAATTGTTAAAAGCTGACTAGGAAAGTTCTGTCAATGCAGATTTATTTGAAAACTTGTTGATGACATAGGCTTCCTATTATTAAAAAAATGGACTAGAAAGGAAGATAAGAAATCTGTGGTTGTCCCTAAGACCATCTATGCCTTCCACATTGATTGGTACTGTATGGTGGAAGAAGATCCCTTACAACCTATCAAATATGTCACGTTGTTAGCCAAAAATTATCTTCCATATATACGGAAGAAACACTCTGCGTCAGAAAGGAGGAAGTGAAGATATTCTAACACCCTTCCCTAGTCTTGACACAATTTCTGAAGTTGTGACTAAGGTCCCAGATGGTAGAGTGAAAATCAAGGACTGTTTAGTAACCAGCATAGCTGTTCCTGAGAATTCCATTAATATCTTCAAAACTTTCAAATCAAACTTGGAGGAGACAGATAAATCGAGGACCACCTGTTCCCATCCAGATTCACAGCATCTTTTGCAACTGCTTAAGAATCTACATTTCGAGCAACAAAAGCAAAAGTTTATGGTTCTTTCATTGCAAACATGTCCACTTGGAGATCCAAGGTGTCTGCTATGACGTTGAGAAAGCATGATAGGTGGACTGTGGTAAGGAACAAGTCCTTTTCTCAAAGAAACTTCATAATTGGAAGAATCACTACATTTCAGTTCTTAAATAAGATCCTACTTTACAGAGATGGCACAGTACTGTCTGGTTGTCAATGAAAACCTTGATGAGCAAGCTCCTTAAGCTGAGCTTTATTTTAATGTCAGGAAGACTGTACAACCATCTGTTCCAATATATTTATGTAAAATGTTGCAAAATGAGGGGTTCTTTCCTGCACACCAAGGTCTCCTCTGTATGACCTCCCCATCCACACCTGGATGACTCTGTATGAAGAATCAGGGATCTCATGGAAGGAACCAAATGGACCGACAAGGAGAGAGCCTTTGGTAAGGTCCATGCCCTAAGAATTCTTTTATGGTTACTAGATATCCAAGACTGCCTGTTTATGAGACCCTTCTAAAGCACCCTTCACATCCAATTGAGGTCTTTCAACCTGGTCTCCAGAAATGTAGAAGGCCTAAGATCTTTACCAGTTGCTATCGAGAGAAAAAAATGACCATTCATTTATTTATCAAAAGGAGAAGATTAACCAGCCCAATGAGTAAAACACTACTCTTACACAGCTGGACTTATTAGCACCTGGAAGAAAAAATATTTATATTATGTTGTGAATAAAAAATATATACCAAATATAATGGATATAAATAAATAAATTGAGGTAAAAAATCTGTGATAAATAGAAATTTAAATATCTATAAAACCTGCTTCTTAAAAAATAGTTAAAATCATGAAAACCAAGAAATTCTCAGAGTTTGATAGAAGGCCAATAAAACTTTCTTCACCAAAACACAAATCTCTCTTCTAAAAAAATTTACAATTGATAAAAATATGTTTGTTCCGACACAGAGACTTACCTCGAAACACTTTCTTAGGAGTTACTGGTATCTCCTCTCAAACGACCAGAGTTTTGTGTAGTTTACCCTACTCCCCATTCTCTATAGTGACCTGCTTGCGGGAGAGAACGTGACCCGAGGGCAATGCCCGGAGTAGGCCGCGTGTTGTTTAGGCTGACCCCATCTGTAAGTTTTCTGGTCGCGTCGTGTTCACACGCAGCCCCTCAATTCTCTGTGCGACCCCCTTTGTGCTCGTTACCACATGGTTACCACATGGTCTTGATTCCTTCACGAGTGATTAGTGCCTTAACTGTGTTCTTTTACTATCGTTCCTTTGTGCTTTTTCTGGCGTTTTAATGCTTTCCCTTTTGCTTTATACTTGTGTCTAGCGATCTTTTGTGTTGTGCTATGGAGCACTCTCGCCGTTGTCCTGGGCCTAGAGCCGGGAAATCGTGTGGGGCTTTCTTGTCCAAGCCCGATGTGGATCCTCATTCGCTGTGTACCTCGTGTAGGGGTAAAGCCTGTTCGCCGTCAGACACGTGTCCCGAATGTGCCGATTGGAGCGAGGTCCAATGGGTGAAATTCGGCACGAAGAAGAAGAAGGCTTCGAAGCGGTCTCCTAGGAAAACTAGCTTGTCTTCCCCTGCGACGTCGGCAGGAGAGGGGTCAGGTAGAGTTCATTCTTCTTCCCCTACCCAGAGTAGGGGACGAGGTAAGTCCGTGAAGTGTAAGAAGTTGGTGCCTCTTTCCCAAGGGAGTGATGTTGTGGGGGAGTCTTCTTTGTCCAGGGCAGATCAGGCGCCTGTGAGTGAGTGTAGTGGGGGTCCGAGGGATGCGGCTCTCTCACGTAGGGGTCGCGTCTCAATGGAGGACCCCATGTGGCCTAATAATGTTCCATTTTCATCACCAGATTCATGGGTAGAGGCCTCAGGAGCGTCAGCTACAGAAGGTGCCATCTGCAGAGAAGAGTCCCCGCAAGAGAATCCGCTGGCTTGGGATGTACCAAGGACGCCGTTGAGGTCCCCACTGGACATGGAGGAGGGTCTAAGCGAGGCCTTCCCCTTCATGGCTCGTTCATCGGCGTGGTTACCGGCAAAGCCATCAGTTCCGGAGAATTTCCTGCTGCCATCTACGTCAGGAGTACGGCGTAGCCCCAAGAAGCCACCGTCCGGTACGAGGTCGCGGTATGAAGGCAAGTCAGACTCATCGGGGCGCGACTCGTCGGGCTCTTCAAGCGAGGAACGTCGGAGGCGACACAGGAGGAAGAGAGATCGGTCTGTGAGGAGGAACTCCCCTTCGCGGTCTCCCACAGGATCTCGGGACAGGAGGAGTCCCCGTTCCCCTCCAAGCAAAAGCAGGAGACCAAGCTCTCCGCAAGGGACATGGGTATTCGTCCCAAGCAATAAGCTGAAGGGCCTTTCTAAGTCCTCAAGTTTGATACCTGAGCGGGCAGGAGACAGTCCTCCTAGAAGGGCCTCCAAGAGCCTCGCCAGGGAGTCAGCCGATGAGCGGAGGGCCTCGTCTTGTAGGCCTAAGTCCCGTCCTAGAGACACTCAATCCGCCCAGCGGAGGGAGTCATCGCCTAGGATGGGCAGCCTCGACAGGTCTCCCCATCGAGATGATAGACGGGGATGGGCACCTCCGTCGAACTATTTCACGGAAGAGCCCGTCCCGTCGACAAAGGCCTCGAAGAAGTCGGACGTCGAGGATAGAAGGAGCCGAGGGTCCCGTCAATACGAAGGTGCCCGTGACCATGCCTCTCCCCAACGCAGGACGGAGGAAGTGGATGGTGAGACGACGTCGGCGACGGAGGACTCCGCGTATAGGAGGGTACTCTCCTTGATTAGAGGATACAATAGCCTGGTGGAACCCATCCCACAGGAGGAGGAGGCATGGACTTCGGGCTTGAACAAGTTCCTAGCCGCTCCCGCCCAGAAGTAGTCCTCTCTATCCCTTCCTGAGGCCAGGAACGTGGGAATAGGAAGAACCCACATAGACAGGGTTATAGCCCGCAATAACGATTCCAGCAGAGGCTATAGCGCGGCGAAACTCCTGCAGGGACTTAAGTCCCAAACTAAATACTACACATTGGAAGGTAGACCAAACGGGGCATGAAAGACAGAGGAAACCCTGGACATCCTTTGCCAGGGCTTCTCAGACGAGAGGGCGTCTTCAGCGTCCACCTTCTTCTCCCAGTCCGAGTCCGTGATGATGGAGGAGATGTCTAAGGACTTAGTTAATGTGGCATCATGGTTGGATTGGTGGGCTACCACCTTAGTGGGCACCCAGATCCCAACACTATGGAGCCGGCCAAACGTGAGGCTCTGAACGAGTTGTTGGGGTCAGGTAGCCGCGCCCTAAAGTTCCTAACTTTTCAGTCCTTAGCTCTCTCCGCGAACTGGGTACTGCGGAGAAGAGACGCCCTGGTCAAGAACCTGCCTATGAAAATCCCCGACAGGGAGGCGAAAGCCTTAAAGAATAGTTCCGTGTGGGGAGATCATCTTATTCCCACAAAGAAGGCGGAGGAGGTTGCAGATAAGTTGGCCAAGAAGAGAGAACTCCCCGTTCTTAAGCCACAGACTGCGTGACGCCCCGTCTTCAGGAGACCTGTGACGGAAGCGCCCATGACTGCGCGTTCCGTCCGGACACAAGGAAGCGAGAACCTTCGCCTGGACAATGGCCTCACTCAACAAATCCCCCCCCTTAGGGGACCTTCTTCGACGCCCCCAACTTACAGGAGTGCATACTCCTCCTCCAGAAGAGGCCAAGCAGGCCGATCCTCCCGTAGGAGATAAAGTGGGAGGCCCCCCTCCCCTGCCCAAGCCTCAGGTAGGGGGATGCCTCAGTCTCTCATGGCAAGCATGGAAGCTCCATGGAGCAGATCCGTGGACAGTAACAGTAGTGAAGGAGGGCTACAGGATTCCCTTTTTGGAAGATCCACCTCCGCTGATTCCTGCGAGTCAGGCGGACTGGTTAGTTCCCAAGGACCCGGCGAAAAGAGCAGCATTGGACGTGGAAGTCGCGACGATTTTGCAGAAAGGAGCCTTGGAGCCTTGGAAACAGTGAAGTTACCAGGTCCAGGGTTCTACAGCCGCCTGTTCCTGGTGGAAAAAGCCGATGAGCGGAGGGCCTCGTCTTGTAGGCCTAAGTCCCGTCCTAGAGACACTCAATCCGCCCAGCGGAGGGAGTCGTCGCCTAGGATGGGCAGCCTCGACAGGTCTCCCCATTGAGATGATAGACGGGGACGGGCACCTCCGTCGAACTATTTCACGGAAGAGCCCGTCCCGTCGACAAAGGCCTCAAAGAAGTCGGACGTCGAGGATAGAAGGAGCCGAGGGTCCCGTCAATACGAAGGTGCCCGTGACTATGCCTCTCCCCAACGCAGGACGGAGGAAGTGGATGGTGAGACGACGTCGGCGACGGAGGACTCCGCGTATAGGAGGGTACTCTCCTTGATTAGAGGATACAATAGCCTGGTGGAACCCGTCCCACAGGAGGAGGAGGCGTGGACTTCGGGCTTGAACAAGTTCCTAGCCGCCCCCGCCCAGAAGAAGTCCTCTCTATCCCTTCTTGAGGCCAGGAACGTGGGAATAGGAAGAACCCACATAGACAGGGTTATAGCCCGCAATAGCGATTCCAGCAGAGGCTATAGCGCGGCGAAACTCCTGCAGGGACTTAAGTCCCAAACTAAATACTACACATTGGAAGGTAGACCAAACGGGGCATGAAAGACAGAGGAAACCCTGGACATCCTTTGCCAGGGCTTCTCAGACGAGAGGGCGTCTTCAGCGTCCACCTTCTTCTCCCAGTCCGAGTCCGTGATGATGGAGGAGATGTCTAAGGACTTAGTTAATGTGGCATCGTGGTTGGATTGGTGGGCTACCACCTTAGTGGGCACCCAGATCCCAACACTCTATGGAGCCGGCCAAACGTGAGGCTCTGAACGAGTTGTTGGGGTCAGGTAGCCGCGCCCTAAAGTTCCTAACTTTTCAGTCCTTAGCTCTCTCCGCGAACTGGGTACTGCGGAGAAGAGACGCCCTGGTCAAGAACCTGCCTATGAAAATCCCCGACAGGGAGGCGAAAGCCTTAAAGAATAGTTCCGTGTGGGGAGATCATCTTATTCCCACGAAGAAGGCGGAGGAGGTTGCAGATAAGTTGGCCAAGAAGAGAGAACTCCCCGTTCTTAAGCCACAGACTGCGTGACGCCCCGTCTTCAGGAGACCTGTGACGGAAGCGCCCATGACTGCGCGTTCCGTCCGGACACAAGGAAGCGAGAACCTTCGCCTGGACAATGGCCTCACTCAACAAATCCCCCCCCTTAGGGGACCTTCTTCGACGCCCCCAACTTACAGGAGTGCATACTCCTCCTCCAGAAGAGGCCAAGCAGGCCGATCCTCCCGTAGGAGATAAAGTGGGAGGCCCCCCTCCCCTGCCCAAGCCTCAGGTAGGGGGATGCCTCAGTCTCTCATGGCAAGCATGGAAGCTCCATGGAGCAGATCCGTGGACAGTAACAGTAGTGAAGGAGGGCTACAGGATTCCCTTTTTGGAAGATCCACCTCCGCTGATTCCTGCGAGTCAGGCGGACTGGTTAGTTCCCAAGGACCCGGCGAAAAGAGCAGCATTGGACGTGGAAGTCGCGACGATTTTGCAGAAAGGAGCCTTGGAGCCTTGGAAACAGTGAAGTTACCAGGTCCAGGGTTCTACAGCCGCCTGTTCCTGGTGGAAAAAGCCGATGAGCGGAGGGCCTCGTCTTGTAGGCCTAAGTCCCGTCCTAGAGACACTCAATCCGCCCAGCGGAGGGAGTCGTCGCCTAGGATGGGCAGCCTCGACAGGTCTCCCCATTGAGATGATAGACGGGGACGGGCACCTCCGTCGAACTATTTCACGGAAGAGCCCGTCCCGTCGACAAAGGCCTCAAAGAAGTCGGACGTCGAGGATAGAAGGAGCCGAGGGTCCCGTCAATACGAAGGTGCCCGTGACTATGCCTCTCCCCAACGCAGGACGGAGGAAGTGGATGGTGAGACGACGTCGGCGACGGAGGACTCCGCGTATAGGAGGGTACTCTCCTTGATTAGAGGATACAATAGCCTGGTGGAACCCGTCCCACAGGAGGAGGAGGCGTGGACTTCGGGCTTGAACAAGTTCCTAGCCGCCCCCGCCCAGAAGAAGTCCTCTCTATCCCTTCTTGAGGCCAGGAACGTGGGAATAGGAAGAACCCACATAGACAGGGTTATAGCCCGCAATAGCGATTCCAGCAGAGGCTATAGCGCGGCGAAACTCCTGCAGGGACTTAAGTCCCAAACTAAATACTACACATTGGAAGGTAGACCAAACGGGGCATGAAAGACAGAGGAAACCCTGGACATCCTTTGCCAGGGCTTCTCAGACGAGAGGGCGTCTTCAGCGTCCACCTTCTTCTCCCAGTCCGAGTCCGTGATGATGGAGGAGATGTCTAAGGACTTAGTTAATGTGGCATCGTGGTTGGATTGGTGGGCTACCACCTTAGTGGGCACCCAGATCCCAACACTCTATGGAGCCGGCCAAACGTGAGGCTCTGAACGAGTTGTTGGGGTCAGGTAGCCGCGCCCTAAAGTTCCTAACTTTTCAGTCCTTAGCTCTCTCCGCGAACTGGGTACTGCGGAGAAGAGACGCCCTGGTCAAGAACCTGCCTATGAAAATTCCTGACAGGGAGGCGAAAGCCTTAAAGAATAGTTCCGTGTGGGGAGATCATCTTATTCCCACGAAGAAGGCGGAGGAGGTTGCAGATAAGTTGGCCAAGAAGAGAGAACTCCCCGTTCTTAAGCCACAGACTGCGCGACGCCCCGTCTTCAAGAGACCTGTGACGGAAGCGCCCATGACTGCGCGTTCCGTCCGGACACAAGGAAGCGAGAACCTTCGCCTGGACAATGGCCTCACTCAACAAATCCCCCCCCTTAGGGGACCTTCTTCGACGCCCCCAACTTACAGGAGTGCATACTCCTCTTCCAGAAGAGGCCAAGCAGGCCGATCCTCCCGTAGGAGATAAAGTGGGAGGCGCCCCTCCCCTGCCCAAGCCTCAGGTAGGGGGATGCCTCAGTCTCTCATGGCAAGCATGGAAGCTCCACGGAGCAGATCCGTGGACAGTAACAGTAGTGAAGGAGGGCTACAGGATTCCCTTTTTGGAAGATCCACCTCCGCTGATTCCTGCGAGTCAGGCGGACTGGTTAGTTCCCAAGGACCCGGCGAAAAGAGCAGCATTGGACGTGGAAGTCACGACGATGTTGCAGAAAGGAGCCTTGGAAACAGTGAAGTTACCAGGTCCAGGGTTCTACAGCCCCCTATTCCTGGTGGAAAAAGCGACAGGAGGGTGGAGGCCAGTGATAGACCTGTCAGCCCTCAACAAATTTATCCGCAAGATGACGTTCAAAATGGACACCCCAAGAACGGTCATGGCGTCCTTGAGGGAGGGAGACTTTATGATTTCTATAGACCTCAAGGACGCCTATTTCCAGGTCCCTATTCACCCAGCAAGCAGGAAGTTTCTTCGGGTGAAGTGGGGTGCCCAGGTTTTACAATTCAAGGCCCTGTGCTTCGGTCTTTCCACAGCTCCCCAGGTATTCATGAGGGTGTTTACGACAGTCTCCGTATGGGCCCAAGAACGGGGCATTCGACTCATCAGATACTTGGACGACTGGCTACTCCTTTCGTCCTCAAAGGAAGACTTGAATCAGCAGGGCGAAGATCTCCTGCAATTGTGCAAAAACCTGGGCATTACAGTCAACTTGGAGAAATCTCAGTTAACCCCAACTAACAGGATGACTTACCTGGGAATAGTCCTGGATTCGTTACAGGTCAAGGCCTTCCCATCCATAGACAGGCTGAACAACCTGGACCGAGTTC
Source organism: Palaemon carinicauda (assembly GCF_036898095.1). NCBI lineage: Eukaryota > Metazoa > Arthropoda > Malacostraca > Decapoda > Palaemonidae > Palaemon > Palaemon carinicauda. The sequence continues at coordinate 71,553,957 of NC_090755.1, forward strand.
TCCGTCCCTTCCTTCTAGGACATCCCAGAAGAGCAAAGGATTGGCAGAGGTTGGTAGGACATCTGGTGTCCTTAGAGAAGCTAGTTCCTCACGGGAGACAGAACCTGAGGAGGGTCCAATGGAACTTAAAGGAACATTGGAACCAGAAAAGTTCCCCGGACATAGTGGTGCCAGTCCTGCAAGAGACCAGACAAGCCTTAGAGTGGTGGCAGGATCGGTCACACACCCTAAAAGGGATGCCACTGTCCGCCCAACCTCCGGAAATCCTTCTGTTTACGGACGCATCGAAGGAAGGGTGGGGAGCGCATCTCCGGGAAAAGACAGCGAAGGGGACTTGGACAGAAAGGGAGAAGTCCCTACACATCAATGTCCTGGAGATGAGAGCGGTCCAGGAAGCCTGCAAACACTTCGAGGAAGACTTGAAAGGGAATTCTGTGGCCCTGATGTCAGACAATGCAACCGTGGTAGCATATGTAAAGAAGGAGGGGGGACTGAGATCAAAAGAGTTGTGCGAACTGGCCCTTCAGATCCTGAAATGGGCAGAGAAGGAGGAAATCAACCTGACAGCAAGGTTCATTCCGGGGAGGAAGAACGTCCTAGCAGACGGCCTCAGCAGGTCGGGACAAGTAGTAGCGACGGAGTGGTCCCTGCACCCACAAGTGGCAAGCTACATCATTCAGATGTGGGGGTCCCCGGTAATGGATCTGTTTGCAACAAGGTTGAACGCACAACTCCCCGTATTCTGTTCTCCTGTCCCAGACCCGAAGGCGGCAATGGAAGACGCCTTTCAACACAGATGGGACGGCCTAGACGTGTACGCTTTTACCCCCTTCTCCCTAATAAGACAAGTCCTCAACAGGGTGAGGGCAGCAACCAACCTAAAGATGACTTTGGTAGCGCCTTGGTGGCCGGAGAGAGAGTGGTTCGCAGACCTAAGAGTCTCGCCACTCTTCCGCCCTGGCCTCTTCCTGACAAACCAGACCTATTGAGACAACCACATTTTCAGAGGTTTCACGGAAACCCACAAGCCCTTCGTCTTCACGCCTGGAGGTTATCCAGCACCTCCTGAAGAGACAAGGGTACTCCAGCAAGACAACTAGGAGGATATCCCTTTACCTGAGAAAATCGTCCACGGCCGTCTACCAATCCAAGTGGACGTTGTTCGTTATGTGGTGCAAGGACAAGAAGATAGAGCCCTTAGAAGCATCCGTGCCCATTATAGCGGATTTCATGGTCCATCTCAGGGATAAATTGGCCATGTCAGTCCCAGCGATTAAGGGAGTTCGGGCGGCACTGGGTCAAGTTTTTCTCCTGAAAGGCATAGATCTGGGCTCCTCCAGACATATTTCTATGCTCATCAAGGCTTTCGAGCAATCATGCCCCCCTTCTACCCCTAGAATCCCGAGTTCGGACCTGGCGAGGGTTCTGGATATGCTTCGGAAATCACCATTCGAACCCTTAAAAGACATTGTAGACAAGAATCTCACGTTCAAGGCAGTCTTCTTGTTAGCGTTAGCCTCAGCTAAGAGGGTGGGCGAGCTACATGGATTGTCGTATGAGGTGGAGCACTCTAGAGGATGGAAGGAGATAACCTTTAAGTTTGTCCCCTCCTTCGTCGCCAAGACTCAGAACCCATTAATTTGGGATCCGAGGTTTGAGAGCTTTACTATCCCAGCAATCCCAAATGAAGGAAACCAGGAAGACTTGAAATTGTGCCCCGTTAGGGTGATTAGGAAGTATCTTAAAAGAACGGCTAACTTCCGCCCGTCTATTAAGAACCTCTTCGTTTCCTGGGGTAAAACGAAAAAGAACATCTCAAAGAACACAGTTTCGTTTTGGATCTGACAAGTAATTATGCAAGCCGACTCAAAGGAGGGTCTTTCAGCACCAGGGAAACCCAAGGCTCATGATGTTAGAGGCATGAGCACCTACCTAGCATTTGAGAAGAACATGTCGGTAGCTCAGGTTCTTCGAGCAGGAACTTGGTCCAACCAGTCGACCTTTACCGCTCATTACCTCAAGGAATGTACGAGGAAATCCCTGGATGGGTTTTCGATCGGGCCTGTCACCTCAGCCCTTCATCCGGTTTGACGGCTCAAGCCCCAGGCTCAATCGCGAACCATAAATGATCTAGACACAAGTAGCTTATTTTTCGTTTTCGCCTTATTCCCACTTTTCTCGTACTATCAGTCGTCCTTAGGACTATCGCTCGTTACACAAGTCTCAAGATTCGCCAATATACATCAAGCACAACAAGAAATATTCGGAAGGGTAAGTGTTATATCACACTTAATGAGTCCCTTGTGTAGTTTATCCTACTGTCCATCGGGGTCTAGGTCTAGGGGGCACTCCCACCTCCTAAAGTGTAAGTCTCCTAAGAAAGTGTTTTGAGGTAAGTCTCTGTGTCGGAACAAATCACAAATTTTTAGTAATTTGTATTTTTCCTAACATACTTACCGAGAAACACTTTCGAGTTATGGCCCCCCCAACCGTCCCCTAGTGCCTCACTGATCTCGAGTATTGTTCCTTACATAAAACTTACTGATGGGGTCAGCCTAAGCAACACGCGGCCTACTCCGGGCATTGCCCTCGGGTCACGTTCTCTCCCGCAAGCAGGTCACTATAGAGAATGGGAGTAGGGTAAACTACACAAAACTCTGGTCGTTTGAGAGGAGATACCAGTAACTCCTAAGAAAGTGTTCCTCGGTAAGTATGTTAGGAAAAATACAAATTACTAAAAATTTGTGATATTATAGTAAAAATGCATTCACACTCATTGCACCTGGGTGAACGAGGTGTGCACATCAAATACTCATGTAAATTTTGTGACCTACAGTATGTGTAATCTGGCTAAAATTACTTGTCTTCCTTTCTCTTTGAGATGACAATTCCCATAAAGAAACAACTGGCTTTAGTTATTTCAACTTATTACAATCAAGTTTGTTATTCCACTGATCTTGCCATTTTGTAAACAGTGTAAAAGCTTGCTTTGGTAAATTGATTGAAGACTTAGCAGCAGCATACGCTTTTTCATTACCCATAATCCCAACATGGGCAGGAATCCAACACATTTACATTTGCCCCATGGGAGTAAAATGTGTCAAGAAGCTCTTTAATTTTCAATACCAATTGATTCTTATGTGTAAACCTTTAGGTCTTCTATGGCACTTCTTGAATCGGTATAAATCACAAACTTATGATTCGCCCTATCTTCAATAGTTTTAATAATCTCGGCTGCTAACATTCAAATGTAAATACTGATGCTTCACTGGATAATAAGAGCTGACTAATTTTGTCTGAGGACAATGCAGCACACCCAACACCCATTGAAGATTTAGAGCCATCAGTATGAATAGCATTATGAGGTCCTTTCCTTTGAGTATGTTACAATGTATGTTGTTTATGGTGACAAGGAGTATATCTATTTCTTTGATAAATAGTAAAGATGAGAGCATATTTTCATTTTCTTTAAGGTCTAAGATGGAGGACCTTGAAAGAAAGAGAGATAGTCGAATAATGTTCATTATGATGTCTGTAGATTGAAATAACCTATTTGCTCTTATTGGGAATGGTGGTTCATGATTGTTTCTGAGTTGAATAGCTTCTTTGTTGGAGAATTGGTGGTTAGGATCTTTAATACACACTGCATGGTCACAAAATCTTGATGTAAGGAAAAAGGTAGTTCCACACTTTCACATAGTACTGAGATATTTGGGGAAGACCTAAAAGCTCCACTACATAGTCTTAGACCTTGAGTGTGTATTGGATCTAAAGACTTCAAAGTAGCTTCAGATTCTGATCCATATATTGGGCTATTATAATATGATAATACCAATGCTTTACAGATCATCAGTAAAGTTGATTGCTTCACACCACATATTACATAAGATAAATTTTTCATAAGGTTTAGAGCATTATTACATTTGGTTTTGATGTAAGATACTTGAGCGTTCCAATTGAGGTGAGTATCTAATATTAATCCCAGAAATTTTACAGTATCTTCAAATTGGATGTAAGTGTTGCCTAAAGTGAGGTTTATTTCTTGGTTTTGCTTCCATCAAATATTCTTATAAAACATTATTGAATTGCTAGATTTTTTGTTTTGCAGAAAGTCTGAAACCAACAGACGCAGTCCAAACTTATATTTTTTAATTGAGTTGTTTAAAATTCTTTGTGTGACAAAGAATATTTGAAAAGTAATATATTGCAAAGTCATTCAGGCAAAGCCTGTTACCGTCATAGACATACACAGATAGATATTAAATATATTTTTTGAGAAAAAATACTTAAAATACAGTCTACCAAGTTGGATGAGGCACTATCAAAACAACTGCCTTCTCAGTTAGCCACAAAGGAATATCTACCAGTACAGTAATGCTTTATATTACTCTTTGTTTTTAAGTGAATACAAGACCCCAAAATTGTGGTAAGCTACATTGAGTGATGTGAAATACTGTATGTAGTTTGTACTCTTTTGTTATACAGTATCAAATCATCATCTCCTCCTTCGTCTATTGATGCAAAGGGCCTCATTTAGATTTCGCCAGTCATCTCTATCTTGAGCTTTTAATTGAATACTTCTCCTTTCATCATCTCCTACTTCACGCTTAATAGTCCTCAGCCATGTAAGCCTGGGTCTTCCAACTCTTCCAGTGGCTTGTGGAGCTCAACTGAATGTTTGGTGAACTAATCTCTCTTGAGGAGTGCGAAGTACATGTCCAAACCATCTCCATCTACCCCTCATCATGATCTCAACATATGATCTCAACATATGGCACTCAAGTAATCTCTCTTTTAGTTCCATTTCTAATCCTGTCCTGCCATTTAACCCTTTTACCCCCAAAGGACGTACTGGTACGTTTCACAAAAGCCATCCCTTTACCCCCATGGACGTACCGGTACGTCCTTGCAAAAAAATGCTATAAAAATTTGTTTTTCATATTTTTTGATAATTTTTTGAGAAAATTCAGGCATTTTCCAAGAGAATGAGACCAACCTGACCTCTCTATGACAAAAATTAAGGCTGTTAGAGCAATTTGAAAAAAATATACTGCAAAATGTGCTGGGAAAAAAATAACCCCTTGGGGGTTAAGGGTTGGAAATTTCCAAATACCCCGGGGGTAAAAGGGTTAACTCCCAATATCCTGACAAGGGCATTGTTCTCAAATCTACTAAATCTATTGGAGATTGTTTCATTGTCATACCATGACTCATATACTGTACATAAGAGTAACACTGATCTCACTAAACTGATATGTAGTCTGATTTTTATATATACGGTAATTTCAGGCAATTTGATTTCCAAATTTTACATAACCTAGCCAAAGTACGATTTGCTTTTTTCAATCTTTCACTAAACTCTAATTCTAAAGACCCTGTATTGGAGATCCTAGTTCCTAAATACTTAAATAATTCCACCTCATTAATCCTTTCTCCTTCCAATGATATTTCATCTTTCATTGCATATTCCATTCTCATCATCTCTGTCTTTCTTCTATTTATCTTCAGCCCAACCTCGTGTGATATTTCATGCATTCTGGTAAGCAAGCATTGCAAAAACAAGGACAGCATCATCAGCATACTCTAGACCTGCTAAATTCCTATCACCAGTCCAGTCCAATCCTTCTCCACCATCTCTGACTGTTCTACACATTACAAAATCCATGAGGAGGATAAACAACATAGGTGACAACACATTCCTTTGGAGTACTCCACTGTTCACTGGAAATTAATTTGATAAGACTCCATTAACATTAACTTTGCACTTGTTATGCTCATGAACAGACTTAATCAAATTTACACATTTATGAGGAATTCCATAATAACACAGGATTCTCCACAAAATTGGCTGGTGCACACTATCAAAGGCTTTTTCATAGTCCACAAATGCCATCAAAAGAGGATTTCTATATTCTACATATTGCTGTACATGTCTCAAAATGAAAATTTGGCCCTACATTTTCTAAATCTTGCTTGTTCATCTCTCAGCTTTTCATGAATCTCTCTCTCCAGCCTCTTTAGAATAAGCATACAATATATTTTCATAACTGACGTAAGTGTTATGCCTCTGTAATTATTGCAATCAGTCGGGTCTCCTTTTTTAGCTATTTTCACCAACACTCCTAACTCCCATTCATTAGATTTTGCCTCTTCATGCCACATTCTACAAAATAATCTTGTAAATAGTCCGAGTCACTTCATTTTCAGCCAGTATCATCTCGGCAATTATTTCATCGTATCCCGGGGCTTTCCATCTCTAGTTTTTTTAGGATAGCTTCGACTTCAAACACACTGAATTCATTCATGGGCACATCAAGGTCTTCATCAGCTTCAGGTATATCAATCAAATTATTCCCTTCATATCTCCTATTCATAACCTCACTAAAGTGTTCCATCCAACGTTGTCTTTCTTCCTCTTCTGTTTCTATAACAGAGCCATCTCTCTTTTTGATGGGTGTATGCTGCTTCTTCTTTGCCCCAGTCGAGATTTCATTAATAATTCTATCAAATGGAATAACTATATTTTTATATCATAGCATAGCTCTACAGGCATTAGCCTTAAAGGTTTTTCTTTTATTTTCAGTTATTTCAATGAATGGCTCATGGTTTTGATCAGAATATACTATATGAAAGACCATGGAATGTTACTCTCCTTAATTTTGAGAATTAAACACAGAACAGGGCTGCAAATAACAAACAATATCTAATGAGCCACCATCACAGTATCTTTGCACTCCCTTGGGCATTTGGGCAACTATGTCATTATTTGCCAATGCAGTGTGTCGCACTTAAAACACTATGCTGGAGTTCATCACAATGAAGGTTGTAACTTTCAGAATAAACATTCTCTATAAGAGTATGGAATGTTTTTCCACCAATAAAATTTAATAAAAATTAGGAGGTGCCCTCGGAAACCATTATCATGTAATGATTTTAGTACTGAATTGGAGCCAAACGTAATCAAACTACAACGAAGACAACGTAAAAATTCTGCAAACGAAGACAAAATGGAGCTTAGTGAACAAGCCAATTATGAAGATCAACATCTAACCCAAGACGAAAAGCAAGACTTACATTTATCTAGACTTAGGCCTAATTTCCCCTCTGGTAAGAATGAGACTGCGATCAGAAAAAGGTAAGATGTATAATTTAGATTGTCTGGTTGATGAATTAAAAAAGCAAGAGTGTCTTATGCAAATTAATTAAGGAAGCAGATTTGGCACTTTCTAAAAATGATTGTAATTTAGCCCTCCTACTGGAGGTTGCAAATAGGCTTCAAATAGAGTTAAAGAATATTAACATGACTTTCTCCAAATTAAGAAATTCAGAAAGGGCAGAGGTTGACACTGTACAGAGTTTAGAGTATAATTACCAGAATATATCATATGGTCAGACCAGGTTATCAATGTTAAAAGAAAAGATTAAATATGAACAATCTGAAAGAAGGTCAAATGTCTCTCAAACATCAAAACCTTCATCTAGGTCACATTATACAAGTGTAAGTAAATCACCGTCTGTTTCTAATAAGAGAATAAAAATAAGAACAAAACTGGGTAGGTTAGTCACAGAAAGAAAATACCATGCCATAATGGAAAAGGCTCAAGCAGATTTAAAGAAATTAGAAATTGATAAAGAAATTGAAGCCACTAATGCTGAGATAGGTGCTATCAATAAAATTTTAGAAGAAGAGAATGCAATAGATCCACAGTCATGCTTAAGTTTTCCATTGGGTGAAAGTAACCAACCCGCAGAAGGTCTCTTGCACAGATATCTTGAGGACAGCAGAGTTGCAAATTATTCATTGTCAGGTTCCAGTGTACAAAAATCTTTTTCCTTGGCAGAAGGTTTGGATAATACAGATAAAGATTTAGATAAAAGGAAGGCACAAATAAAGGTAATATCTCATTTTAATCCAACTACTCCAGGTGTTTTAATTTAAAACCAATTCCATGCCAATAGGGAAATCAAAGCTACTGTAGACCATACTGTACTTATACTTACTAGCCCATAGGAAGCTCACATCCAAATAAACTTATGCTAAGCAAAGAAACAAATCTGGACTCAGATTTCAGTATACCAAATGAGACTAGGATAGAGCATACAGTTACACATGAAGCGCTCCATGAGCCAATAGGCGAACCTAGGCTAATAGATCCTTAAAATGCCTTCGCTTTCAATATGCAACCTAATGTTAATAGAGCAACGCTACACACTTCTGAACCCATGGCATATTTCAATGAACACACTAACATTCTTAGTAATGGTAATGTACAGTCCAGACAATGGGATTATAAAAAGGTTTACTGACCTTCAAAATCAGAACATGGAGAAACTAGCAGACTTGTTTGCTGCGAAGCAACATAAAGATAATTTACTCGCCAAAGAACCAGAGGTATTTTTTAGAGACTTGCTGAAGTACCCTCAGTGGAAAGCATTATTTATTACATTAATAGAAAATAAAACAGATGGTGCTGCTGAAAGATTGTACGACTTAGGTAAATATATGGAGGGTCACGCTAAAGTTGCAATAGATAATCTTATAACTTTTGGCACCCAAGAGGCTTACGACAAGGCTTGGAAGATATTTCATGATAGGTTTGGAAATAAATTTATTGTTGCAGATGCCATTAGAAGCAAGGTTGGCCTAAGATTACAATTAATGATGGTCGAAGTTTGAGAAAATTTTGATTTCTTATAACACTGTAAAATAGCCAGGCCTTCTTCATCATGAAGCTCAATACTACACAGTATTCTAGAAGTTTTATTCCAGCTGTGACCAAGTTGTGGAATGATCTTCCTAATCGGGTAGTTGAATCACTAGAACTTCAAAAGTTCAAAGTTGAAGCAAATGTTTTTATGTTGAACAGGCTGACATGTCTTTTTATAGTTTATGACAGATAGAGCCCATGTGAATATTATATGTTGAATAATAACTGTTTAATCAATATCGAGTTTCTCACCCTACAAATAATCAAAATTTCAGATGAAGAATCTTTGTATGACATATCTGTTTTGACGTTACTGTTTGTAAATGATTTACTGTTAATTTGTTCTCATTTATCTATTTATTTCCTTATTTCCTTTCCTCACTGGGCTATTTTTCCCTGTTGGAGCCCTTGGGTTTATAGCATCTTGCTTTTCCAACTAGGGTTGTAGCTTGGCAATTACAAGAATCACAGCTGATGAAGAGGAATATCTATCTTTTGAAGAGTTTACAAGGTTCATAAGATATGAGGCTAATAGGGCATGTAATCTAACATCATCTTGTGCACTTAATTTAATAAGAAAGATACAGTATTTAGACCTAAAGAAAGGCAGCCGCAAGGTAAGATTATGAAGCACTCATCCCTTGTTACTAAATTTAATGAAGTTGATAATGTTACAAATGCTGAATCTAGTGAAAATAAATCTAAGAGAGAAAAACAAGCCGAGAGTAAAATGAACGTAAGTTTCACATGCTATTACTGAAGACAAAACCATGATATGGAAAGGTGTCGAGTTCTTAAAACTTAATCTTGCTCGAAGAAATCAATATTTGACAGTAAAAAAATTGTGTAGGTATTGTTTCAAGGTTGGTTATTATTCAAGGTATTGTAGACGACCAAAGAAATGTATTGAGTGCAAGCGATGGCACCTGACAGTTTTCCATGATGAAAGCTTGATAAAAAAGACAAAGTTCTGGTGATAATTACCATGAACAGGCTGTTAATAATAGAAATAATGTTATCAGATATTTTTCAGCTGATGTTCATTCAATGATTGTACCAGTTTGGTTAAGTCATAGGGATTCAAATAAGTTCATGGCATATGCTGTGCTGGATGATCAGTCAGATGCTTGCTTTATCAAGGAAAGTGTATATAAGACATATGAATGTCACTGGCCAAAGTTCTATCATCAAGATAGTGACTATGCTGGGTGAAGACTATAGAAAGTACTAAACTATGTGGTCTATCAGTTAAGGGCATAGGTAAAAAAAGAGTGCCGTAATTTTACCATGTGCCTGCTATAGAAAAACTATACCTGCAAGAAAGCACAAATTCCAAAAAAATTTTCAGCTTTAAGATGGCCTCATCTCCAAAAAAAGGGCTGACAAAATAATGGATTACAAACCTGACATTGAGATAGGCCTATTGATAAGTATAAACTATAGAGACTGTCGAACCCTTAGAAATCATTCCTGGTTCTGAAAATGAGCCCTATGGTCAGAGAACAGCACTTGGGTGGGGAATTAATGGTAATGTAAATACTACAGAGAATAATTCAGATAGAGATGTTGTTGTTGATTGAACTGTAGTTGAAGAAATAGAAATAAATTCCAAGAGAACAAATAATAGTTTTACAGTACCTATTAAGGTAAAAGAAGAGTATGAACCTCATCTTGTCAAAGAGATGTTTGAATCTGATTTCGTAAGTAATGGCAGTGATGATGAGGTAGCTTGGTTAGTAGAAGAAAGAAAGTTTATTGAAATTGTTAGCAATGGTATTAAGATTAATGATAAAACAGTTTAAAATTCCATTACCACACAAAGGTGGTGATATTTATTTCCAAAATAATCAGTTAGTAATCCAGAAAAGACTAATCAACCTGAAGCAAAGGCTTCACAAGAATGTCAGAATGAAAAATTATTACATAACTTTCATGAAGAATATGATAGATAAGGGTTATGCTGAAAGGGTTCCTTTGGCTGAAACATCCCTTTCTAATGGAAAGGTTTGGTTTATTCCACACCATGGAGTTCATCATCCTAGAAAGCCTGACAAAATCAGAGTATATTTGATTATTCTTTTATGTATAAAAATGTAAATTTAAATGATTGTTTGCTTCAGGGACCAGACTTGTCAAGTAGTCTAGCTGGTATTTTGTGTAGATTTAGAAATCATCATGTTGTATTTACTTGTGATGTAGAAGCAATGTATCACCAAGTTTTAGTAAATGAGGAACCATAAATCTTTTACGATTTCTGGGGTTTGCAAATAATGATTTCAAAGGCGACATTTTTCAATATAGGATGACTCTTCATCTATTTAGTACTAAAAGCTCTCCATCTGTTACAAACTAAGCTTTGAAAGCTGCTGCTGATAAATTTAAGGATAAGAATAATGAAAATGCAGCAAGTTCATTAAAGAAGACTTTTATGTTGATGATGGTTTAAAGTCTGTAGCTACAGTGGAGGAAGCGATACTCATAGCCAAAGACACTCAAATGATATGTAAAAGGGGTGGTTTCCATTTGCACAAATTTGCTGCCAACATTATTGAAGTTTTAAAGGCTATGTGTCCTAATGAAGTTGCTCAATCAGTTAAAAATCTGGATTTGGCAAAACATACACAAGTTACCAGTAGAACGAACTTTAGGAATTGAGTGGTGCACTGAAATGGATGCTTTTAATTTCAATGTCAAAACCATTCAAAGGCCTAGTAGTAGAAGAAATGTTTTATGTATAGTTAGCTCAATTTTTTATCCCATTGGCATGATATCATCATTCATTCTTACTGGTAAGAAAGTTTTGCAAACCCAAAGTAAGCAAGACCTTGGCTGGGATGATCCTATTTCTGAAACTGTTATTACCGATAGGGAAAATTGGTTATCTCAGTTACCCAAATTGAAAGATAATAAAGTTGAGATATGTTATAAACCAGTCAATATGACCGTCATAGACTATAAATTGCATCATTTTTCTGATGCTAGTGAGAAGGGTTATGATCAATACTCATACCTCAAAATGACAGATGCTAATGCACAAGTACATACTAGATTAGTTATGGCTGAATCAAGAGTTGCCTCCCTTGAAATCTTTCACTGTACCTAGGTTAGAATTCACTGGTGCATTAGTATCTGTAAATGCGAGTTGTTTCTTAAAAAAGGAGTTGAAGGGCAATATTAGTAAAGAGGTACATTATTTTGGGTAGATAGTACAATTGTGCTTTCATACATAGCTAATCAATCTAAACAATTCAAAGTTTTTGTTGCTAACAGAGTTAAGCAACTTAAAAATCACACCTTATCTGAACAGTGGAAATATGTTTCCTCAAGGGATAATCCTGCGAATTTATGTTCAAGAGGCATGTGAGTGCATGATCTGACTAGTAACTATATGTGGTGGTATGAACCTGAATTCTTAAAACATGATATGACTGATGACACTATGTGTCATTTGAAGTTGCAGAAAATGTTCAGAATTAAAGTGTGTCACTGGCAACTAACACTAATAACAATTATGCTACCATACTTACTAGACTTAATTACTTCTCAAATAGGACACATGTCAAAAGGTCATTAGCTCTATGTAATAGGTTTATTGATAAATTGAAAAAGAAATCATTGTGTAATAAGTATGTTTCTGTGTCTGTACAAGAACTAATCAAGGCAGAAATTACAATTATTAAATTAGTCCAAAGAGAAGCTTTTCAATATACATACACATACCAAGGCACTTCCCCCAATTTTGGGGGGTACCTGACATCAAACAAATGAAACAAAAAAAGGGGACCTCTCCTCTCTACGTTCCTCCCAGCCTGACAAGGGACTCAACCGAGTTCAGCTGGTACTGCTAGGGTGCCACAGCCCACCCTCCCCCGTTATCCATCACAGATGAAGCTTCATAACGCTGAATCCCCTACCGCTGCTACCTCCGCGGTCATCCAAGGCACCGGAGGAAGCAGCAAGGCCTACCGGAACTGCTTCACAATCGCTCGCCATTCCTTCCTATTTCTAGCACGCTCTATTGCCTCTCTCACATCTATCCTCCTATCACCCAGAGCTTTCTTCACTCCATCCATCCACCCAAACCTTGGCCTTCCTCTTGTACTTCTCCCATCAACTCTTGCATTTATCACCTTCTTTAGCAGACAGCCATTTTCCATTCTCTCAACATGGCCAAACCACCTCAACGCATTCATATCCACTCTAGCTGCTAAATCGTTTCTTACGCCCATTCTCACCCTCACTACTTCGTTCCTAACCCTACCTACTCGAGATACACTAGCCATACTCCTTAGACACTTAATCTCAAACACATTCAATTTCTGTCTCTCCATCACTTTCATTCCCCACAACTCCGATCCATACATCACAGTTGGTACAATCACTTTCTCATACATAACTCTCTTTACATTCATGCCCAACCCCCTATTTCTTACTACTCCCTTAACTGCCCCCAACACTTTGCATCCTTCATTTACTCTCTGACGTACATCTGCTTCCACTCTACCATTTGCTGCAACAACAGACCCCAAGTACCTAAACTGATCCATCTCCTCAAGTAACTCTCCATTCAACATGACATTCAACCTCGCACCACCACCCCTTCTCGCACATCTCATGACCTTGATCTTAAACACATTAACTCTCAACTTCCTTCTCTCACACACCCTTCCAAATTCTGTCACTAATCGGTGAAGCTTCTCTTCTGCGTCTGCAACCAGTACTACGTTATCATCCGCAAACAACAATATGAACATTGGTTATTAAGTGTAGGCAATAAAAAAAATTGATAAATGTTAAGGGAAATGTAGTAATTTGTACTAGCTTGATCCATTCATTAATAGTGATGGCTTAATAAGGGTTGGTGGTGGATTACACAAGTAATTTTGATGTCAAGGTAAAATATCCTGTGATTTTGCCAAAGAATAGTCATATTACAGATTTGATAATCATCCACTATCCTAATAAAGTACACCATCAAGGTAGAAATTCAACTTTAAATGAAATAAGATCTTGTGGATACTGGATAATAAGTGTATCATCCTTAATAGCAAAACATATCAAAATAACTTACTTGCAAAAATAATTGACATGATACTCTGACACAGAAGATGGCTGATTCTCCAAATGATAGGTTAGAAATGTCTCCTCTATTCAGTGCAGTTGATTATTTTGGTCTATTTACAATTAAGGAAGGTAGAAAGGAGCTCAAAAGGTATGGAGTATTCTTTACCTGTATGTCAAAAGTAGGGCAATACACAATGAAACTGCCAATTCTCTTAGTACAGATTCTTTCTTATATGCCAATAGATTTGTTTGCAGAAGAGGTCACTGTACACAACTGTGTTCAGATCAGGGTAGTAACTTTATTGGTGCAAGAAAAGAGTTTGCAAAGTGCCTCCGAGATATGAATGTTGAAAATATTCAAAATGAATTATTGAGGGACCAATGTGATTTTTTAACATTTAAAATGAACCCACCCTATGCAAGCCATATGGGTGGTGTTTGGGAGAGAAATAAGAACAGTTACAAATATTTTGAATGTAATGTTGTCTAACAATAGTAAAATTTAGATGATGAATCTTTAAGAACATTCATGACTGAAGCAGAAAATATTGTAAATGGACGACCATTGTCCACATAACTTGAATGACCCTTTATATGTAGAACCTTTGACACCTGATCATTTTCCGTAATTTTGTAAAAGAACACAAGTTTTCAAAGAAACAATGGCGACATGTACAATATCTTCTTAATCATCTGTGGAAAAGATGACAAAGAGAATATTTACAATCTCAACAAATATGCCAAAGACGGTTAAAATCTCAAAGAAATGTAGAAATTGATGATATTGTTTTAATCATATACTATAATCTACCTCGCAATAAGTGGATGTTATGCTGAGTAGTTGAAACAAGACCAGATGAAACTGGGTATGTTAGAAAAATTAAAGTGTTAGCATCAGATGCCTGTCTTGATGAGAATGGTAAATGCCACAAGCCATAATTCTAGAAAGGCCCATTCACTCAGTTAAGGGATTTTGACGTAGGAAAAATCTATTTCTGGGCGAGGGACCTGTGCCGCCCAGTGAATAAGCTCCTATTAGCACTTATTCTTAGGTAATTTACTGCTAAATATACCAGAGAAAAAATGTAAAGGAGTGCTAGGTTAACTAGCTCGCTCACCTATTGGTGTCGGTATAGAATTGGGCGTATAATCCAGAGGTCCCGCACTATTTAGATTCATCCACGACAAAGACCCCAATAGAGGAGAGCCGTTCAACCTCACTCGGCACCACCAACTCTGCATCCGCTCAGAACCCAACTCCTTAGCACCCAAAGTTTGGGGACTCCAAGGGAGAGGAGCTGGGAGGGTTCACTGGGCGGCACAGGTCCCTCGCCCAGAAATAGATTTTTCCTACGTCAAAATCCCTTTTCTGGGCTTGAACCTGTGCCGGCCAGTGAATATATACAAGAGAAATGTCACCAAACTTGCAAAATAAAGGAAAAAACATAAACATAAGGGAAATACAAGTTGCTTTAATCAGAGATGAATGCCAAAAACAGCTATAAGGGTATCTTAAAAAGAACATAAATCCACTTGGTAGAACAATTGACAAAAAAGGTAAGGTATAATAATGCCGTGAGTGATGATATATACAGATACTCAGGAGTCAAAAATTTACAAATATAGTAATAGTAATCAGGTGCGAAACCAACGAATACAAATAGGGTATAAATGAGGCAGGTAAGGGGGAGAGATAAAATGACAAGGAATTAACATGTGAGTTACCTGGGGGTAACTACGCTCCCTGCAGCTACTGTAGGAAATTTAAGGGCTTCCAAATGTTTAAGGTAGTGTTTCTTGAACACTGACGGTGATTTCCACCCTGTATACCTGGAAAGGTCCGTAAAATTCATGTGGTGAAAAAAGTTCACCGAAGTAGCAACCGCTCTGATATCATGTGCAAGAGGAAAAGAGTCAGGGCTAGCTTGTTTAATAAAATATAAAATTTGTTGCCTGATCCCTTTAATGGTAATGGTACCGCCTTGTTCTCTAACGAATAGAGGCCCCGAGGAGTTAGAGGAGGTCCGGGATAAATAAGACCTAAGAGTAGTAACAGGGCACAGAGACGGATCTTGCGTGAGGGGAACAATTTTCCAGGAGGACCATCTGTTCTGAGGGTCTTCGTTCTTAGCTAAAATGAATTTGTTAGGTGAAAGAAGGACCTCTCCCGAAGGAAGGAACTCAATATGACCCGGGTCTCTTGACAAAGCTGCCAGTTCAGAAATTCTTGCCCCGGAAGCCAAACTCACCAGGAAAAGTGTTTTCCTGAGAAGGGGAATGTAATCACAAGAACTGTTAATGGTATCAGAAGCCAATTTGAGTACATCATTAAGGAACCAGGTAACCGGGGTAGGACGAGTAACCGGTTTCAGTCTGGCACAGGCTTTCGGAATTGAAGCTAACAAAGAGTCGGTTAAGTCTATGTTAAAACCCACTAGGAAGATCTTTTTCAAGGCAGATTTAATAGTGGTGATAGTATTGGCTGCCAGACCTGATTCTAATAAAGTTCTAAAGAAAGTGACTGTAAGGTTCAAGTTCATACAGTGTACGTCTGAGTCTATCAAAAATTTAGCCAACTTTTTAACCGCAGAATCCTATTGGCGGATGGTGGAATCCCGTTTATCTGATTCTAGGAACAGGGTGTTTTGAGGATCGATATTGGCACCATGCATGGCCGCAAACTTCATGAAGTCCATAAAGTTAGGGCGCTCTGAATGTTTGAGAAAGCGTACACAACGCGTGTTTGTACTATCTGAGACAGAACCGGATTGGGTATCGGGTGAGGATGTAGTCTCAACTCTCGCAGGAGAGGGTACCAATTGCTCTTGGGCCAGTTGGGTGCGACCAAGGCTACTCGTCCCTTGAAGGATCTCAGTTTGTCTAGGACTTTCAGTAAAAGATTCACCGGGGGAAAGAGATAAATCCTTTCCCAGATGTCCCAATTCTGTGACATGGCGTCTGTGGCGTAAGCCTGAGGGTCTAGATTGGGAGCCACATATACTCTCAATTTGTGGTTGGACTCCGTGGCGAAGAGGTCCACTTGGAGACCCGGAACCCGAGAGAGAATCCACCGGAATGACTTTAGATCGAGTGACCATTCCGATTCTAGAGGGGAGGTCCGGGACAAGGCGTCTGCAACTACGTTCCGGACTCCCGCCAGGTGGACAGCTGAAAGATGCCAACGGTTCGAGGCTGCTAGGGAGAATATGGCTACTAGAACATGGTTCAGAGGCCCTGATTTTGATCCGCCTCTGTTGAGGCAGCGGACCACCACTTCGCTGTCGAGAACCAGACGAAGGTGTTGTCTCTTGGATGGAGCGAGACGTTTCAGGGTTAGAAGAACTGCCATGGCCTCCAGCACATTGATGTGGAATTGGCGGAATAAGGGAGACCAAAGACCTTGAACTTTCCTGAGCTGAGAATAGCCTCCCCAACCTGATAGGGATGCGTCCGTGTGAATGATTAACTTCGGAGGCGGAAATCGAAGGGGAACTGACTTTGACAGATTGTTGGCCCTTGTCCAAGGTAGAAGTCTTTCCCGGAGAATGGGAGGAAGGCGGACTTTCCTGTCCCGGAGCTTCCGGTTCGCCCTCGAACGCCAGACACGATTGATATCTTTCAATTTTGCTTTCAGAAGTAGATCCGTCACTGAAGCAAATTGAAGGGACCCTAGGATCCTCTCTTGGAGTCGTCTGGAACTTACTTTGTCTTTGAGAAAGCGTTTGGTGTTCATTGCAATCTCTAACCTCTTGGGTTTGGGAAGACACAGAGTGTGAGATATAAGATCCCATTGCAGGCCGAGCCATTGGAACTTTGATTTCGGAAGAAGACGGGACTTCTTGAAGTTGATCTGGAAGCCTAGAGATTGAAGGTATTGGATGACTCTGTGAGTGGCTTTTAGGCAATTTTGGGAGGTGTCTGACCAAATGAGCCAGTCGTCCAGATAGGCTACTACTTGAATCCCTTGATTTCTGAGTTCCTGAACAGCAACTTCTGCCAACTTTGTGAAGATCCTTGGGGCGATGTTGAGCCCGAAAGGCATCACCTTGAAGGAGTAATTTTTGTTTCCTAGGCGGAAGCCTAGATACGGACGGAAGTGTCTCGCTATCGGGACGTGATAATAGGCGTCTGTAAGATCGATAGAGGTGGTGACGGCCCCACGGGGAAGTAAGGTCCGCACCTGCGAGACGGTAAGCATTCGAAACTTGTCGCATTGAATGGACAAGTTGAGAAGGGATAGGTCTAGAATCACTCTTCTCTTGTCCGAATCCTTCTTCGGGACACTGAACAGCCGACCCTGAAACTTCAGGTGTTTCGTTTCTTGTATGGCGTTCTTTTGTAACAGGTCCTGGACAAATTCGACTAGGTCCGGAGTGGAATGCTGATGAAATCTGTTCGGTGGAGGAGGTCCTTGAATCCAACTCCACCCCAGTCCCTTGGAGATGATACTGAAAGCCCAGGGACTGAACCTCCATTTGTTGCGGAAGGCATAAAGCCTCCCCCCTACCCGCTGCACCTCAGTATTGGCTTGAGGAGTTGCCTCCACGTCCGCCTCGGAAGTTCTTTCCCTTGCGAAAGAATCTACCTCTACCTCTGTTCTGGTATGAACCACGGTGGTAGCCTCTACCTCTGTTATAACCCTGGGAAGAGCCTTGAGCCTCATAAGCTTGGTTAAAGGCTGGAGAGGTGGTGGAGGCACCGGGAAGCTGGCTCTTAGGGAGCAGAACGGTGACATAGTCGTCCGAGGAAGGAGCCTGAGAGGTGGAAGGCTGTGCAGGAACAGCAGGAGATGGAGGAAGAGGCTGCCGGAAAACGGACGAGCTACTCTGCTGTTGCCGGAACTGAGTGGAGGTATACGGGCGGAGCTTCTTCCTACCCCGGGCTTGGTAACTTGCGGGATCATATTTCCGCTTAGGAGTCAAACCCCAACGGGCTTTAAGGCTCTGATTAACTCTAGTAGCCTCTGCCAAGACTTCCTCCACAAGATCCTCAGGGAAAAGATTTGGACCCCAACAAGAGGACCGGATAAGTTTATTCGGCTCGTACCTAATAGTCGCCTCAGCCAGGACGTGTTTGCGGCACCTACGTTTAGCAAGAGCAAAGTCATATAAGTCAAAATATAATGACTGTAAAGTAGCCTTATTGAGAGACTTAAAGATACTCTCAGTATCATAAGTTAAGGCTATCGATTCCGTAGACGTGGCCAAGTTCAAAGTTCGACCAACACGTAGGCGGGAATCATACTCCTGTTTAATAAGGGATTCCGGGAGACGGGGAAACCGTTCACTAAACATTACTGACGCACAGTCTGCTGTTAGTTTGCCAGAAGTAAAGGTGGTATGGACATTGTCCCAACACTCATTACCTGAAGGAAGAAGGAGGGAGATCGGATCTACCTCTCGGATGGGAGGCAAGGGCTTCTCCTCCAGAGCATATTGAAAAGCAAGCTCTGCAATCTTATTGACGCATGGAGTCACGGTGTTCTTGTCCATTAAGAACATTGTGAAAGAACTTTTATGAGGCGTCAACATGGTATTGGTACAGCCTATATCATTCAGAAACCTAGCCCAAACAGATTGGGCTTGTTCCTTTGGAAAAATAACGGTCTCTTTGGGGACCTTATCCAGCCGAACCAGAGCTTCCTCAGTAAGCCTGGCATAACCATGAAATGGAAATGCGAGACCAGGAGGAAAGAATTCAAAATCCTCTAGTGGACGAGTACCAAGACCTTCCAACGTTAACATCCCGTCTGAGAATGGGGAATGAAGAGCCATGCGCCAAGGGTTATTCTTGGTAAACGGCGGAAGCTTAGAGGCATCCGGGATGAGAGAGCTTTGAACTCGCTCCGGAGCACCATGCTCTAATGCCCCAAGTCTCTGACCAATGTTAGAGAACATCGTGTCCATCTTGGCCTGCATTTCCGACACAATCTTAGACTGCATCTCCGACACAATGCGAAGCATGGCTGATTCGGAAAGGCCCGGGTTAGGAGCAGAAGTGGCGGATTGTACTCCCGGGTCGTGAGACTTAGAGGAGGAGCCGGAAGCCTTAGATGACGGGTTTGTATTCGATTTGGAACTATGGGAAGCCTTGTGGGGCTTACGAGCTTTTGGCAAAGTTCTAGATATAGACTTATCTTTGGGGGGAACCGGGTGTGATCGGTGAGACGAATCGCGGTCCCCAGAAAAACCATGGAAAGAAGAGAGATCAGATGAAGAAGAAAGAGCGGGGCTGAGGATAGGAATCTCAGCGCCGGTAACACCTGCCTCACTTACCACCCTACCTGCATCCGGATCATCCAACAACATAGGTTCCACATCCAAGTTCAAGGAGGCAACATTGTCTTCCAGATCTCCGGGGGCATCCAACGGATCTTGTTCCGGGTCGATGAATCCCGCAATAGTGGCATCAATGTCGGCAATGATGGGTGCCGCAACATGCCTAGCCACAGCGGCTGAAGACTTGGCGTTAGGGTAGATCATCGCACAGTAGTTTTCAGATAGGACGTAAGGCTGTTTCGATTTCACGTTTCGGGCAAATCCCCCAACCCACACTTTCAGTGTGGCCCGAGCCGCAGTCTTCTGCTCCGGGGATGCCTGAAATAATAGTGGGAATTACAGAAAGGAAGATTCCCGGCGGTCCTTCAAGACCATAGAAATCTTACTAAATAGTGTATGTATACCAAATAAAGGTAAAATAATTAGAAAGACAACATAGCCAACGGGACTCACCGAATCAGATCCGAGGGTGGTGATGAGGTCAAAACAGACCATACAATTATCAGGGTGCCAGACTACGATGTCTTCCAGCTGAACTCCGCAGAGGACGTGAGACCTACACACAGTATGGCCACAAGGCTGGTGAAGAACAGCCGCACAGGCCGTCGTCTGACAATGCACCATCTATAAAAAGAATAGTATATGAGAAACTGTAATTCTCTTAAGTAGGGGCGGGTCCGGAAGACCCGGGACTAAACATAAGTCTAACTTAAGACTAGAGCTTAACTGTAATACTCTTAAGTAGGGGCGGGTCCGGAGGACCCGGGCCTAAACATAAGTCTAACTTAAGACTAGAGTATAGCTATCCATTCCGGTCGAGCCGGGATCATAAAGAAGGATGCAACAAAGAATTAAGACACATGGTGTCTGATTTCCCGGCGCGAGGTTAAGCCCCGGACCGGGAAATAAAAGTACATCCATAAACCAATACATATAGGAACTCCGGAATAGTGATCTGTCATATATAATCATAGGAACTGTTATAAATTATGAGTGGGGCGGAACCGTAGATAAGAACCACCAACAGAACCCGGAGGGTTTCGTATAACATAATAAAAGTGTGATAGGTGAATATAAAATAGGGTGCACCGGGATCCTACTCTGTTGACCGGTGGCCAACCCGTCTAGACAGAGACGAAACCGCCGGGACACCCGGAGGACAAAGTCCATAAACACTGAACTACCCCCTCTAAAAGGAGGGAAGGCAACGGTCCCCTAGGGGAGGGGGGAGAGAAGCCTAGCCACCAACCTAGCGAGAGGGGGAGCTTGGGGGAGGATCACGTGATACGGAGTAGCAGGGCTACCAACTGACGATCCCCAAACACTACCAAAACAGATCATACGGAGTAATAAGCACAAATATTCATTATAAAAGTAATAGCGTTGAAAAATATATAAATATACACATAAAAATTTTGGGCGAGGCATGCAAAATAATGAATAAATCCCGAAGGACAACATCCTGATGGCTTAAATAATAAAATTCTGCCGCCCAGTAACGAAGGTCGGCAAGCCATCTACGATACGTAATATGATATCGGCCCTAAATATGAACCACAAGGGTTCTAAACGCTAAATAATGAATATCCACAATAAAACATATAAAAATTTAAACTAATAATAAAAATAATACACTTAGTAACACCGCGAGTGAAACTAAAAGCTCTCAAAACAGGAGTACCAACCGTAAGCGGAATCGAGCAAGACCGAGATGATCGAAGAGAATAAACTCCTCTAATTTAAATATTAAACGATCTAGATTGCTCAAAACACAGCAAAACATAGCTTGGTACTTAACTTAGACGGTGTCTCCTGGGAAACCGATGTAGAAGCCATAATCCAGCGAAAAATAAGGCAAAACACGAGTGCACAAACAAGCGGGTTACCACACAGGCGTGCTAAAAAGGAGTTGGGTTCTGAGCGGATGCAGAGTTGGTGGTGCCGAGTGAGGTTGAACGGCTCTCCTCTATTGGGGTCTTTGTCGTGGATGAATCTAAATAGTGCGGGACCTCTGGATTATACGCCCAATTCTATACCGACACCAATAGGTGAGCGAGCTAGTTAACCTAGCACTCCTTTACATTTTTTCTCTGGTATATTTAGCAGTAAATTACCTAAGAATAAGTGCTAATAGGAGCTTATTCACTGGCCGGCACAGGTTCAAGCCCAGAAATAATGTTATTAGAAAGTACAATAGGGAAGACCCCATCAAGGAGAACATAATAGGTCGTTAAATATATGTTGTATATTTATATTTTTATATGGAATACTGTATATCCACCTATATACTTTAATTTTATATTTTGTAGGGAATCTCATATTCATTTCCCAATAGTATAGTTACTGATTAAATTGTTATCATAATATAGGGGACCCATTGTTACTGTCATAGACATATACAGTTAGTTATTAGATATAGTAGTTAAAATACAGTCTACCATGTTGGATGAGGCTCTATCAAAACAACTGCCTTCTCAGTCGGTCATAAAGGAATAGCTTCCAGTAATGCTTTATATTACTCTTTGTTTTTAAGTGAATACAAGATCCCAAATGGGTGGTACATACATATATATACCAAGGCAATTCCCCCAATTTTGGGGGGTAGCCGACATCAACAAATGAAACAAATGAGTGGTATGCTACATTAAGTGACGTGAAATACGTATTTTGTACTCTTTTGCAATATCAAATGGAATAACTATTTTTATATCATAGCATAGGTCTACATTACCCTTAAAGTTTTTCCTTTTATTTTCATTATCTCAATGAATGCTCATGATTTTGATCAGAATACACTATAAAAAAGACCATGGAATGTTACTCTCCTTAATTTTGAGAATTAAACAGAGAACGGGGTTGAAAATAACAAACAATATCTAATGAGCCACCATCACTATTTTTGCACTCCCTTGGGCATTTGAGCAACTATGTCATTAATTGCTGATGCAAAGAGAAACCCACTTAAAACAATATGCTGGAGTACACCACAATGTAGGTTGTAACTTTTAGAATAAACATTCCCTATACGAGTTTGGAATGTTTTTCCACCAATTAAATTTCTAATAAAAATTGGGAGGTGTCATGTAACAAATTTAGTATTGAATGCCTGCAAGTAATATCATATGCCTTCTGAATATCAAAGAATATGGCTACCGTGATTTGCTTTCATTCAAAACCTCTATATATATATAATATTCTAAGCGAGATAGTGTGTCCAAGGCAGATAGCCCTGATTGAGAGCCAAATTGTGATGCTGATAAAATGTTATGATGTAAACACCAATTTAGTCTATAATTTACTTACTTTTCTAGAAATTTGCAAATATCACTGGCTAGTGAAAATGGTCAATAATCATACGGATTATTGGGATCTTTTCCTGGCTTAGCTACTGATATTACTATTACATGTTTCCTTGCCTTTAGAAATAGATGTTTGATCCACAATTATAAAATTGCAATAAATAGTCCTTTGGCAATGGGGCTAGATATTTTTATCACATCAAAATTTATATTATCTTTACTAGGAGCAGATGGACTAAATTTGATAGTGCAAATTCCAGCTCCTCTTTGGTAAATCTTTTATTATAATATACATCTTCCATTGTATCAAAATTCTGTGTAATTGCTTCTTCTCTTCTGTTTATAGATCGAAAGAGGTGATCTAAATTATTACTGCTTATGCTTTTAATATTTTGCTCAATAATATTTAAGATGGCCTGTGTATTATGAATTGGTGACCCGTTACGCATTAATTCATGTCTTGCAGCCCTGCTATAGGAATCATTAATTTTCATACATTTTTCTTACACCATTTGCATTGGGGTAATTTCTGATAGACTAGAAATACTGTTGCTATGATATTACCCTGCCTTTTATGGCTTCTTTTCTAAATTTAGCAGACACCTTATCAAAATAGGGTTTTTATACACTAATTTCTATTGCTATGTCAAATAGTTTATTGATTGTATTTCCAATCATAAGGGGACCAGTACTCAAAATTCTGAAATGATTTATTCAATGTTTCTAATTTTCTACCAATTGTGTGCTTTTCCTTTATTAGTTTGGTCAACATATCCAACCACCAAGGGATCATGTTTCAATGGTCGAGCTCCAGTCATAGGCATAGATTTGTCAGCTAGTTGTCAGATGAAGTCTGTAAAGAATTCATTTGTTTCATCATCATCTTGTGAATAATTGAATGGGGATGCTCAAGTTTAATGCTGAGTGGGAGGACTTGTACACCCGAACATGGTTACTGACATGAGAAAATGATCGCTGCTACTAATATTGTCAAGCACACTCCATTCAAACCTATCTACAATATTGTTAAAACAAAGAGTTAAGTCTATTGAGGAATACGTACCATGAGTTTTTGAGTAATAAGTGCTGGTATCTTCCTCGTTTAATTCGTTTAATATACATAGGCTGTGATCATTTTTTATGTGTTCAACCTTGGAACCATCTGTATCAACACTAACACAATTAGTATCCCAAACAGGGTTGCGGGCATTGAAGTCTCCGATTAATAGGAAATCTTGCATATCTGGGAGTTCTTTGGTTAGTTTTTGCAAATCATAGTTACATTAAAAACATTAAACAATGTATATATTTTTTTCATCAAAAATATTAAGACCTATTATTCACATGGACTTTTAACTATGGATAATTAAAATTCTGAAACATTAAATATCTCAGCATCGTAAGTATAGTTTATTATGGATGTAGATAGCAGTGACTAATGCATCAGTAGAAGGGACTGAGAGAAAAGCTAAATTGTAATTTCCTATTGAAGGAACAGTATTATTAGTATGCTGTAAGCATATTTCAAAAGTGTTATAATTTTTTTAAAGTCTTTGAATATTCCCCAGATGTAAACGGATTATAAGACCATTAACATTCCATTGAATTATGTAAGGACTGAACATTAAGGCAATGGAGATGAATTTCCATTGGGTAGAGAATTATATCTTGTTATTTTGTTGCAGTTGGGTTTCTATTTAAATGTAGTGGCATTACTTTCCAGATTAGATTTTTGTTCTTATGATGTAATATCCTAGTGTACACTTGTATGATGATTTGCTTCCAGGTTATACTTTTGATTTTGTTTAAACTTTTCTATAAATTTCTCTAGATGAAGAATACCTGCTACATTCTTCTTTATCAGATGGTCAATACAGTACACATAAAAGCAGTACGGGGCATTTCTAATCTTCCAAACTGATTTTTACTTTTGTTCTTGATGAAGTTGTCAATCATGTTTCTAATTTTTGAAATGAAGCAATTAATGCACCTGCAGGTTATTTTGTGGGCTACTTTATTCCCTACTGTGGTCTTATGTAATGCCATTGCTTTACCAGTGATTCCAATAACTAGTGATGGATTTACTTTTCTCAATGGTAGGTACTTGGTTGAGTTTCCATGAACTGCCTGGCTACCATTAGGATTCTTATGGACCTCGACTTTTACTAAATGTTTGGTAGCCTAGTTAGTCACTGAGTCGGGTTCAGATTTAGAAGCTGGGTGTTGGGGGCATTCTTTCGTTTTGCACATCAGTTTGACTTGCTACATTAGCCACCAAATCTACTTTTATAGTAAATTTAGAAGAAACCTCTTCAGGTTCACTTAAACATTCTTCATTTTTTTTCTTTTCTTTTTTTCTTTTGAGGAATTTCGTTTTCAAGTACCCATTTTTTCCTTTCAGATTTAGACTTTATTGGTACAGGATCAACCATCTCTATCTCACAAGAACCCTCTGTTTCCTTGGAGGTAGCAGAAGTTGCTAGTATGACAAACCTGTTCTGTACAAGAATCTGAGTGTGTATTTTTAACACTTTCATTTACACTACTGAGATATGTGAGTCCGGTTGAACTTTTAGAGTATTGGTAGATGAGCTAGGGTGCAATAGTTTTGAAAGATTTGCAGCAATGGAGATAGATTGATCTTTATACTGTAAATTAGGACATGTGTAGGGAGGGACAGTATTGGAAATAGAAGACGTATCACGTGGATTAGACATAATGCTTGAGTAAGTTTATCCTTGGATATTATTATTACCAATAATTTTTGTTTTGGCTGCACCAAAGGTTGTGTTCATTATTTGCTGTTTCAATGATAGCTTGTTCCATTCTATATTTAAGACACTATCGTGAATTTGGTAACTGGGTTCCTTCACAATGATAATAAAATTTATCTTCTAAACAATCTCTAGAGAAGTCCCGAAACTTAGAACCCTTGAAACATCATTTACCATGACTGCATTTAATATTAATGTGCTCAAATTCATAATATTTATAGCATTGGACCACCCGAGGATGTCATTTTTTAATAGAAATGTTTAAATGCTGGATCTTTATACAGTCTGGCAGATAAGGTGAGGTAAACACTATCAACACTGCTTGATTAATTCCTTTCAGCTTTTTAGTTAAAAATATTGGGAAGACACCTCTTTAATTAGTTCACTTCAGAGAACTCATACACATATTTGCAATAAATGATTACTTTAGCCTAATTAAAGGTTGAGTGTAGTGATACTTATAGTAGCAAACAATGTCCATACCTTTTAAAATTGCCTTGTGAAATGGTGCCAACTTTATTTTCCAGACACTCATAAAACTTAAGGGGGCCGGCCGGCTAATGCCGTTTTTTAAGGACAGGACTTTGACATTCATACCACTTAATAAGGTGACTTAGGGCATCTCCAAACTGCATAGGATTTTTGCTCCTGACCTTCGGGATTGCAATGCCAAAGCGATTTATCTGGAAAATTAGTGGTTTCAAATTCTATCTACTCCCTCAATACTTAATATTAAGACCTGGGATTACTACCCTATATAGACGTGATATAGACCTCAAATAAAATAGTTTTTTTTCTAAAAGTAATTTTTTTGCTTGATATGAATTTTTTCACTATGGTAAAAAAATAAACCCTATATTTCAGGGAAAATACTAAAATATATATATATATATATATATATATATATATATATATATATATATATATATATAATATATATATACTGTATATATATTAAACAAAAATTGGAGAAAGAGAACTATTTTATTGTTTTATGTCTTTCCAAGTTATATACCAAATATCAATGTCATATCTTTAAAACTAAGAAAGAAGATAGAATTTGAAGGCCAATAAGTATAGTTTTGAGACACGGGTGTTCACAAGTTTTTCTTTGTATTTTTACAAAGACAATATTAATAAATCATGATTATTATGCATTTTATGCTCCTTTTTGGATATTAATAAACCATAATGAAGTTATTTATCATAATTTGATCATAAATGGAGATCCCTTTGCATATCTTGCTTCTTTAGGGGAGACGGTCGCTTCCTCATCTCTCTCCACTAACTACGCTAATTTCGCCGATATTAGCTACTTCTGAACTCTTATTAGAAAAAATTTTCTTCTTCTTTATGTTAACGAGATCTTGAAATTGTCTTTTCCTCTTTGAAATGATGAAATTCTTGCCAAAAATAAGAAAAACAGACTTAAATTGAGTGAATGTCAGAGGTCAAACTCAAATGGGTACTCTATGAGGTTTGTAGTAAGACTGAAGAGCGAAAAGGTGTAATTTACCGTGTAATACATTGTCTTGTGACTCGTGGAATCTATATAGATGCCATTTCTCACAATTTGTTTTACATTAAAATGTAATAATTATCAAAATTTACGATAACAAGAAATTCTGCATTTTCTTGATTTATTGAGTTACTTTTACTAATTAACCTGTAACTATAAAAGTATGAAGAATTTTGTCAAAATATTTTGTATACACATTCTCCATTGCCATACGAAGATCAAAGAATTTTTTCAGGATTTTGTGCTTCTCTTCCTATACCCCCATATACTGGCATTCTAGATGGGCCCCTTAAAGTTGTTATTGCCGTCCTTGCAGGAAACAACATGCCAGATTGGTTTAACTATGATTCTTGGCATAATATGTTTTCCATTTCCTTGGAGGTCGGTGTCCTTAGGCACGAAGTCATATTTTGAATTTGTAATATTTTTGCTGCTATACAGCTTCACATAGCTAGATAGGACAAGGATTTCTTTATTTTTAACTTTTAAGAAGGCTACTTTAGCCTTGGGTCTTCAAAAGTTGTATAAATTTCAAAAGTCGGGTTATTTTTAGTGAGTTTAATTTTAATTCTTTCAATTTCTTAGATAGAATTTAAAAGTTTATAAATTGTTTCATAATTCATATTGCGGGACACATCCACACAATAGAGAACCTTCATATTTTAATTCTTGCCCTCAACAATTTTTTACTCTTGGGGTCCTGGAGAAGAAGGAACAAAAGGTTCCAGTGTGATAACACAAGACAGTTATTTGTAATCCTTTTAAGAGCAGTCAGAAATTTCCTTATTTAAAATAGCAGAGGTATTCAGCAGTGTCTGGGGTTCACTATTCGGTTCAGGGGTACAAGAAACATTAATTTCACTCATTACTTTTTTTTGGGGGGGGAGGGAATAATGATAAAGATGAGCAAAATAAATGGGAAAGAAATAAGTTTGGGGGAAAGAAAATAATTAGACGGACATCCTAAAAAAGAACCTATTACCCTTTCATGAAATTAATTCCTCCACCAATGACACCTGCAAGAGTTGCCTCCCAAATGTTCACTCCCTACCCTACCACAAAGGGATGGTACCACTATGATTAGAGTGGGTCAAGTGTATGCCTAACCCACTTGATGAAACCGGTCAACCCATGGAATCCAAAGGCCAAATTTTAGTACCAGAATATTTCTGCATGCCAGTACAGAAATACTGACACTTGAATGGTCCAAAAATTATCGGAAAGTTGGCAAGACTACCACAGCTCCCACAATTGGTTTTGAAAAAAAAAAAAAAAAAAAAATCCAATCCTAGCTGTGGTGTCCCCTCAAAAAAATCTTGACAGTGGAAAGGGCATGAGTGTTTTGACAGGAAGGTTGGAGACAGTTGATAAATATGAAGGTGGATGAAGCAATAAGTACTGTAATAGAAATACGTCAAGAGAAATTTAAGAGTCAAACTGAGGAAAAAAAAAAATTCCCCAGTTCGAGAGCCCTCTTACCTGTCACGTGGAAATGACATGCCATGCTGAAGCCCAATGACTTCATCAAAGCATTCTCTTGTTAAGAGGGAAAAGAGGGCTAAAGAAAAGTATTGACCATGCATATGATTATTTTCTGAGAGACATTTGGAAGGCCTAGGGTAGATTTTTACATGTTCCAGCAAAGACCTAGTCATTTGACCTAGTCTCAAATTTGAACAGTTATAATAAATCCTTAATTCTAAAGAACTTGCCGGAGAGGAAGAGAGGGTTATCAGCTGACAAAAAATGACTAGTTATGTCATAAGCCTAGCCTACCTAGTGAAAACAGAAACTCTCCTATCCTCTTTCCAATGTAGAGGAGAGAGACAGCCTGGAAAGAAAGATCCCTATGATGCCCTCCTTAGATTAGCATGAGTCAAATGTTCAAGTGCCCTCGTCACTACTTTTTTCAAAGGAAAATTTCATGATTTATTTTATTATAAAACTTATCTGATATACAGTACTGGATAAAGACCAATATGCCATGATAGAAAATTTGATTGTCATACAGTGCTATGTGGTATAAACAGACTAAAATGTCTAGTAAGGCTCAATATGGGAAAAAAGTAAAAAGGTACCGTACATTGTGGCTTGCTCATGTCTGGACAGACTAACTTTGGATAAAAAAAAAACACAGCTGGCTTACAAAACAGCAATTGTATATGGAAGTTTCTATTCTATAACAAGACTTGAAGTTACTGGTTTAAGGAGTTTTAGACTTGAAACTACCAGTCAAAAGAAGGCCACTAGAGGGCATACTACATAACAATACAGTACTGTAGTATAAAACAAGCAAACATGATAAAATATGCAAGATGAATGAATTTATAAACAATGATTTTTTTAAAATTAGATATAAGAAAAATTATTGCTGCTTTCAAAAATACACATGGTGTATAATTGCATAATTTCAAAAGTATCCAAATCATAAATTTTTCATCATATTCTCATAGTTCATTATTAATACTGTAAACTTCTAAGGAGCTGATTTACACAAGTTACTCTCTATCAAACAAATAAAGTTGTACAAATTACTTTTTTCATCATACCATAAAGCATTCAAGTTATATGAACAATTTTTAATAAAAAATAAATTTCTTAAGAACAGAAAAGCACTTGTGTAGCTTACAGTGGCCAATTTGACGATTTTAAAGTTTATTCAATTATTGTATTATGAAGTTAATCAAAGATTAATTTTCACTTTATCAGTGCATCACCAGTGTTTTAATATGTATGGCAAAGAAATAAAAAGCATTTGTCATAGTGTTTGAATAGGTTAATTGATAAATATCAGTAATTCCATGTACTTTTAGCCAATAAATCC
This sequence comes from Palaemon carinicauda, assembly GCF_036898095.1. Taxonomy (NCBI): domain Eukaryota; kingdom Metazoa; phylum Arthropoda; class Malacostraca; order Decapoda; family Palaemonidae; genus Palaemon; species Palaemon carinicauda. The sequence goes on from NC_090755.1 coordinate 71,584,423, forward strand.
ATTATCATTATTATTATTATCATTATTACCACGGTGACATCACACATCCCTGTCTCAGCCCCACTCTCACCGGAAACCAATCACTCACTTCATTAACTATCCTAACACATGCTTTACTACCTTTGTAGAAACTTTTCACTGCTTGCAACAACCTTCCACCAACTCCATATGAAGTGTCTAAGGAGTACGGCTGGTGTATCTCGAGTAGATAGGGTTAGGAACGAAGTGGTGAGAGTGAGAACGGGTGTAAGAAATGAGTTAGCAGCTAGAGTGGATATGAATGTGTTGAGGTGGTTTGGCCAAGTTGAGAGAATGGAAAATGGCTGTCTGCTAAAGAAGGTGATGAATGCAAGAGTTGATGGGAGAAGTACAAGAGGAAGGCCAAGGTTTGGGTGGATGGATGGAGTGAAGGAAGCTCTGGGTGATAGGAGGATAGGTGTGAGAGAGGCAAGAGAGCGTGCTAGAAATAGGAATGAATGGCGAGCGATTGTGACGCAGTTCCGGTAGGCCCTGCTGCTGCCTCCGATGCCTTAGATGACCGCGGAGGTAGCAGCAGTAGGGGATTCAGCATTATGAAGCTTCATCTGTGGTGGATAATGTGGGAGGGTGGGCTGTGGCACCCTAGCAGTACCAGCTAAACTCGGTTGAGTCCCTTGTTAGGCTGGAAGAACGTAGAGAGTAGAGGTCCCCTTTTTGTTTTTGTTTCATTTGTTGATGTCAGCTAACCCCCAAAATTGGGGGAAGTGCCTTGGTATATGTATGTATGTATGTATTATTATCATTATTATTATTATCCTTATTATTATTATTATCATTATTATTATTACTTGCTAAGCTACAACCCTAGTTGGAAAAGCATGATGCTATAAGCCCAGGGGCCCCAACGAGGAAAATAGCCCAGTGAGGAAAAGAAACAAGTAACAAAATTAAAATAAATATTTCCTATATAAACTATAAAAACTTGACAAAACAAGAGGAAGAGAAATAAGATAGAATAGTGTGCCCGAGTGTACCCTCAAGCAAGAGAACTCTAACCCAAGACAGTGGAAGACCATGGTACAGAGGCTACGACACTACCCAAGACTAGAGAACAATGGCTTGATTTTGGACTGTCCTCCTAGAAGAGCTGCTGACCATAGCTAAAGTCTCTTCTAACCTTACCAAGTAGCCACTGAACAATTACAGTGCAGTAGTTAACCCTTTGAGTGAGAAAGAATTGTTTGGTGATTTCAGTGTTGTCAGGTAAATGAGGACAGAGGAGTATATGTAAAGAATAGGCCAGACTATTTGGTGTATGTGTAGGCAAAAGGAAGGTGAACTGTAACCAGAAAGAAGGATCCAATGTAGTACTGTCTGGCCAGTCAAAAGACTCCATAACTCTCTAGTGGTAGTATCTCAATGGGTGGCTGGTGCCCTGGCCAACCTCCTACAAAGGTGTGTTTTAAGGGGGATGTCAAGTTCATGAATTTCTGTCCTTATTGCTTCACAATAAAGCAGTAAATTTTCTTTAAATGGAGTTGAAACATCTTATTTTTATTTTTAGTATCATAAGTACTCTTATTACTGTTCCAGTCTCTGTATGCAGTTTCACTTTGTTTTCCTTTAAATAAAAAGTTTGTATGTAAATTATAGTCTGCACCCACCTATCTCTTTCACGAGTCAGATGTTGATATCGTCATCACATAGTTTTTCACTTCTTTAATGTTCCATCAGCGAAAGAAAACTAGCTTCAAGATTAAAAGATGAAATCTACAAAAATGTTATTTTCCTTAGTAAAATAAATTTTTGAATATACTTACCCGATGATCATATAGCTGTCAGCTCTGCTGCCCGACAGAAAAAACCTACGGGCGGAATACGCCAGCGATCGCTATACAGGTGGGGGTGTACATCAACAGCGCCATCTGTCAAGTAGGTACTCAAGTACTCAATGTCAACATCGAACCAATTTTCTCCTCTGTCCACTGGGTCTCTATTGGGGAGGAAGGGTGGGTCCTTTAATTTATGATCATCGGGTAAGTATATTCAAAAATTTATTTTACTAAGGAAAATAACATTTTTCAATATTAAACTTACCCGATGATCATATAGCTGATTCACACCCAGGGGGGTGGGTAGAGACCAGCATTACATGTTGACATTATTATGAGCTAAGTATTCCGTATTTCATTTTAGCAGTTATTCAAAATAACAAGCATAAAATAAATAAGTACCTGGTAAGGAAGACGACTTGAACAATTACTCTGCCTTTTTAAGTACGTCTTCCTTACTGAGCCTCGCGATCCTCATAGGATGCTGAGCGACTCCTAGGAGCTGAAGTATGAAGGGTTGCAACCCATACTAAAGGTCCTCATCAAAACCTCTAATCTAGGCGCTTCTCAAGAAATGACTTTGACCACCCGCCAAATCAAGTAGGATGCGAAAGGCTTCTTAGCCTTCCGGACAACCCAAAAATATTTCAAGAGAAAGATTAAAAAGGTTCTGGAATTAGGGAATTGTAGTGGTGGAGCCCCCACCACTATAGACCGTGGGCCCACCATAGGACCCCCCTCCCCCCCCCTAGGGATTTTTGTAGACCCAGTTTTCTCTATTCTTTAGAGACCATAGAATCAGAATCTGCTTGTTTGCACTTTAGCTGTTGGTGATTTTGGCCGTAATGGCGGCCATTTTGAATTTGACTTTGTCCGCATATGGAAAAAATATTAGCAATGACTTTTTTCTGTTTATGTCTTTGTAATATATGTTTTTATAGGTTTTCTGGGACGAGGGATTCATTTTTGATAGTTGTAAAGCATTATCATCAGTATTTCTCAAGCTTTTGGTAATATTGAAATTGACGATCACACGGAAAAAGGTGATAAGCACATAGTATATACGAGGTACAGCAAATATGATATGATATGTAAACATGTTTTCTTGATTTTTTCTATGGAATGTTTATGACAAAAATCTTTGTTATCTATAAGACAATAATGAGAAGTATTTTTATTTTCAGGCATAAGAACTCATAATGGCAACTAGCACTCCCTCTGATGAAAAGCCATTGAAGCTGAAATTAACAAAAAAACAAAGGTCAAAGTCATCAGCAGCATCTCAGCTAACATGTATTATTCACTATGAGAGCAATAATTCAGAAAAAAATGTGAGGCCATTAACAGACCACAGTTTTGATGTGATCCTTGAAAAAAAGTTGATTAGGCAAAAAAGTGACAACCCAAATGAAAGGCTTGAAGCCATATGTGATAAAATTCCAAAAACTTTTCTTAAGGATTTACATGGAACTCACAGGTGGTGTTATCAAAACTTTACGAATGTTTCCAGAGTCTTAAAGAGAAAGTGTACAGTTGATACAAATGAAGCTACTACCTCAAGATCAAAGAGTGGGAGGACAACGAAGAAAGTACAAATCCCAACGCCTCTTTTTCCTTCTACTTCATGCTTAATGTGCAACAAGTACAGAAAAAAGGTGAAAGGGCGTATCGAAATTCCCATCAAATGCCAAACAAAAACAGCTGAAGATACAATCAGAGCAGCTGCAGAAAGGCTGAAGGATTTCAAGATGCTTGGCCAGATTGCCGACTATGACCTTCAGGCAAGAGAAGCCCGTTATCACCCTACATGTAGAAAAAATTACACCAGATTACAAGAACGTAACATCAGTGAGGTGGAAAATCTTAAAGTCAAACAAGAACAAGAAGCCCATAAAGCAGCCTTTGATTATCTTTGTAAGTATGTTGATGAAAGCATCATAAAAGGAGCAAATGTTGAAAGACTATCAATGATGAAAGAAAAGTACTTACTCTTTTTGCAAGATCAATTTCCAGAATTCTATAATCCTCAATATAAAACTTGTAAGCTAAAAGATAAACTGAAAAAAAAATTTGGTAACAAATTGCAATTTTGGCAACCGAATTATAAAAGTGAACTAGTGTATTCATCCGAAGTTCCTCAAGGTCAGGCTGTAGAAGTTGCATTTGAAGTGGCTGCATCTGAGTCAAAGAGAATTGAGGAGGCTGCTCTAGTTTTAAGAAGGGCCATTTTGGATGGCCAAAGAGAAGCTCCAGAAATGCCATGGCCACCAACAAAAGAATATTTGCTTGGAGAAAATACTAAAGTACCTAAACTCTTACAAGAATTTTTAAGTTTGATTATAGGTGGGTCTAAAGCAGTTGAAACTACTACTGAGATACCAGTGCTTTCTATCTCTCAAGATTTGTGTAGAGCTACTACGAAAGGAAAATGGATGATGCCCAAGCATCTACTCTTAGGCATGACATTACGACATCTTACAGGTAGTGCAGAAATTGTAACAATATTGCATCGTTTTGGTCACTGTGCATCATACTCTTGCTTGCTTGAACTGGAGACTGCAATTTGCGATGGTATCACTGAGACACAAAGAATTCTTCCAAGAGGCATTCAGGTGGAAAATAACAGAGTAACTCATTTGTGTTGGGACAATTTTGACTTATTAGAAGAAACATCAACAGGAGCTGGAACAACTCACACTGCGCATGGAATTGTAATTCAAGAATCCTCATTTATTGAAAATGTTGATATGTCTGAAATAAGAGAGAAAAGCAGTAATCCTCGGACAAAGAAACGATCAATCAACTACATACCTAAAGAAATAGAACCATGTTTTTTGAGAGCAAAGGCTGAACCAGTATTAGCACCTTCTATACTTACTTCACCCAATAAAGATGTGAATGATGCTGCTAAAACTTCTGACTCTTTGTGGCTGCTTAGTAGAGCCCTGTCAAAGGAATCGATTCAGACAGTTCCTAATTGGGCAGGTTGGGTATCTTTAACAGGGAAAGAAAAGGAATATGGAGAGGTTCAGTCAAAAGTTGAGTATATGCCTCCAATTAATGCGCCAGTCACAGAAAATGCTACTGTACAGCATATAATCAGTGTCCCAGTCAGCTTCTAGGGAGGTCAATCAGCAATATACAATTTTAACATTTGATTTGGCAGTTGCTAAAAAAGCATATGCAATTGTGTGGCAGGATCCTAATGCATTTGGAGATGTTATTATTAGATTAGGTGTTTTCCATACAACATGTGCATTTCTTGGAGTAATTGGAAAACGTATGAGTGGAAGTGGCTTTGAAGATATACTTATTGAGTCAGGAATATGTGCCAGTGGCTCTATCAGCAAAGTGATGTCAGGAAAACACTATAATAGAGCTATGCGTGTTCACAAGACTATGCACGAGGCTTTAGAGCGCCTCCTTTTACAAAGTTTTGAATCAAATGTAACAATCCTCTGGAAAGGAAGGGCTCGAGACATGATGGAACATCTTGCACGTGAACCAAGCACAGAACTACTGGATGAAGCATTGACCAATGAAGATTGTGCTGCAGTGATTGAACAATACAATAATTTCAAAGAAGAAATTAGAAGAGGAGAACATGGCAAGACAGCAAAGTTTTGGATTGATTACATGGACAAGGTTCTCCTTATTTTGTGCTTCCAGAGGGCAACTAAAGAAAGCAACTTTGATCTGCACATTTCTTGCTTAGAACAGTTATGTCCAATGTTCTTTTGTTATGACCATCCAAACTATGCTAGATACACAACAATCTACATGCTGGCAATGCTCAATTTGGATAAATCTCACCCAGGAGCCAAAGAACTGCTACATCATGGCATGAGTGTGAGTAGATCAAATGTCAGGTGCAGTAGAAATGCAGTTGATATAACAATAGAACAAACAATAAATCGTCATGCAAAATCAAATGGAGGCATAATAGGATTCAGCAGGAACTGTAATGCATACACACGATGGTGTTTGACACGCCATGCAAGAGCTGAGTATGTTGAAGCTACAAAGCAGATGGCTGAAATAGATAGCAATGTTTCATCTTCCCACAATGATCTCAAAAAGTCTGAAATTATCCACAGTGAGGAACGAGTAAGGAAAGCCATGGATGCATTTCAAAATTTCATAGATCCTTTTAGTGTAGAAGACAAACACTTATTGTATTGTCTTTCCTCGGGTTTACCTGCTCCAAAAGATGTTGAATCAGATCTGTTAGAAGCTGAGAAATATGGTAAAAATTCCTTTGATGACTTCATTCAGGAGAGGCTGATTAATAAAACCAAGAGCTTTAATGATCCAATTAAAAAGCAGAATCTTAAAACGTTTGCCTCTATTGCTAAATCAGTAAAAATTACAACAACAAAACAAGTAAAACAAATAAAAGCAGAAAGAAATGTACTAGGACAAGTCGCAGTATTAGCCACAAAATACAACTTAAACATGGAAAAAGTTTTGAGTCATCCACTTGGACCAGTACCTTGGTCATTAGCAACTGCTGATGGCGCACTTGTGAAAACCAACAAAGCAAAACTCCTTCATGCTCTAGAAACAGAACAAACCCTTGCAAGAAGACCAGAAATAGATTGCATGAACTGCATCATTGATGGGAATGCAATATTACAAGCGCAAGTAGCATTACCAACATCATTTGGTGAACTAGCTGAAAAAGTATTTGATCAACTCCCTAAAGTCAGTCGGGTTGATTTTGTCACAGACACATACCTGACTCATTCTATTAAAAATCCAGAAAGGAAGCGAAGAGGAGCATCAGCTACATTCTTGCTTAAAGGTAGCTCAACAAAAATTCCCAGAAATTGGAAGAGTTTCTTAACCGATACAAAGAACAAAGAGCAATTGATCCAGTTCTTACTGGGAGAGTGGAAACAAGATAAATATGCAAATAAGCTTAAAAACAGAGTTATTTATTTTGTAAATGGTCGTAACTGCACAGCTATCACAAGTACTGATGGACTGCAAACAGAAACATATGAGGTTGAGGCCCTGCAGTCATTCCAAGAGGAAGCTGATAGTAGAATTATTTTACATCTTCGTCATATGGCTTCTCAAGTATCTGAAGATTTCACCACTGTTATAAGATCACCAGATACAGATGTTTTCATCTTGTTGCTGAAATTTGCTCAAGTCTTAAAACAAACCATTTTGTTCGATACAGGAGTAGGAGACAAAAGACGCCTCATAGATGTACATAAAGTTGTAGATAAAACTGGTCAGGAGTTATGTGAAGTCTTGCCTTCCCTTCATGCTTATTCTGGTTGTGATAGTGTGAGTGCATTTGTTCGGAAGGGTAAATTATTACCATGGAAATTACTACAGAAGAACCCAGAGTTTATTTCCATTTTCAAAAATCTTGGATCTAGTTCTGCTGTGGATGAAAATACGTATATCCAGATAGAAAAATTTACTTGTCTACTCTACAATCAGTCATCAACTCAGTCATCTATTGACAAAGTACGTTACAATCTTTTTCTTCAAAGATACGTCCCCAAATCAGCCATAATTTCAGATTGTGATGGGATAGATATGAGTTTGCTGCCTCCATGCCGTATGTCACTCAGAGAACATATAAAGAGGGCAAACTATCAAGCACTCATATGGAACAGAGCAGATCAAGCTGAGTCAGATATACCTTCGCCAGACGGACATGGGTGGTGTCTCAGTGAAGGAAACTTAGAATTTGTATGGTGTAGTGGATCACCGATGCCACAAGAATTGATTGATATTCTAGATGAGCACGTAGAGGAGGAGGAGTTTGAGGAGTCTTATGAAGATGAGCCAGAAGAAATTAACAATATCACAGACTTAATGTATGAGTATGATGAGTAAAGATGCAATATTTATCATGAATCCATTCTCGTTATCTATTGTGATTACAAATTACTCGGTAATATAGGAAAATATTCTATACATATCTATTTAGCTATATCGATTAGTTCTATTCTTATAAAGGGTACTTTATCTAGTCCAATGTGCCAAAGGTATATTATATTGCTATTTCAAGAAATTTTTCCTTAGCAGTTGCACTTCACTTTATACATTTGCTTTATGAAGAATTATCTTTATGTATGCCATAGTCAGAAACATATTGAATTTTTTTAAGGTTATGTAATAACCTTGTTCTTATGTTTTCCTGTTATATGAGGTGCTGTACATTAATGCAAAGCAAAAAACAAAATATTTATTTCCCTGTGCAATGAACTCATTACTCAGTTTCAGGTGAGAGTGTACATTTAAGCTCTAAAAGCCAATTTTTTTTTTAATGGAATTTCTTATCAGATATAGTTATTTTTCTATTTCTTTCATAATCTATTTTTTTGCTGCCAAATACTCTGTGTTTTTGTTCTTAAGGCTTAATATTATATTACCAAAATGATTACTTTAATTCATTGTACCTGTACCAAAAACTTTCATTTATAAAGAAAATAAATCACGATTTCTTCATCTATGTTTGTCTGTTATGTGAGAATGCTGCACATTACATCTATTCACAAATTATAATATTACTTTTCTTGTGCCATTAATTCATCAGTCTCTTCAGGCTAGAGTATGCATTTAAGTTCTAAAAGAAATTTTTTTCTTTAATCAAATGTCTTATTAATTATGGTTGTTTGTGTATGCATTTCAATCATAGTTATTCTCTTATTACCTAATGTTCTTTTTTTTTAAGCACTAATATCAACAAAAGGAGTACTTTATTTTTTTTTTCTTTTGTGTTTGTACCACAAAATATCTTTTGTAATAGAAAAATCATAATTTTTTCTTGTAGTTTATCTTAATGTCCTTAATTATTTTGGGCCAAAATCCTCTGACTTAATCTATTATGTCGGCTTAAGGAGATTAAACTGCACTAAAGTGTCTTCATTTTTAAGAGACCAATGTATAACGATCTATATGTTAGATATATAAATACTTATCGTAAATTTTATAATATATAAGAACTGTATTAGTAATAAACTAACCCAATGAACCCAATATACCTTAAAGAAGAATATGCATATATCAATTAGGTTAATATTTCCCTATTCTTTGGCCACTATTTTTTTTAAATTTTGGTTTGTAGCAACCAAAATCTCCAAAAGCCAGTCTGCAGTTAATCGTACTCTGAATCTATTGCCTCCAAGAAGATGAAAAAGTAATGTCTAAAAAAATATCTTGGAGCTGGGAGGGGTCGGCAACTAGCCTATGGTTCACAAGAGAGGACGGGTTGTATCAGAGCAGTATACCGCATTCTAAGCGGCAAAGATATTTTTTCTCACGCTATCATATGCTTTAATATATTTCTGAATATGACATATTTTATATGAAATTACATCTAAAAAACCTGCTCTTTATGAATATTTTGATGCGGTCAATCCATCTTTTCACTGAAATAAATTATAGCAAACTATAGTGATATACATTTTCTTGGTAGCTTAAAATTGAATTTTGAACGTAAATTAAGCCAGAATTCTTTATTATTTCGATAAAACAAACTATTTCATTCGATTCTGCATACTTTTAAACCCTTTATTCCATACCACTTTTATAAGTATTGGTTTATTTCTCTGCGTCATATATAAAACTAACATTATTTTATATTACATTTTTTCCCCTAAATATTTCTCGAATTTTGGCTTTATCAGCCAAAATCACCAGCATCCAGAATGCAAACAATCAGAATATGAATCTATAGACTCTAAGGAATAAAAATAACATTGTCTGCAAAAATCCCTAGGGGGGGGGGATGATTTCACCTGCTGGCCCATGGCCTACTACTGCACTCGTTGCTACGAATGGTCCCAGAGTGTAGCAGTTCTCGTAAAGAGACTGGACATTCTTAAGATAAAAGACGCGAACACTGATTTGCTTTTCCAATAGGTTGCGTCGAATATACTTTGCAGAGATCTATTTTGTTTAAAGGCCACGGAAGTTGCGACAGCTCTAACTTCGTGTGTCCTTACCTTCAGCCAAGCTTGGTCTTCCTCATTCAGAAGGGAATGAGCTTCTCGTATTAACAGTCTGATAAAATAGGATAAAGAATTCTCTGACATAGGCAAAGATGGATTCTTAACTGAACACCCTAAAGCTTCAGACGGGCCTCGTAAAGGTTTTAAAAATAGAACTTAAGAGCTCTTACAGGACATAATACTCTTTCTAGTTCATTTCCAACCATACGATAAGTTAGGCATATCGAACGATATTGGTCAAGGCCGAGAAGGCAGCTCGTGTTTGGCTAGAAAACCAAGTTGTAGAACATGTAGCCGTTTCGGATGAGAATCCGATGTTCTTGCTGAAGGCATGAATCTCACTGACTCTTTTAGCTGTGGTAAAGCATATCAGGAAAAGAGTCTTAAAGGTGAGATCTTTCAGGGAGGCTGATTGAAGCGGTTCGAACCTGTCTGACATAAGGAATCTTAGAACCACGTCTAAATTCCAACCAGGTGTAACCAAACGACGCTCCTTCGTGGTCTCAAAAGACTTAAGGAGGTCCTGTAGATCTTTATTGTTGGAAAGATCTAAGCCTCTGTGACGGAAGACTGATGCCAACATGCTTCTGTAACCCTTGATAGTGGGAGCTGAAAGAGATCGTTCTTTCCTCAGATATAAGAGGAAGTCAGCTATTTGAGTTACAGAGGTACTGGTCGAGGATACGGATACTGACTTGCACCAGTTTCGGAAGATAAAACCCCTGCATAGCGAAAGCTCAAAACCGGAATAGTGTACTTCACCAAATCGTTGTGAAAACAAATCCAGTTAGGGACGGCGTATTTAGTAGGTCTTGCCATTGGCACGACAGAGAGAAAATTGGTTCGATGTTGACATTGAGTACTTGAGTACCTACTTGACAGATGGCGCTGTTGATGTACACCCCCACCTGTATAGCGATCGCTGGCGTATTCCGCCCGTAGGTTTTTTCTGTCGGGCAGCAGAGCTGACAGCTATATGATCATCGGGTAAGTTTAATATTGAAAAAATTAATTTGAGATATTATAAGGGCTATAGGAGGAATTTAACTTTTCCCATATAATTATTCTCAGAACGAAGTTGGTTACTATCTCACATTTATTTGTATACCAGATTAAGAATGACAAGCACATCTTGGATTGTTTTTGTTTATACTACTCATGCTTGTTTGTGTAGCCTTTGAGTAATACTAACAGTTAAGGTACACTAGTTTATTGAAAAATGTGAGGTTAAACATTAACATATTGTTTAACAGTTACACCAAGACTTGTAACCTTAAGGGCTTAAGTAAACAGGTAAATTCTACTTAGACTAATCATGAAGGTTAACACTTACATATGTTAAAATAGAGGTAGATGTTTACTTGGAATAACTACAGTATGTGGGTAAATGGTTGACTGTAAATAAGTTAATTGCAAATATAATTTTTCTGCATTTGTGGGAAGTGGTACTGCCTTATTTTCAGGGGTCATCTTGTCTGGCAAATCTAGGCCTAAACCTGAATTACACCTCATAATTTTAGGAGACAATTTATTCTCCAGTATATGCACTATGTAATACAAAACTTGAAGGTTTGCTTAATATGCAAGGTCATATAATGTGAGCATACATGGAAATACACATGAGCCAAAAAAGACACAGTGAGCTAACATGTAAGAACAGATAAGGACACTGTATGAGACTGAAGCCCAGAAATACAGTATAGAGGTGGCATTTAGCAGGAACTATGGAGTAAGAGATAATTTACAAGTTGGATCCATAAAAAGTTATTGCTTTTCGATTTGGTGGGATCAGAATTATTATCATTATTACTTGCTAAGCTACAACCCTAGTTGGAAAAGCAGGATGCTATAAGCCCAGGGGCCCCAATAGGGAAAATAGCCCAGTGAGGAAAGGAAACAAGGAAAAATACAAATTTTAAGATGAGTAACAACATTAAAATACATATCTCCTATATAAACTATAAAAACTTTAACAAAACAAGAGGAAGAGAAACAAGACAGAACAGCGTGCCTGAGTGTACCCTCAAGCAAGACAACTCTAACCCAAGACAGTGGAAGACCAAGGTACAGAGGCTATGGCACTAGAGAACAATGGTTTGATTTTGGAGTGTCCTCTTACAAGAGTGCTGACCCTAGCTAAAGTCTCTCTTCTACCCTTAACAAGAGAAAAGTGGCCACTGAACAATTCCAGTACAGTAACCCCTTGGGTGAAGAAGAATTATTTGGTAATCTCAGTGTTGTCAGGTGTATGAGGGCAAAGGAGAAAAATAAAGAATGGGCCAAACTATTCGCTGTGTGTATGTATGTGTAGGCAAAAGGAAAATGAACTGTATCAAGAGAAAGGGATCCAATGTAGTACTGTCTGGCCAGTCAAAAGACCCAATAACTCTCTAGCGGCAGTATCACAATGGGTGGCTGTTGCCCTGGCCAACCTACTACCTATTAAAACAATTACTTGATGTATACAGAAACAAGAACTAGAAATAGCAAATTTTGAGAGAAAACATCAAAATGTTGTTTACTTGAAAGCTAAACCCGGATTCACTTTTACCACTATCAACCAATTGAGGCACTGCCCAGGCGAAGACTCGGCAGGCAAGGGTTCTTCTTTAGGTGTGCATCAAAGGAGCTGTTGACCATGGGATTATGCATATGTAAGCTGACCGGATTTTGTTGAGAAACATAACATGTTTGTAAAGCCTGAGCAATAAACTACCTAATCAAATATAAACGAATTACCAATATCTTACCTGTCAAACATAGTCTTTAATATGTTATAAGAACTGATGTATCGTTGATCATTAATTCTAGAAGTGTTTTTCCATAGATTTCGAATTTGACGCCATCGTCTTAAATGGTCTGTCAACAATAGTCCAACTGGGGTATTTTCAGGATTCTGAGAAGATGAGAAAAGGTGGAGACTTAGATATTACTCATATCCTGCATATCAAATCAACTGTCAGAAAAATTTTCAAAATCTAATATTTCATAATAATATTATTTTCTTAAAACACAAGCCAATCACTTTACAACAGTCTTATAATGCATCATGCTCAATTTTAAGACAAGCTATAAAGGTAAAAGAGGAGTCCCACTACATCCACTATACATGTGGGTTACTAAGTGTCTAATGGAAGTTTAGCAGTTATTTCCAATGTTGTCAGAACTCATTAACCTGTTAAGCATTCCCCCTGGACCAGGTTGCCGCTAACATACCGTCACGCTTTATTTGCCCTGATCGATCATTTCACGAATGATAATTTCTTAAAGTTAATATAATTTCTTTATGCTTATAATTCGTATTTATAGTTAAAAGTAGGGATATCAATTAAATGGTGGCATAAAAAAAAACAATACTACTATTATTTCACTTCAAAAGGCTACATAATACTGAATATTCTAATGGGTTCTCTTTATCTTTAACCATAAATCCTATGCCAGGATCAGCAACAAAAGCAAAGAGACAGGAGAGAGAGAGAGACTCACTCACTCACTCACTCACTCACTCACTCACTCACTCACTCTCTCACTCTCTCTCTCTCTCTCTCTCTCTCTCTCTCTCTCTCTCTCTCTCTCTCTCTCTCTCTCTCTCTCTCTCTCTCTCTCTTTCTCCTATATAGATATAGTTTTGTGAAATCTCGTTGTCCAGTCATTCAGCAATGAGAAGTCATTTCGCTCTCAGCATGGAAAGAAAAGTTTGTTTCTTCAATATCCTCATCCCTGGAGGATTCAGAACTAGTGCTCTCATTATCAAAGAGGTTATCATTATCAGATTCCTCAACAAGAATATCCTTTATTTCATCTAAAGAAATAACCTTCTTCTTTAGACCGCTCACTGTAAAAGGAACAACAAACAATCTTTTCCATATGAACACCCGAAGTGTACCGAGAGGAATCCGGTTTTCTAACATTAAGCTACCTTCAGAAAAATAGTTGCAAGACATCATATAAGTTTCTATTTACAGCTTACATATGCTGAGAATGTTGCCAAGTGGTGATCCTATACTTACTATATGAGTAAACGTATTATCACGAGACTGACGACTTGAAATAGGCAGTTAAAGTCATGAACGGAATATACCGTTGAAGGCGGTACCGAGTAGATTGTGGTGAACGGTTTATCACGTGGGTGACGCTTAACAGGTTAAAAGAGAGAATGGAACGGAATATACCGTAGAAGGCGGTACCGAGTAGATTGTGGTGAACGGTTTATCGCGTGGGTGACGCTTAACAGGTTAAAAGAGAGAATGGCAGAGAGCATTTCCAGTAAAGTGAAGGGTTTGAAACTGTACAGTAATTTATCTTAGATTAGATAAACTTTATCCAAAACCCATTAACTTATGATAGTCTTGAGTTTCTATTTAGGTGGGAAAGGGTCTTACAATACCATTCAAAATAACATGAACCAGGGCTTTTGTAGTAAGCAAACTAGCATGAAGTATCTGTTAAACTATAAGCTCTGTACACTACCAAGAAGACATGAAATGGACTGGTACCTTATCAATTTTATGGGTTGCGCACTTTTGAACGGTCATACAAAACTGATATGTCTCCCTTATCCCCATCAATATTGCATAAAAATTTACTGAAAATGCTAAACAGTGAAGCAATTATGTAATTTTGAGGATGACAAAGGTGAGTCTGAAATAGTAAATCCAGTCTCCTTCCCCTTTACAAATTAAAACCTGGATCACAGCTACCTCAGCACCAACAAAATGCATGTCAATGGACTTAGAGATTAAAGCCCCAAGGTCAAAATGTACTAATATGGATAGGGAAACCGAATAAGCCAAATTAATGATGAACCTCCATAAGACCTCACTATAAAGTAAGGATTTGCTTCCATTTTCACCATAATGTTTATCAAACAATTTTAGATAAAGGTGCTCCAAGATACCAAAAAAAAAAAAAACAGCCCACATCTAGAAATTTTTATGCTCTAACTAAGTTCATGGAAAAAAATCAACCAAAATATCCAGTCTCACATTAAAACCTTAATAATATTATTATTATTATTATTATTATTGAAAAATCAGGATGCTATAAGCCCAAGGGCTCCAACAGGAAAAAATAGCCCAGTGACAAAAAGAAATATGGAAATAAATAAACTATTTGAGAATCAAATTGAACAATCAAAATATTCTAAGAACAGTAACAACATTAAAACAGATCTTGCATATATAAACTATAAAAGGAGACTTCTGTCACTCTGTTCAACATAAAAAAAAACATTTGGTGCGAGTTTGAACTTTTGAAGTTCAACCGATTCAACTACTCAATTAGGAAATCAGTCCCCAACTTATTCACAGCTGGAATAAAACTTCTAGAATACTGTGAAGTACAGTATTGAGCCTCGTGATAGAGAAAGCATTACTATTAGAATTAACTGCATACCTAGCATCATGAACAGGATGGTACTGTCCAGGAAGATCTGAAGGTAAAGGCTGGTCAGAATTATGAAAAATCTTATGCAGCCTGCATAAAGAACTAATTGAACGCTGGTGCTATAGATTAATGTCCAGATCAGGAATAAGAAATTTAATAGACCTTAAATTCTTTTCCCACAAATTAAGATGAGAATAGGTAGCTGAAGACCAGACAGAGGGACAATACTCAAAACAAGGTAGCATGAAAGAATTAAAACACTTCAGAATAGATTGATCACAGAAAATCTTACAAGACTTTCTCAATAAGCCAATTTTCTGTGCAATTGAGGAATAGACAGACCTAATGTGTTTCTCAAAATAAATTTACTATCGAAAATCACACCTAAGAATTTAAAAGTCATACAGAGTTAAAGAAACATTATTAATACTGATATCTGGACATCGAAGAGCCCCTGTTCTCGACCAGCTTACAATCAAACTTTGAGTTTTGTTAGGATTCAACTTCATGCCTCATAATTTGCACTACAGTATACACTAATTTTACCTGAATCTCTATTAAAGTATTCAGCAACCCAAGATCTACATCCAGGAACTGGAATTGATGTAAAGATAATAGTATTATCTCCCTATGCCACAATCTTGTTTTCTAAGCCAAACCACGTCATGTGTATATAGTATGAAAAGTAATGGGCCAAGAACACTACCTTGAAGAACACCACATATCACATTCCTATCCTCCCTATGGTGCCCATCAACAACAGCTCTTTGTGACCTATTACTTAGAAATTCAATAATGATGCTAGGAAAACACCCACCCACTCCCAACTGTGAGTTTGAAAACAAGGGCCTCATGATTAACACGGTCAAAGGCAGTACTAAAATCAGGGCCAATCATACAAACTTCCCGACCACAATCAAGTGATGTCTGTACATCATTAGATATTGTGAGAAGGGCATCACATGCGCCAAGGCCTTTATGAAAGCCAGATTACAAACTAAAGAGCAGATAACTACATTCAGCAAACCTATTTACATGTTTTGCCAAGACATTCAAAAACTTTAGATAATATTGGAGTTATGGGTACTGGGCAGTAATCAGTTGAACTTGAGCTACAACAAATACATTTACAGAGTGGAGTAACATTACCAATTCTCCAGCAAGTGCTAGAAGCTCCTCTTCTTGCTAACTTGTGCGAAATATCAGATAACTTTGGAGCTTAGAAATCTGCAGACAATAAAAACACAAAGGAAAAATACCATTTGGATCTACACCTCCATAAGCATCAAGGTCAATCAAGAGAGCTTCAATTTCCAGAGATCAAAAAGCTAAACTAGTTAGTTTAGCCTCAGGAATAAACAAATTAGGAAGATCAAGTTTCTCATTACTCTGTTTATTGTCAACCATATCAGCCAAAAGGGTTGCCTTTTCCTTTGGATAGTGAGTGACAGAGCAATCTGGTTTAAGTAAAGGAGGAACTGTTGCATCTACATCACAGAGTGCAAATTTAAGGGTAGCCCACCACTTCTGTTCCTGAGTTGTACCAGAAAGGATTTCTTTAAGTTTAAATTGTACTCCTTTTCAGTTGAGCATAAACTCTCTGAGCAAAAGCTCTAAGCTGAGTATAGTTATTCCAAAGCAAATCTGACCTGTATTTCTCTGGGACAAACCTGGAAATTAGGGTGATGATGTGATCTATTCCTCTGTTGACACTATTTTACCAACAGCCTGATGTGACATTGCTGGAAACTTTGACTCTCTTTTCTTTACACAATTGTCCCTACAGTTTTAAAGGTTTATAGGCTACTCATGAATGGCACAGGAATGGGGCAGTGACATTGCCTTAACAAACAGGACAATGCCCTAGAGACTGACCATATATACACATGATCAGCACCGTTGCTTTGCGTCATGCTTCAAGGAAACACGTAGGCTACAAGTCGTCTGAACGAAAACACCAAACACTTACTGTACATTAAGTACAGTTAAGCTGTACTGTAGTGATATTATTGTACATATATCACAGTAATATAAACTACAGTATCAGTGAGCATTAGGTTACAATACAATATTACTAGATAGAAACAACATTTGTTTTACAGAACAGTAAGGGGATGATGACGACTCGGTAAAGCTTTACCTTAGCACAATACTGTACTGTAACCTTACTGTGTCCAATATGTAGTGTACATGTGTGCAAATGTACTGTGCACTGTACATATGATTACTAAATGTTGTAGAAACCAAATTAAAACAACATTAGGCAGTATTTACTTTGTTAATCATTAGCTCGGGCACCCGCTCGTGGCAAGGGGCAGTGACCTTTTAGGTTAGGAGTTAGCCCACCCTAGTGCAGCATTTATTCGCGAAAATCCCCTTTTCGTGGCTGTCTGTAACCTAACTACTGTGAGGAGCAAGGGCTGACTGTACTATATAGTACATACTTTTTTACTGTATGTGTGATTCCCTACGGTACTGTAATAAGAGATGACACATCAAGGGTTACATCATGCTTCATGCCATGATACTTCACAGACCTTCGTACAAAAATGGTAAGTGGTGTTTGTGTACAATCTGTACACTTAATTTTTACGGTATAGTATTTTTATTCTCATAGTATACATATTGTATTATTATTATTATTATTATTATTGTTATTATTATTATTATCATTATTATTACTTGCTAAGCTACAACCCTAGTTGGAAAAGCAAGATGCTATAAGCCCAGGGGCTCCAACAGGGAAAATAACCCAGTGAGGAAAGAAATTAAGGAAAAATAGAATATTTCAAGAACAATAACATAAACAAATATCTCCTATATAGATTATAAAAACTTTAAAACAAGAAAAAGAGAAATAAGATAGAGTAGTGTGCCCGAAAGTACCCTCAAGCAAGAGAACTCTAACCCAAGTCAATGGAAGACTAGAGAAAAATGGTTTGATTTTGGAGGGTCCTTTTCCTAGAGGAGCTGCTTACCATAGCTAAAGAGTCTCTTCTACCCTTACCAAGAGGAAAGTGGCCACTGAACAATCACAGTGCAGTAACCCCTTGGGGGAAAAAAATTATTTGATATTCTTAGTGTTGTCAGGTGTATGAGGACAGAGAAGAATATGTAAAGAATAGACCAAACTATTCAGTGTCTGTGTGTAAGCAATGGGAAAAGGAACTGTAACTAGAGAGAAGGATCCAAGGTAGTAGTGTCTGGCCAGTCAAGGGAGCCCATAACTCTAGCATAGTATCTCAACAGGCAGTTGGTGCCCTTGCCAACCTACTACCTACAATACAGTACAGTATCATAGTAATGTACAGTATTGTTATTATCTATACTATATAGTACTGTACGTAAATACTACTGTACTCTACAATATGTAATGTAGCCTACAGTGCGGTGACTTAACAAAATGGTGCAAGTCAATCTGCCGAAAACAGCGAACACTTACGAGTGTTTCCTTAGCTATTAAGCTGTACTGCAGTGATAGCACTGCACATAAATTACATTAATATACGCTATAGTATCATCGAGTGTTTTATTAGATAGGAACAATAGTGTTTTGTAGTTACAGTACATTATTTGTGTACCGTATAAGTGTCCTGATGACTAGAGTTATGTGTACTGCAGTCTTACTGTGTACAATATTTTGCACATGAGTGTACACATACTGAACACTTACTGAAATGTGTTCACACCGTAATACAATACTTAAACTGTGATAGAAACTAAGTAAAACCAATATTAAGGAGTACAGTGGGCTACTTAGTGTATTAGTGAACTGACCACAAACAACGGGCAAATTGTTGTTAGGTTAGGAGTTAACCCTCCCTAGGGCAGCAAGTATTTGCGAATTCTCACTTTTCAAGGCTGTCTCTGTTACCTAACCCCTGTGAAGAAGAAGGGGTGACTATATGTGCATCTATTGCCAATTTACCAGTAAATCGATACAGCATCCACGCTTTCATCCACATACAAATTCATGCTTCATTTCATCATTAACATGATATCAAATATCACCCTTTCAAACTGATATGTATCATAAAAAGATTAAGCAGCCTTGGACAAGACGTAATAGTACATCTATATTCATTGTGGCTGGAGACAAAAGTGAAGTCTCTTAACATTAAAGTGGGTGGCGCTATTCACCCGCATTCACCATCTGTTGTTAGCTACTTTGTTAAAGATTTCAACAGCAATTCCAGCTCGGCTGAAGACATTCCCATATCTTAAAAGGATGAAAGGTTCTTAAATGGGTAGGAACAAACACAATTTTAATACCCTAGAGCAATATACAGTGATACCTCAATCTACGAGTTCAATTCGTTCTGGGAGCAAGCTTGCAAACTGAAAACCTTGTATCCCAAAACAATTTTCCCATTAGTAATAAAGGAAATTCACTTGGAGTGTTCGACACATCCATAAATACATTTATACACTCCTTTTAAAAGATTTGTAATGTTAACTATTGAACAATTTAAAACACTTAAGATCAGAAATTAATACAAATTAATAATTCACAACAGAAAATAGGAATATTGACAAATTAACTCGCAGTATACCTTTGCGGAGAGTTGTAGCTGGCATGAAGGAAACAAGAGGAGGAGGGGGTTACTGCTTGCAGGGAGGACCTCCCTGCAAGAGAACTTCTGGTAAAATATCGGAAGAGCTCTCCCTTGATCGGCACTTATCATCACTAACTGAATTACTGCTTTTTGGACACTAGGTCTTTTTATTTACACTCTTACAATCAATTTTCATAAGGAATATATTGACAGAAGTCTGCTTTGGCCTTCTCTTTAAAATAGCATAAAAACAGCACATTGCATTGTCAGCAAATTAATTTGTTAATGGCCCTGCCAAAGCCTTATCTGGGTAATGTGTTTCTACAAAATGTTTGCATTTCCCATATTTCTAACAACTCCCTACTTTCACATAAAGCGAGAGTTTATCACTCTGCCCCTCCTTATCAGATGAAATCTCCTTCACAACCTTTTGTTGCAGCTCCTCATTATTACAGTACTACTGCTATTATTACTAGCTAGGCTACAAACCGTTGAAAAAACAGGATACTATAAGCCTAAGGGCTCCAAAAGGGTAAATATCCCAGTGAGGAAAGAAAATATGGTAACATAGTACCGTGTGTCTGAGTGTACTCTCAAACAAGAGCACTCTTCCAAGACAGTGATGTACCAAGGTACAGATGCTGTGGCTCTACCCAAGACTACAGAATAATGGTTTGATTCTGGATTATCACTCTCCTAAGACCTGTTTACCACACCTAGAGTCTCTTCTACCCTATAAGATGATTCTATGAATGTTGCTTGGAGAGTGGAAGACTTAAGGTTTGAGCAAGAGCAGGGGATGCGAGATAATACAAAACAAAATTACGTACAGATCACATGAACATGGTCACCGATGAGAATACTGCGTGGGTGACCAATGAGCACCACATGACTGCTTTTTGTGCATTGCGTGCTAGTCTCATCAGTCCACAGAGAATGCATACAGAAAAGTTTTTTGCTCGCTGACCGATGCAATGCTCTTAATCCAATTCTAATTCATATGCTCATAATCTGATTTACTTGTATTCAAAGTTACTCATAAACTGAGGTGCCACAGCATCTACGACAGTAATCAACACTTGGAAACTCACTGAGAAAAATTATACTAAACTATAACTTAACATAAATTCAAGAAGTATAATCTATATGAATTGCCCCATAATACACTTTCAATACTACTGATACTAGAACATCACTCAAAGCTACTCCTGCCCATTTACTTTTCATAAGAAAACAAAGCTTCTTTTAAATAGTGCTTGGCATAAACCAATTTGGATGCTACCGAGTTGCTACCAACACTCTCTCCAAAGAAAGGATTTCGACAGATACTAAGTGAAGTAACCTGGAATTTCCCTGGCTTCCTCAGTGAAGCTCTCTCCTTTTGACATATACCATTAAGAGATTAATTTTTCCATTCTCCCTTACCCAAATTGCTTCCCCCCCTAGGATATTATGGTTACACATACAGTATCATCTCTGGCATGGGAAACAATCCTGGCATGCGTCTGCTTCATATACAAAGTCAACCTAGAACTCAAACACTTCTTGACATCACTAATCAGTGGGATGAGGGGGAGGGATAAGTAAACTCCCAATAAGTATATAAACCGGAAATTTAATCATCAAAATTTCATTTACATGTATTTCAATGAAACCTACTTAAGATTCACCTGGCAAAGTCCCACATTCGGATGGAAATGGATAAATGAGATAGAGTTAAAACCAAAAAAGTAACCTAACCTAAAACTGCTCAAACCAATCTGAAAATTCTTAACTTAAATCTATCAGTATCTCATGGATTTAAAGCATGTAAAAAGTATCTTCAACCAAAAGTCTGAGGAAATCCCCCCTTTTCCTCGTGCAATTCAACACAATTTCAGACTGATAAAACTAAAACAATTATCATGTACTGGTCACTGAAATATCTGCAATTTAGCAGAAAAAAAGGCCTGAAATACATTACTTCAAATAAGAAATTGACAAACAAAACACATGAGAGCTATGGCAGTGCTGCTAACAATACCCAAGGAACATTTAAAGTATGGAGATTGGTTATGACTAATCTGTTGGTGCATACACAATAAGAGTTCCTTTATCTTCAGTGTGACAAACATAAAATGGGTGCCCTGGGTAAATTGCAGGACCTACAGTATAGGAACGTACTGTACATAACGAATGGAGTTATCGTGAAATAAAAATCTACAAAATAAGCAAAGGCATAATAAGTTATTTCAAAATAAGATTTTCTCACTCAGAACAATGGAAAAACACTGTAACATTGTTTCTCAAGGCTTTGCAATTCAAGTGAACAACTGGTGCAAGGAAATCGTTTATGCTTAAGAGAAAACAAAATAAAATAACTTACATTAATATCAAGACTGGCATCTGTGTTTGGAAGTGGTTCAGGAATCCGTGCATCTGTTCTTGTTATATCTTCTGGCCAAGCTTCTGGGCTTGGCAGTTTTGCTATTATGGCCGGGGGACCATCCGGTAATATCTCGGAGACATAATCCTCGTCCTGGGTATTAACTGAACTATCATAGGGCTCATTTCTGGGACTTCCTGGTTCCTGCCTACAAATATTCTCACATTAGATACTAAGAAAGGATAAAATCATTAGAGGTGAGAAAACAAATCCAAGTACAGTACAGTATACAGCGTATTTGTTTATAACAAAAGTTAAAAATAATCTTAATACATGTATATCATAAAAACTTTTCCAATCGCTGCATCTACTTTACTTTTTTCGAATGCATTTTTAAAGGGAAAAAACTTCTGTTATCTTCTAAACCTCCGCATTCCAATGGTGGGCTACTCTCAAAACGACTATTTGGTATAGACTTAACAAAACTCCTGAGCTTAAACCACATTGCTGTTACCCACTGCCCATAAGGAACGGCAACCCTTTTGGCTAATACGTTTGACAGTAAATAGTATAATGTTACACTACATTCTTGAAGTCCATTTTTCTGAAGTTAAAGACAGATTAAGCTTTCTTGTTCAAAAAATTACATTTTTTTCACTTGATCTTGATTATATTGAGATTTTGATATAAATAGTATTACTGTACAGTTTTCTTTTTTTGGGTGAGAAAGACTTGATATTATAGTACTTAGTTAACATTTATAATAGTAAGTTAGATAGAAGGGGTTCTTTTTACATGTGTTGAAGAATGAATAATGTTTATTCATTAACTAAACATGGATGATCAAGCTCATTACTTTAAAATTTCTGATTAGTTTTATCTTTAATTCTAGAATGTCTCTTCATAAAATTCCTGAAGGGCCATGCTAAAATTAATAATTAATTCCCTTGCTTATAATTTGGTTTCCACAAGGCCTGGATGCAGATGTACTTTCAATTTCCATTGATGTGCAAATATCCTTAAATTTTGGTAGTGAAATTAATAAGATCAGATTTTACTTTGGTGTTACTTTCATTAATCATTATTTGTATTGCACATATCATAGATTTTTTAAGATTCCAGAAATTAAATATCTTTGTGGTCCTCTGTGTAGTGTTGTTGATCCACTACTGCTTTTAGTATATAAAAAGATAAGGTTTTGCCTAGAAAATAAGCTCGTCTTATGCAAATCATGCTACAGTACTCTACTTGCATCGATGGTCTGCTCTAGAAAATAAGCCTGTATTGTATGCAGATTATTACAGTACTCAATTTCCATTGACACTACGACCAAATTATATATTTTACAGAGCAATTTATTATAATGAAGTTAAATACAAAACTACATATATTGTAAAATTATTAATAGGACTAAGAAAACAATTTCCCTCCATCTGGTTTTTACCTGTATTATACATAAACAAGGACCCTCTATCTACAAACACTTCATCTACAATTTCAGGTGATGTTCTTGTTTTTTGAGAAACACATGTGAGCATCTCTTCTGCAATGATGTAAAAAATTGGTATCATCTTCCCCACCGTTATCCCTAGATTAAAGGGGTCGGTTGCCTTATGCGCCTTCTCCAATGCCTTCCATCAAAAGCATCCTTTTCCACCAAACCTCTTCTCTGCATATCATCCTTCACCTTATATCACCATCTAGTTCTCTACCTCCCTCTTGATCTTCTCTTCTTTACAGGTTCCTCCCAAGTCCTCCTCGCTCTCTCCCATCCCATCCATCCTCAACAGGTGCCCATACCATCTCAGTTGTGACAATTTTTAACAACCCTGTAATCTTTACGACACTTGCTTTTCTTCTTATTTCATCATTTTCTAATCTTTCAAGCAGTGATATCCCCATAAGTCACCTCAGCATTCTCATCTCTGTTCTCTCAAGTTCTGCTTCCTCTTTTCGTCTTAAAGCCTAAGTTTCTGATCCATTCATTAACACTGATCTTATTACTGTACTAAAGATCTTGATTTTACCTTAATTGGCATTTTCTTATCACATACCACTCCTGCTACCTCCCTCAACTTTCCCCATGCTTGCAAAAACTTTTCATATAGTATAGTAAGTCCTTAGTTTACAACATGACAAATTTAGAAGTAATTTGTATTTTTTCTAACGATACAAACCTGTAGCTATTTTTAAGGGTATTACTTTCGGCGAAGCTGAAAGGAAGCTATTAGAATAATCGAGGGTTAACTACTCATCATGCTAGTTAGCAGGGGGTAGCTAGCTACCCTTCTCACTGACAAACCTGTGACTGTGCTTCACTTTGCTTGGAGGTAGGACTTCTAAGGGGGACAGGACAGGGTTGGCGGATATGTCTGTATAAATAGCTACAGGTTTGTATCATTAGGAAAACTGACAAACTTATAACAGAGTTTGTATTTTTCCTAACATACAAAACCGAATTCCTTACTATAGGAGATATTCTAGCGCGAGCTGGAAAATACGGCAGAAAACCTTAACAAGGTCGTTAACGACCGAACCAGTAGTTATCCCCCAGATGGGGGTGGGGGACTGCCGGCCGGTAGCTACTGAGTACCTTCAATCGGATTCTAGCTAGGACTATCTAGGGGGCGGCGACGGCGGGAAGATTTGAGTAAAGAATTCGGGTTTGTATGTTAGGAAAAATACAAACTCTGTTATAAGTTTGTCATTTGTTCCTACACTAAATACAAACACTCATTCTTTACTATAGGAGACTTAGTCTTGAGGTCAGGGTGGACTAAGTATTTTCTACACCTAGAGAAGATAGTCCTCAGACTAGACTATAATGAACAATCTCCCATTAACTTCTCTGTAGATCCCCAAATCCAGCATGACTGAAGGTTTGTAAATATGTAGAAACCGAAGTTTCAGTATGAAGAGGGTCGAGAGCAATACCAGGACCCTTTCATACCAAGGGTTCCCCTGACCTTGAAAGGTGAACCCTCGTGACGAGTATAACTTATACCCTGTGATAGGAGTCAGATGAGTTTCATACCTTATTTCCATTGACGAGTCCAGCCGAAACTGGTCACAGACTAGGATACCCAGAAGGGAGGAAGAAGAAAGAGCAGAAGATAGATGGATGTTCTTCTAAACCTAGTGTAACTCAGAATCCTCGAACAATGGCTACTGTCCCCTGAAAGGGCGTAAAGGTAGCTACAGCACCTGCTGACCTGCCACAATAGGTCCTATAGAAAAGGTGTTTAGAGACCTATGTGTCACATCTGATAAATAGTGAAAGGTGAATATAGACTGGCGCTTCCAGACTCCAGCTCTTAAGACTTAAACGCCAGTGAGGTAGCCACTCCCCTAACTTGATGGGCTTTGGGTTGAGCTGCCTCAGAGTCTCCGTGAATAGCTCTCGCAATAACTTTCTTGAGCCAGAAAGAGATGGTGTTGCGAGAGATTCTCTTCTTAACCTTGTTGGTACTGAGAAAGAGATGACGGAGACGTGGTCTGAAAGGTCTGGTGCGTTTCAGGTATTTCCTTAACCTCCTGACCGGGCACAGTAGCAATTTGTCAGTATCCTGAGTTGTCCGGTTGAGGCTGGAAAATTGAAATTCCTTAAACCTCTCATCGGCAGACGAAGGATTCTGGGTTTTGGCCACAAAGCCTGGCACGAAGCTGAGAGAGACTTCCCCCCATCCTCTAGAATGGGTGACTTCATAGGATAGACCGTGAAGTTCACTAACCCTTTTTGCCGAGGCCAGCGCTACTAGGAAGACGGTCTTAAGGGTAAGGAAGAAATCAGAGGCCCTATTTAAGGGCTCATACTGAGGGCCCTTTAAGGAGCGTAAGACCAAGGACACGTCCCAGGGTGGTGGTCTAATCTCCACTGGGGGGCAGGATCTCTCAAAACCTCGAATCAACAAGGAGATCTCTTCTGAGGTGGAAAGGTCAACTCCTCTCAGTCTGCAGATGAGACTTAGAGCTGCACGATAGCCCTTAATTGCAGAGATTGACAGGTGTTTCTCCTCCCTTAGGTAAACAAGGAAGTCTGCGACTAAAGGGAGAGAGGGAGAGAGTGGGGACACGTCTCGCCCTCTACACCAAGCTGCAAACACTCTCCATTTCGCTTGGTAGAGGTTTGTGGAAGATTTGCGCAGGTACCTGGACATGTGTTTGGCCACTTTCCCTGAAAAGCCTCTGCTTCTGAGGAGAGACTGGACAGCCTCCAGGCGTGAAGTTTCAGGAAGGGAATTCTCCCGTGGGGGATACCACTGTGTGGCTGCGTCAACAGACGGGGTTCTGGAGGTAAAAACCTCGGCACTTGAACCAGCAGGGAAAGGAGATCTGAGTACCACTCTTTGCTTGGCCAAGCCGGAGCTATTAGAGTTAGTTTGCAGTCCCGTGAGCCCCTGAGTTTGTTGATTACCCTTCTGAGCAGGCAAAAGGGAAGGAAGGCATAGGCGTCCAGGTTGTCCCAGGAGTGTTGGGGGGAGTCCTGGATCGCTGCCCGATGGTCTGGAACTGGGGACCCGTAGCGGGGAAGTTTCGCATTCAGAGATGTGGCGAACAGATCTATTGTGGGAGAACCCCACAAAGCTATTACTGTCTTCGCTACTTGAGGATCCAAAGACCATTCTCCACTCAGCACTTGGTGATGGCTGCTCAGCTGATCTGCCACGATGTTTCTCCGGCCCGGAATAAACCTGGCTGAAAGGGAAATGTTGTGGCTTTCTGCCCACTGGCAAATCTGGACAGCCAACAGACAGAGGTCTCTTGCCAGAGTACCCCCTTGCTTGTTGATGTACGAGACGGCTGTGGAGTTGTCACTCATCAGAACCACCTCTCGTCCGTGTAGATCTTCTACAAAGAATTTTAGGCCTTTCCAGGCAGCTAACAATTCTAGATGGTTTATATGGAGAGACCTCTCTATCGGCAACCAAACTCCTGATGCTAATTTGGGGCCTAGGTGGGAACCCCATCCACGTAGCGACGCGTCCGAAAAGTTTTAACTTCGGACTCGGGTTTTGAAGGGGAATGCCCTTTTGGGTGTTCTCTCTGGACGACCACCAATGAAGGTCTTGTCGCACCAGACTTGGAACCTCCACTGCCCTGAATGGGGAGTCTGACTTCTGAGACCAATGGGTCTTCAGATGCCATTGGAGACTTCTCATTCTCGATCTCCCCCCTGGGACCAGTTTTTCCAGAGAGGCGAGATGGCCCAGAAGACACTGCCACGACTTGGCTGAAGGTGGTAGTGGAGATAAGAGATGGGCGATAGATTGATCGTCTCCGAAGCCTGTCTTCCGACGGAAACACTCTCCCTGCCTGGGTGTTGATGGACATACCCAGGGTTAAGGCTTGGGTCGGAGTTAAGCAAGACTTCTCCGCATTTACAAGGATCCCCAGATCCTTACAAAGATTCAGAAGTCTTCTCAGATGATCCAGAGCTAGCTCCTTGGACGAGGCCAGGAGAAGCCAATCGTCCAGATATCTTAGCAGACGCATCCCTTGTTTGTGCGCCCACGAGGATACGAGTTCGAAAACTTTCGTAAAGACCTGTGGGGCGATCGAAAGGCCAAAGCACAGGACTTTGAACTCGAAGATTCGACCCTGAGCCAGGAAGCATAGGAATTTCCGAGAAGTGCGATGGATTGGCACTTGGAAATAAGCATCTCTTAAATCTACAGATGCCATGAAGTCTCCTGGACGAACTGCTTGGGTCACGGAGGCCGCTGTCTCCATTTTGAATGGAGTCTGCTTCACGAACAGGTTCAGGGTCGAAAGGTCTATCACTGGTCTCCAACCCCCCCAGGCTTTCTCTACCAGAAAAAGGCGACTGAAAAACCCCGGGGAAGAGTCGGAGACCTGAATGGCGTATTTTAGAAGCATGCTCTGTATCTCCTGAGCTAGGGCTTGCTGTTTTCCGGGATCCCGAGGGACTTGGGAGGACGAGATAGGGGGAGGAATTAGAGGAGGAGGAGAGTCTATGAAGGGAATGCGATATCCCCAACAAAGCACCCTTATGGTCCATTGCATGGCTCCCATAGCTTTCCACCTCCTCCAACTCCCCTGCAGGCACCCCCCTACGCACTGCGAGGGAGGAGACGAGACCCTATTTTTGTCTCGGGTTCTTCCCTCTGCCTTTAGCCTTGGGAGGAGCCGACTTTCCTCTGCCCATAGGTTTGGGTGTAAAAGAGGGGCGGCTGAGGTTCTTGGCTGGCAGCAGAGTTGCGACTGTTGCCTTAGGCTGGGAAGTTGGCTGCTGATGCATTGGACGAAAGGAGGCAGCCTTTTGCATCGCAGTGTCCTGCATCTCCTTCCTCCAAGTCTCTAGGGTAGAGGAGACTGCTTGTCTAGAGAAGAGGAGAGGTTGAAGAAGATCAGAGTTCCTCAAATCCAATTTCTCAGATTTACCAATGCTCCTATGCAGTCTGGAGACTACTGATTCCCTTCTTTTGAGAATCCAGTTGCCCCACATTGTCACGGCTGTAGCCGTTAGGAAGTCCATTGTCTTGGCCCCAGCAGCCAAGACTTCCTGCAGGGACTGCATGGAATTCTGGTTTGAGAGGTCCTCATGACTGGCAAGGTAGCCCACTGTGCCAGACCATGTGTCAAACCAGGAAAGTGCCTCTAGAAGAGACATTGACGCTGATTCCATTGTCGAGGCTTCTGCTGCGGTAAAGGAGACTGCAAGGGAAGCGAGTCTCTCTGCAGAGCAGACAGGTGTAAGCCTTGCTGTGAGGGGGTCTAGTGTCAGAGGAGAAGGATTAGTGTCCCTGACCTTGTAAAAGCACCTTTGCCTCGAGAAAGGAAGCTGCAGTAATTTGTGGGATCCTTGAGACTTCAAGGAATTCGCCTCCCCCGAGACTGCCTGCGAGACCTTCCTCAGACGGCCTGCAGTGTGAATAGACCAGGGAAGTTCGATTCTGGTCTTAGGGTTTGGTGGAAGGCGACATAGTCTGTCTAATGCTGGAGCGTCGGTATGACGAGGCGACAGATGTAAATCTCCGAGACCTGAGATGTTACACATCGTTCTTAGAGCTCTTAAATAGGCGGACTCTAACTCTTTTGACGGTTGTTCCTCCGAGGAATCCTCAGGTCGCGCTAATTCCTCGTGAGGGAGGGCGGTTGAAGCCCGAATGTCTGAAGGCAATGGAGAGGTAGCATACTCCATTGCCGACAAGCCAGAGGAAGGCTGAGCGCTGGTTGATGGCACCGCGCGCACAGGATCCTGCCTGAAAGTTGAAGGTTTAGGCGAAGGCGACCGAACTAACGGTACTGTCTCAATAAGAGTGTGGGTTGAACGGCGGCCTTGCCTTTCCCCTCTGTTCTCAGCCGAAGAGGAGAAGGGCTGAACCCCTGGGTCTTCTTCCGCAGTTCTCGCAAAGCCCATATTTCGTAATTCATCAGAAAATACGGGAATGGGTGCTGATCTGTCTAAAACGCGAGGGCGCAGCGAATAACCTCGCGCGGATATGTCCGGAGACTTGCGCGCTCAGAAGTTTGACGCACGGGAGTGCTCTCTCTCTGAAGATACCAAGCGACGGCGAGAAGTGTTCTCTCTCGCTTGCGCAGCGCGAGCTGAACTCCTCGTGAATAAATGTGAAGGAGAGGAATCTCGCTCAGAGAGTTCACTTTGGTTGGTTGCGCTCCGGGCGCGATCAGACTTAACCTCGGCCCGACGGGAACGCTTTTTGCGCTTGAGAGAATACTCTCGTGAAGAAGAGCGCGAACGTCTTGTAGAGCTCTTCTTCTTATAGCGCTTAGATGATTCCCCGCGAGATGAAGACGATCACGAGGCAGAGTGATAGCGCGAGGAAGTATTCCTCTTATGTTTGTGACGAGAGCGCTTATCACTTCTCGGCGAGACATTTCGTGACGAGATAGAAGGCGAGGAAGAACGAGAGCGATAACGTCTCTTCCTATGTCGCCTCTCTCTCCGACGAGAACGTCTTGGCGACGGAGAGCGAGCTCTCCTTTTCCTCTTCTCTCTCTCTCTCTCCTATCCTCTAAGGACGAAGGCGACGAGGACGAGGAGGAGGAGGAGGAGGAGGAGGAGGAGGAGGAGGAGGAGGAGGAGGAGGAGGAATCGTGATGAACACGCTTGCAACGATGTTTCGTAGTAACGCAAGCGAGGGGCGAAGTAGGCTCCACAGGAGCTGACGTTATTACCTCCGCTGACACTTCAGCGGCCGCCGATTGAGCTGATGGGATATCGGCGAGGCCCGGACCCCCTGAGGGATCCAAAACAGAAGGGACCTGAGGTAACACTGTGCCTACGAGGAACTGGTTCCACACCTCCACCGAAAGAGAACCAGGAAGTCCAAGCGCCGGCCATACTGTTCGCCCGTTATCTTTCGACGGCGAACCTGGAGGTAATGAGTCCTTCTTGGATTTCTTCTTCTTCCTCTTCATGAACTTTTCCCACTGCGTAGGCGACCATTCCTTACATACTTGGCAGGGGGAGTCTTCAGCACACCTATGACCCCTGCATGAAGGGCATAGGGAATGAGGATCCACCTCCGGCGGTGACATAAATGTGCCACAAGCTTTCGGGGGAATCCCGGGACACTTTCTCAAATTAGAGGACATCACATCTATTTAAAGAGTAAAAGAAAAAGTTAATGAAAAAAAAATGGAGTTTTTATGATAAAACAAAGTTTTATGAATACTTACCTGGCAGTTATATATATGTAGCTGATATCTCTAAATCGGCAGAATTTTTCAAAACGAGGCAACCGCCTTGTGGTGGTTGGGAGGTAGGTGGTACCACCCGTCACAGGGTGATCCAAGGAATCATTCTCGTGTCCAAGACTTCAGTTCATCTATGCCCGACCTGTCTCCTGAGGGGAGGTGGGTGGGCCTTAGAATATATATATAACTGCCAGGTAAGTATTCATAAAACTTTGTTTTATCATAAAAATTCCATTTTTATGAATACATAGTACTTACCTGGCAGTTATATATATAAAGCTGATTCACACATTTGGAGGAGGGAAACAGACAGTAAACATCGTTGGGGAAACAACAAATGAGTTGTAGGAGATAAAAACACCTTGATTCCTTGCCTGCTAAGGTAGCTGATTCAAAGGTACAGCCTTTAGAGTGGCTTTCCCTTAGGAGAGTTTATCCAGGAGTAAGCCTGCAATGCTGCAAAAAACTCAATCGAGTCTGTCAAAGGGATAAGACCAACAACTTGACTAGACTTCAGAAACTACCTTCGCCCCATATAATAAAAACTGCAACCTTACTAAAACTAACCACCTAACCCTGCAACATAGACATAAACTATCTATCTAGACTGAGGGAACCGCACCACAAGACGAAGTCCTCAGACTATCATAAAAACACAAACCCTCATACATGCATATAAACCAAGGTTGAGTGGGGTTATTAACTCCTTTGCCTAATACAGAAACCACAGCTATGTATGGGCCCAAGGTATAGCACTTGCCAAAGTCTACTCTCACCTCTCTAAGTTAATGAGAAGCGAAGACAGAGTTGCTCCTCCAGAAAATTGCATCCATGAATAGCCTAACTAACATATATTCCTGATATGCCAGAGAGGTAGCAATGGCTCTCACTTCGTGAGCCCGTAATTTCAACAGGGCGAAGTGTTCCTCCTCACATAAGAGGTGGGCTTCCCTAATTTTCTCCCTCAGGAAAAAGGACAAAGCATACTTAGACAGGGGTTTTTGGCGGATCTTTCACTGAACACCATAACAAGTTGGATGCACAGCTCACGTTCATAGTGTGAGCCAAAAAAAAAAACTTTGAGGGACCTAACTGGGCAGAGGAGTCTTTCCTTCTCTCGACCCACTAGGTTCGTGAGGTTAATGACATCAAACGTCGTAGGACAGGGTTACGAAGGGTTCTCGCTCTTTACGAGAAAGACGAACCTTAAGGCACAAACCGCCCTATCCTAATTGAAGCTCACCCTCTTCCCAATCGCCTGGACTTCGCTGACCTCTTGGCATTTGCTAGAGTCATAAGGGAGAGGGTTTTCTTCGCTACAACTCGAAGAGAGGCTAGCAAGATAGGTTCAAATTTCTTGGAGCACAGAAACTTAAACACCACATCCAGGTTTAAGAGTACCTATTACGTCGTCTGAAAAGACCAAATGAGGTCCTGCAAACCTTGATTTTGGGACAAATCTTGGCCTCTATGCCTAAAGACGGCGGAGAGCATACTGCTGTATCCATTGATGGTAGATACAGCCAGCTTAGCATCCTGTCTGAGGTACAAGAAGTAGTCTGCAATCTGGCTCAGAGAGGTAGTGGATGAGGAAACTTGTGCCGCCTGCACCAAGCTCTAAAGGTCTCCCACCTAGATTGGTAGACTCTTTGTGAAGAGATCCTCCTTGCTCTGGCGATAGATTTCGTCGCTTGTGCCGAAAAGCCTCGAGATCTGACAAGCTTCTAGTCAGTCTGAAGGAAGTCAGTTGAGAGCAAGGGGGGTTAGATGATACCTCTCGAAGTGGGGCTCTTTGAGAAGATCTGGACTTGCCGAAGTCTTCTTGGGAAGTCCATCAACATGCCCATCACTTCCGAAAACCATTCCCTAGCAGGCCAGAATGGAGGCGCTAGGATCATTCGCCCCGAATCAAGGAGAGCGAATTTCCTGAAGACCAGATTGATGATCTCGAACGGGAGCAACGCAAACATGTCCACCCCCGTTCAATCCATCAAGAAGGAGTCCACTGCTACAGCTTCCTCGTCCGGGACTAGGGAGCAGCAGTAGGGGATCCTCTTCTTCCAGTTGGAGGCAAAAAGGTCTGTTACAGGTCTGCCCCACAACATTCAGAGACTGACAGACTTGCGGGTTGAGAGACCATTCTGAGGGAAAAACAAGTCTCTTCCTGCTGAGCATGTTTGCCCCGATGTTTCTTGCCCTAGAGCAAACCTCCTTTCTAGATCCAAGAGATCAGAACGAAGGCGTCCTTGATCTCGACACACGATTCGACTAGTGTCATCACGAAGTCCTAGATTCTCACGTTCAAAGTCATGCCTCATGCTAGAACTTCGACGTCGAGCGTCCTGAAAGACGAGGCGCCGATCGTCCTGTAAGACGTGGCGCCAAAAGTCCTGTAAGACGTGGTGCCAAAAGTCCTGTAAGACGTGGAGCCGAGAGGTTAACAGAGCGAGACGCTGAACGTTCTAAAAGACAAGGTGCTGAGCGTGCTGGTGTCAGAAGAGACTCTTCTTGTTGACAGGAAGACCTAATTATTTGATAAGTTCAATGTTATCTAAAAATCCAGATACAGGGACGCTCTGATTTCTCCAGAGAGCAGTATTCCGCTACATAAAGCAAAAGTTACGAGAACATGAGAGGGGCGGAGCTGAGACCAAAACACACGCCCGAAACTGACCCATTCTACACCCGTTCTTCCTTGTAAACAAACCTCAGATAAAGTTTGATTGCATAGCCTGCCACTTAGACTCCTCTCTCGAACTGGGAGAGAGAATCGTTGTAGCTAAAAACTAAAGGAGGCTCCCCTATAAAAGGAAAAAGTAATCCTCCTTCAGAAGAAGTACTGACCAAAGGTCTGCTCCCCTCTTCTCCAAAGATTTTGATGTCTCCATGGAGAACTTTGACTTCTGAACGAAGGCGTAAAGAGCATTTACGCCCAGGACCAGACAAAAGACTCCCTCTCTCAAAAGAGAGACATTGAAGTTGCAAAGTCGGTTAGGCAGAAAAGTCTTATCGGAGTAACTAACAAAGGAGGATTCACTAGGAAAAAGATTTCGCATCCATCCTTAGTAAGAACACGGACCAAAGGTCTGCTCCTCTCCTCTCCCAGGCTCGCCAGAAGTAGCAAAGTCTGGCTCCTACTGTTGTTAGTCATCAAAGGTTTCTGTTTTAAGAAACAAAAATTAATATATTCTTAAAGCTCCATTAATGACCATGTGAAAACTCAGAGGGTGGGGAACATGGAGCAACAGAACTTAGGATCCTCTCCTTCTGTTAACCTCAAACAATTCAACAGGAGAAAAGTGATCACTAAAGTCATCCTTGACAAAGATCTTATAAGACGTGGCGTCGCCCTGAAAGGACAAGGCGGCGATCGTCTTATCATCCTGAAAGACGAGGCTGCCCTCGTCCCGAAAGACGAGGCTGCCCTCGTCCCGAAAGACGAGGCTGCCCTCATCCCGAAAGACGAGGCTGCCCTCGTCCCGAAAGATGAGGCTGCCCACCCCGAAAGACGAGGCTGCCCTCGTCCCGAAAGACGAGGCTGCCCTCGTCCTGAAAGACGAGGCTGCACTCGCCCCGAAAGACGAGGCTGCACTCGCCCTGAAAGACGAGGCTGCACTCGCCCCGAAAGACGAGGCTGCATCCGTCCTGAAAGACGAGGCTGCATTCGTCCTGAAAGACGAGGCTGCATTCGCCCTGAAAGACGAGGCTGCATTCGCCCTGATAGACGAAGCTGCATTCGTCCTGAAAGATGAGGCAGCATTCGCCATGAAAGACGAGGCTGCATTAGTCCTGAAAGACGAGGCAGCATTCGCCCTGAAAGACGAGGCTGCATTAACCCTGAAAGACGAGGCTGCATTCGCCCTGAAAGACGAGGCTGCATTCGCTCTGAAAGATGAGGCTGCATTCGTCCTGAAAGGCGAGGCAGCATTCGCCCTGAAAGACGAGGCTGCATTCGTCCTGAAAGACGAGGCAGCATTCGCCCTGAAAGACGAGGCTGCATTAGTCCTGAAAGACGAGGCTGCATTCGCCCTGAAAGACAAGGCTGCATTCGCCCTGAAAGACGAGGCTGCATTCGTCCTGAAAGACGAGGCAGCATTCGCCCTGAAAGACGAGGCTGCATTAGTCCTGAAAGACGAGGCAGCATTCGTCCTGAAAGACGAGGCTGCATTCGCCCTGAAAGACGAGGCTGCATTTGCCCTGAAAGACGAGGCTGCATTAGTCCTGTCATGAAAGACTTAGCGCCGAGCGTTAAGGCAAAATGATATTCATTATGCCGCTCGGCGCGTTCGGTTCCGACCAGAGGGTTCATAAGGCCGACTGGCGCTCTGGGACAAAAACCGAGTCAATGATGGTTTGTAAGCATTGATATTATCAGAGAATATCTATGACTTAAAGTATTGCCATTAAAATCAAAAGTGATGCAATGCTAAACTCTAAAAGCAGTGTAAGAATCTTGACGTTCAACGCTCTTGCTTTCCCATGGCAAGGGCGAGCATTCTTGGGAACGTTAACAGGAACGCTCGCGACGGCGTTTGCTCGTGAGCTAACGCCTCTCATTACCTTTCGCCGATCGACGTTCCTTCTCCCGTGGGCCGGGGAGCTTGCAAGAGGTCTAAGGCTAGGAAAACGACGTCCACTGTGCTGAAAGAATCCAATGCCTAATTTAGCACTGAAACTTGCACTATTAAACTCTTACACAAAAAACCATAATTAGTCCTTCCCGTTGTGAGAGAACTTATTCTTCTGCCACGGGCTTGAATGAGAAAGCAAAAACGTCTCTAGTACTTGCTATATAAACTGTAACAAAATATTTTTGTAAAATATTAAAACTGACATTTCCGTAATAAAATAAACTTTCAAACAGACTTACCCGGCGGTCACAAAAAGAAAAAACCACCGGGCAAGAGTTGAGATGTTGAAGACACTCACCCGGTAGTTACATATAACCACCGGTAAAATTAAATGTCACAAATACCTACCCGGTAGTTACATACAAACGCCGGGAAAGTTATACGTTAAAGATTAAAATGAACAGAAAAAGGGAAAACAAATGTAATCCACAATTAATTCAAAGGGTTTTCAAAAACAAGAGAGTTGTAATGATAAAAAGAACAGATATAGCAATAACGTATCTATATATATAAATGTAAACAATAGGAACATATAAATGAAAATACTACAAAACTAGAATTCCCATATCGTTGTTGTTGGAGTATAATAGCCAACATTTTAATTCCCATATCGAAAAGAACGCTACCAAGGCATGTTGGGACTGCATCGATAGTAACGAGTAACAGCGTAAACCATACGCTAGTTCTATTTAATTTATGAAATTAGATCGATGATTTAAAGAACGAATACCAAATGGACAAATATTTCTTTAAAATTTTACATTAAAAGTTAAAAAAACTTATATAAGTGGAATTCCTCCCATTCTTTACATAAAACAAATAAAGAGAATTTGCAAGACATACATGAAGATTACGTCACACGATTGTGACGTCATAGAGTTGCCGGAACGTATTTCCGTCATCAGGATTAAAAACTTTGCACCTAAAATATAGTGCACAAACAAAACCTCTGCATACAAAATGTGAGGATCAACCGACACTTTCGGTAACCTCACCTTGCATACATCACTCGCACAAACACGAAAATTAAGTTATCACTCATGATAAACAAAGTAAATAATAATAATAAAACACGATTGCCAAAACCCTAAATCAGTGTACTTCACCAAATGAAGTCCAAAAAAGCGAAGAAGGGAAAATTATTCAAAAAACTCTCAATGGTGGACCGACGATGTTTTCAATCCAGCCGGCAGAGATGAACTGAAGTCTTGGACACGGGAATGATTCCTTGGACCACCCTGTGACGGGTGGTACCACCTACCTCCCAACCACCACAAGGCGGTTGCCTCGTTTTGAAAAATTCTGCCGATTTAGAGATATCAGCTATATATATATAACTGCCAGGTAAGTACTATTCATAAAAACACAATTAAAGAAAGGCTAGTCTGCCAGTCAAACACAACCGGGAACAGATGTGTTACCACTGAGACGGCTGGAATTCGATTGAAGGAACTCAGTAGCTACCGGCCGGCAGTCCCCCACCCCCATCTGGGGGATAACTACCGGTCCGGTCGTTAACGACCTTGTTAAGGTTTTCTAACGTATTTTCCAGCTCGCGCTAGAATATCTCCTATAGTAAAGAATGAGGGTTTGTATTTAGTGTAGGAACAAATACAAATTACTTCCAAACTTTTCATTTGTTCTGTTACTGGAATACAAACCTATGCTATCTTTAGGGGTTGACTCACACATTAGGAGGGTGGATGTCCCTGCCAATCTGGTTTTTTGGATTTACCCGGGGCTTCCTCTTTTATGTAGCTTGATACAAAAATAAGGAAACCCTAACACCTCACTAAAACTTGCTAAGCATGGTCTGTGGCCTACACAAACTGTGTGTTGAGATACTAGCAATGTGACTGTCAAGGTATAAGTTATTCCAAGTCCATAAGAATTGACCGAGTTGACCAAGACATTCCCAATACCACCTTGCCGGGGTATGGGGACATAACAGTATTGACATAATGGTATACCTGCAGTAGTTGAGGCCAGCTTGTGCAGAGGACCCAGGATGTTGATTTCCCAAAGAGAGGGGAGGATGAAGAAACGAAAAGAGCAAGTCATTCCTTTTCATTCACTCAGATAAAAACAGTGCCCTCATTCTTCTGCTACTTGTCCATTAAGGTTCTTGAGGTAATAAACCAGCTGTTGTGCAGCCACCACAGGACCGATAGAGAACGTATCGAGTCTCCTGTGGGTCACGTCTTGTAGGTAATAGGCGGTGAAAGTTGTCTGACGCTTCCACACTCCCGCTTGAAGAACCTGCACCAGAGCAGTTTTTTTTTTGAAGGCCAGGGACGTAGCTATGCTCATAACATCATGCGCTCTTGGTCAGCATGTTGGAGGAGGATCCGTATTTAGTGCATGGTCAATGACCCAGTGTATCCAAGCAGAAATCGTGTTCTTTGTGATTCTCCTCTTACTTCTCACAGTGCTGATGAAGAGCAAAGGCACTCGGGGACGAGCTGCTGCTGTTCTTTTGAAGTAGGGCCTCAAACTCCTTACTAGGCATAGTAATAGATGATCTGGATCGTTGGTTACAAAGCGGAGACTCATTATCAGCAAGGAATTGAATCTAGGATCCGTTACCCACAGATTTTGAGTCTTGGCAACAAACTTAGGGACGAAGCTGAAGTTTACCTCTCCCCATTACCTTGAATGGGTGATGCCATACGAGACCATGAAGTTCGCCGACTCGTTTGGCCGAAACCAGGGTAAGTAGGAATACAGTCTTCCATGCGATCTGTTGCCTGGCGTAATGGTTCATAGGGAGGCCTTTTGAGAGACCGAAGAACCTGATCCACGTTCCAAGGAGGAGGTCTCACTTCTAACTGAGGACAGGTAAGTTTGTGACTCCCTATGAGAAGGGAAAGTTCTAGCAATGAGGAAATGTCCACTCCTTTCAGTTAAAAGGCAAGACTCAAGGCTGAGCGATGACCTTTTACCGCCAAAACTAAGAGGCACATTTCTTCCCGCAAATACAAAAGGGACTCTACTATTGCTGGAATAGTGGCATCGAGTGGAGATACTCAAGGCTGAGCGATGACCTTTTACCGCCAAAACTAAGAGGCACATTTCTTCCCGCAAATACAAAAGGGACTCTACTATTGCTGGAATAGTGGCATCGAGTGGAGATACCCCTTACACGACACTAACCACAGACGACGTTCCACTTTGCCTGGTAGACTGAGTCTTATGATCTTCGCAGATATCCAGACATCCTCTTTGCACCTTGTTGCAAAAATCTTCTCTGAGTGAGATGCTAGATTGTCTCCAAGTCTGAAGACGTAGAGAAGCTACGGCTTTGTGGTAAATGTTGACATGCGGTTGTCCGAGTATATCGTATCGTGGAGGAAGTTCTCTCGGAAGCTCCGACAGGAGCTACAGAAGGTCTGAGAACCCTTCAGTGTAACGCCATAGCGGAGCTATGAGGGTCAATGAGGGATTGACCAATGTTCTGGCCTTGTTAAGTACTCTTCTCATAAGACAGAACGGTGGAAAGGCGTAAACGTCGGTGTTATTCCACCGTTGTTTGGATGAATCTTGCCAGAGAACCTTGGGGTCCGGGGCTGGGAGCAGTACAGTATAACAGAAGCCTAAATTTCCAGGACGTTGCAAACAGATCCTCAGTCAGAGAACCCCACAAAGTCAGGACTTTGTTGGCCACTAGATGATCCAAAGACCATTCGGAACCCACTATCTGAGTTGCTCTGCTCAGGTTGTACCACATTCCTTTTGCCAGGAATGATGGGAGCTGATAGTGAGACTGAGTGGACTTCTGCCCAACTCAGTATCTCTACTTACAGATGGGATATGGGCTGCAAAAAACTACCTCTTTGCTTGTAGATATAAGCCACACTACTGTGGTGTTGTTACTAATCATCACCACCGAGTGACCCGCCATGAACTGATTTAACTTTTGAAGGGCCAGGTAGACAACCTTCATCTTCAAGAGATTTATGTAAAGGTACTTCTCAAACTCTGACCAAAGGCCTGAGGTCGTGTGGTGCAGCACATAGCCCCCCCCCCCCCCCCCCCTCACTTCTTTGATGCGTCAGAAAACAGCATCAAGTCCAGGGGAAGGACGAGAAGATCGACACCCATCAGCAGATTCTCATCTGCTCTCACCACTCAAGGTCCGTCCATTCCTCTGGTTCCATGGGTATCAGAATGTCTGGAGAATTGAAGGCTTGATTCCTGTTGGACTTTAGCCGCCATTGGAGGAATCATTTCCTGAGGCAGCTGTTGGGAACTAGCCAAGTCAGAGAAGATAGGTGTCCAAGATACACAGCCACCTCTGGGCTGGGAGCTCTTCTTGTCTGAGAAAACGTCTCACAACCTTACTCAGCTTCACTACCCTGTCGTCTGATGGGAAGGCTTTGTGCAGGTTGGTGTCTATCATCATTCCTAGGTATACCAGTCTTTAAGTGGGAAGCAGGGATGACTTTTCAAGGTTTGCCATGATCCCCAGATCTTGGCAAAGCCTTAGAAGTTTGTTTTGGTGCTTAAGAAGGATTGCCAGTCGTCCAGATAACTTAAAGAGACAGATACCAAGCCTGTGAGCCCAAGATAACACAAGGGCAAACACACTTGTGAAGGCCTGGGGTGCTGTGGAAACACCAAAGCACAGCACCCTGGACTAATATTTCTTGTTGTCCCCTCTGAATCTCAGATATTTCCTTGAAGACGGATGGATTGGGGTCTAGACGTAAGCGTCCTTTAGGTTCAGTGTGCACAGGAAATCCTGTGGTCTTACTGCTTATCTGCCTGTGTCTGCCGTCTCCATGCAGAACGAAGTCCGTTCGACAAACTTGCTCAGAGCTGAGAGGTCGATGACTGGTCTCCAGCCTCCAGACACCTTTTATCACAAGGAGGAGTTGACAGAAGAAGCCTGGGGAGTCATCGAGGACCTCCTGGAGAGCGCCCTTCTCCAACATAGTCTGGACTTCGAAGCTTACCGACACTAGAGTCTTGATCAGTGAAGGGGGAGATGAAATATATGAACGGGACGCCGTTACCCTGAACGAATCACGGAGAGCGTCCAGGGTTTGGCTCCGAGCTGCATCCACCTGCTCCAGCAACACTGTAAGCATCCCCCCCCCCCAGTGGACAAGTAGGGGAATGCCTACCCTAGCGTTTACAGTTACGGCCACCAACTCTAGGTTGTCTCCTTCCACGGGAAGACTTGGTGCCTTTCCTGTATTTAGCAAAAAGAGCTTCTTAAGACACCTTCTCTTTTGCTGTCGTTTTGCTGGTTGAAGATTTAGGTTGGCTGGTTTGCGGAGGAACTGGTAGTCTGTAGGTCCAGGATGCCAGGGCTCTATGGAGGAGGAAGTCTTCGTTAAACTTCCTCCATCTCTCTGCAGCCTGTTCAACGTCTTTAGGCACAAACAACGAGGAACATTCCAGAGAGGAATTCCGGATCTTCGCAATCTCGACATTAGGGACTTGGTGATGGAACCTCTCAGCTACTGCTTTCCTGTGCTTCAGGATGGTGTTGGTACAAAAGTTCACCACTTGCTGGGCCAGGAGCTAGATGGTAAGGGTACCCAAGAGTAAGGTCTCCATCGCCTTCCTGGTACTTTCTTTGGAGAAATCCTCAGTCCGTACCAGGATCCCTACAGATCCCAACAAAAGATCCAGTTATGAAGTAGCCTGCATGGCTTACTTCACTACCTTCTCTTGATTCAGGATCTCTGGGGCCGAGAAAGCAGCCTGACAACCGAAAAGCCTCTCCAGCGAAACCCCCTTTGTCAACTCCTCTAGCAAATAGTGAAGAGGGAGAGTCGAGCGGGGCTCGTCCAGGACTACACAGTATCTCCTCTACTGAACACCCGCAGGTGGGAGGAGCTTGGAGGACGAGCCTGATCAGAACGATGCAGAGAAATCAGAAAGCTGAGAGGCAACCTTACACCCAACACTCTTCAGCACCCGAGACTAAGGCAAAGCTGCACTGTACTTCGGGGGCTTCCGAGT
Source organism: Palaemon carinicauda (assembly GCF_036898095.1). NCBI lineage: Eukaryota > Metazoa > Arthropoda > Malacostraca > Decapoda > Palaemonidae > Palaemon > Palaemon carinicauda. Next base: position 71,625,805 of record NC_090755.1, read on the forward strand.
GCTTCAGACACGATCCAAGACTGTGTCTTTGACCTCTTGAGGAGCCATTTCCAGGTCTGTCAATCCATTGAGGGCCCTTATAGAAGCCACAACCTGCCAAAAGGTGCGTTCTGACTCCCTTTCGTCACCTTCCGATGTGGGACTGGCAGCATGATTTTCATCATCCACCAACGATATCTCGTCTCGGGGTGGGTCATGGTCGATATTAAGCTGGCTGACTGATGGTCCGACCTCCTCTGTGAGTCTCGGAATCATAGACGAGGATTTTGGCAGCATCTTGGAGTCATTCGGCTCCCTCTTAGGAGAGAGAAAGGTCTCCAACATTAAAGGGCTGGTATGACCTGACGGATGCTCGTAGAGGGAAGGCTGGAATCCTCTATGGAATCCAAGGCTGTGACACTGCAGTCTCGTAGAGCCTCTTCCATAGGGGACGTCCAGGGAGAGTCTGAAAAAGAGGCTTCCCTGCAGTGACGAGGAAGCAAGAGGTCGGGGAGAGGAAGAAACGGCAGGGTTAGCCTCTACCCTAAAAGCCCTGACTGGAGTCTGCTTGACCCATGATGACGCAATGACATCTGGAACCCTTCTCTTTCTCTTCAGGGAAGGCAAAACCATGGCTCTTTGCCTTGAGTCTGAAGATAAGGCAGACTCTTCCAGGGAAACCCAGGGAGCCTCCACAGGGCACGAGGATAACATACCTGGCCTGAAGGTCTGTGTTACTGCAATGAATTATGGTTTGTGTGAAAAAAAAACTTTATGGTTTGGATGTTATGAAAAATACTTTAGCAAGTTTCAAATTTATCTATTACATTTTTTTATAAACCTCAAGTGGCCCCCCCCCCCTTTAATACCTTAATCTGTTATTGTTTCTTTTAACAAGTAATGCCAGCAAAACCCTAACCCCCAGTAGGGAGACAAGTAGAGGTACTAGAATAGGAGTAATATTGCATTATCCTGCACCTGTTTACGTTGCTGGTCAGTCTGGTGAAGACAGTTAAATGCAGGTTTGCTTGGAGATTCCAGTTAGAATTACAATAAAGTAAAAAAGCATACTGCAGATATTTGTCTGTGTATAGTGACGAGAACATTCCTCTACCTTATAAACTACAGTGAACTTGGTACTGTATAGTGATCCAGCAATGAATAGATTCTCAACAGTGATGCAGTGAAACAATTTAGACATTTCTTAATGATGTTTATTGAACTAGTACTCATCAAGTTGGCATCATAAATTGTGGATAGCATCCTTGATGTTAAAGAAGTGGCTTTACTGTTATCTATATAAAATCCTAAGGTTTTCTTGACCCATACACCTGGTATGGCATCTACAAGATTGAAGTTTAGCCTTCATGGTAGAGAAGGGTACCTTCTCATTTGCTCTCGCTAGTGTGTTACAATAATTTCATAACTGCCTTTGAAACACCCTTGACAAAATATGAAGGATAAGATATAGAACCCCTAGAGAACTGTAATTAATTGTACCATAGGTGTGCATTCTGCTTTGTATTTTGAATATGTTTTAGTCTATTAATTTCACTCAAAATAGCTTAAACATAACTTGAAGTCATATTACAGTATTTTTTTTTTTTTTGCTCAGGAATGAAATAAACTTTTTTTTTCCCTTTATCTTATAAACAGGAAGTGTTTCCTTCCATTATAGATGTCCCATTCTCAGCCACGAATTTTGTCTTTTTTTTCTCATTATCATTGGTTTTTTTTTCCTCTACTAATGTTTGTATCTAAATACCCTGAAAAGGCTTACCTCTGAATAATATTAAGCAATTACAGTTCTAGCTGGGTACCCTTGCCCAGTATAAAATCAAGGGGTGGTGCCCCGTGCTTCGTTCTCTTGACCTGTTACCTAGATTTTTGGGTATTCCATCATTTTACCTTTTTGTGTAGTAAACAGTGTGGTCGGCACTAGGCAGTTTGGGTACTACCTCTGGCCACAGTCCAAAACCCACTACAACGTAATGTTGCTTCCCTGTAGAAGAGCCAGCCAAAGAGAAGGGTATAGCAATATGAGACTTCTCAGCCCAGCAGCAGTTAGTATTACATAAAGCCTATCAGCCGATGAGGCAAGGCACCACTTATAGCTAGGGTAGTCCACAATCTACCTAGGTCCTATTCCTTGTAAGAGTCATAGGCATCACAACAACAGTTCTTTGTGAGAGAGAGACAGGGGAGTATTGCTTTCACAAGGGGAAGATAATAATCCTGACTCCTTTAAAGCACTCCCGGAGAGTACAACAATCTTCCTTCTTATAAATTCCTATGGATGAACAAACCCCGGAGGAACCTACAGACACAGCAGGGTTATTTTCTGAAGAAGGGAAGGAGCTATAAAGTTTCTCAGCATCAACTTAAGTGCTACCAAGTCAGATACTGACTAGTCCCTCTTAGAATTATTCTTCTTCACAAACTCTAGTATACCCACTGCATGGTAGGCTATGCCCTACACTCCTCACAACAGGAAGATTGATTGATTGATTTGTGGTTTTCAGGCATCCTGACATCTAAGGTCAACAGACATGCTCTCGGCAAAAAGAAGAGAGCTTGCTCAAATACTGGCCACGACAAAGGCTGGTCATACCAGGACAAAACCACATGTCTGCCCATGGGGTACTTGTCCAAAATCCAATATTACAAACACACTGGACTTCTTTGTACCGAATAATGTCCACTGAAGTTCCGGCCAGGACGCACACTCCGGACACGTGGAAGCGGGCGAGCACACTCTGCCCCGACACATGGAGCACTAAGTGTACGGATCGATATTCAACTTAGAGAGCCATGCCCCGCATAACTTACCTGCCTTGGGCCCGGGACAGCGATGTTGGGATTCCATAAGGGAAATCACAAGCAACACAAGGAAGGGATATGAACGGGAAAACACAAAGGAAACACGTGGAACACAATGGTGGGTCGGACGGGATGTGAGAGAGAGTGGCGAGATGTTATCTACGCTGCGACCAGATGCTTACTGGCGACAAAGACCTAGTAGCGCACCCACGCGCGCTGACCCCGGGTCGCCTCAGGGCACGTATCCATCCGCCACGGAGGGACCCAACAAGGGAAAACGGAGATAGGGGAACTGCACAAAATTCTTGGTCAGTTAGGGAGGAGATCCCAGATACTCCTAAGAAAGTAGTTCGAGGTAAGTACTCCGTGTTGAAACAAACCAATATTACAAACACTCTGGAAAGATAAAATAAAAATACTAATTAGCCAGATTAAGGATGCAGCAAAGTACATGTGTACAGAACTGTGGCCAAAGTCAATGTGAGGTTAGCTCTACCAGTTAGGTGGACAGGGCCTAACTCCCACCAGACAGTCAACTACTGTTTACCTTGTTAAAAAGGTTTCGCTGAAATTATACTCCTATTAAAGATTGATGGTTTGTATTACATGTAAGAACAAACATCTGGTAAACTGTATATCAATCCTGACTAGCCTATGTGAAGATTATATTCATCAAAAGAGAAGCTATTATCTGGTATATACATCTGACAAAAACAACTTGAGTGACATTAACCACAGCATCCTCACCAAAGATATAATTCAAATTCTTCAAGTTAGAAATAGAGAAGACAATTGTAAATCAACAGTGTGTATAAATACAATTCAATATTGTATTTCCGCAACTACAAAATTTCAGTACATCTTGATATCATTACCATATGCAGTACATATAGTATAAGGAACAGTTAAAGCCCCTGGTTTACAAACAGAAGTTTTAAAATGAATTTTAAATCAAATAACTAAGGAATTCATAAAAAACACTTACTTGACATTAAGACTAGAATTATGTGGTTGGTTGATCATCCATGCTCTGCATATAGGATACAGTGGTGCACTTAGCTCAAACTGAGCCAGGTCAACACTGCGGTCAAACATCCTCATAACAAATGTATGATGGAAGCCAGAATCTCGCAGATCTATCTCTTTTCTCCGTCTCTTTCTTGGAGGTCTTGTAGTTCGCCCACCTTGCAGTCCCACTTTTGAACTATAAAATCACAAATAGTACAGCTGTTAGAATTTATTACAGTCAATTCAAATAAAGTAGTGTATATTATACTACAACTTCATGATTATCAACAATTAAAAATGGCAAATTATTTAACGTAATTTGTATTTTTCCAAATTACACAAAACTGTGTCCTTTACATAGGAGAATAACAGCAAAGCTTGGAATATTACAGTTAAAAATTATAATAAGGTATCACCAACCGGCAGGTAGTTACCTATTAGTAGCAGGAAGGTAACAACCCCCTGCTGGCTCACTGAAAACCACTTAGATAGCAGCAGGAATTTTCGAGGGGGGGTTGGTACTGACGGTAAAGTATGAGTAAAGGACTCAGGTTTGTATACAGTAGTTAAGAAAAATACAAATGACTTTTTAAAATTTTTTATTTGTACTTACATAAAATACAAACCATTGTCCTTTACATAGGAGATTCATTCTTAGCTGGGACTAAGTACACATTCTAACTGGCTGGAAAACTTATCCCAGGAACTCAAAACTTGTGCATCGGTGATATTGAAAGAGTTAAGATGCCTTTCACCATGTGTACTAGTCATTCAGTAATACCAACGGGTTTATAGCCCTGACTTTAAGAGGTGTACCGAGCTGAAAATCTGTGTCATAGACCTGGCAAAGATATGTGATGGGTTTTCTTGAATTACCTTGCAGGGAACACATACATGATTATGGGTTTGCTTGGTTATGTTACATTTCCCCTTGCAATGAGTATGTGGAAAAGACTTCTGTACCTGTGCACAGAACAGCTACACTCCGAGTGGGGCTTACCTGTTAACCGGATCGAGTCCAGCTGGCAAGGATCTTTGATGCTGTGCCCCAAGAGAAGGGAAAACTGAAAGGAAAAGAAAAGGCCGGTCATTCTTTACTTTCATCCCAGACTTACATGTAATCTTGCTCTTGATCCAAAGTTAATGGTCCTGTGAGAGGAGCCAAGGTAGCTATACAACTTGCTGTACATCTACAACAGGCCCCAAAGAGAAAGTATCTAGGGACCTGTGGGTTACATCCCGCACAGTCTTTCCCTCTGGATGCACCTTGTATAGAGCTTCATTGGCCAGGATTGACCAAGGAAGCTCAAGACAAGGCCTAGGTAGGTAGGTAGTATGTTGGCCAGGGCACCAGCCTCCTTTGAGATACTACCGCTAGAGAGTTATGGAGTCCTTTGACTGGCCAGACAGTACTAAAATGATATTTTCATTATAAAATAAATTTTTTAATATACTTACCCGGTGAATATATAAATAGCTGACGTCTCCGACGGTCGACAGATTCCAAAAACTCGCGAGCGATCGCCATGAAGGCTGCCGGGTGTGCCCACCAGCGCCGACTATCGGCCAGATACCGCATATACTTCTCAACCAAACCAGTTCTTCTCAGTCCGTAGGGTCTCTATCAGGGAGGAAGGGAGGGCCTTTAATATTATATATTCACCGTGTAAGTATATTCAAAAATTTATTTTATAATGAAAATATCATTTTTAAATATTAAACTTAGCCGGTGAATATATAAATAGCTGATTCACACCCATGGTGGTGGGTAGAGACCAGTATTAAAACAATAAAGGCGTATATGCTCAAGAGTTTTTGACAACTATTCAAAAAACAAACTTAAGTATAGGTACCTGGTAAGGAAGCTGACTCTGATAATTACTCTGCCTCATTAGTCCGCTATCCTCACGAAGCCCAGCGATCCTCTTAGGATGCTGAAAGACTCCCAGGAGCTGCTATATCCAGGGTGAACACCCCTATAACAGGACCTCATCAATACCCTTAATCTGGGCGCTCTCAAGAAACAATATTTTGACCACCCGCCAAATCAAAAAGATTGCGAAAGACTTCTTAGTCTCCCGTACAACCCAAAATAAGATTAAAAATTTCAAGAGTAGATTAAAAGGATATTGGGATTAAGGGAATGTAGTGGTAGAGCCTTCACCCACTACTGCACTCGCTGCTACGAATGGTCCCAGTGTGTAGCAGTCCTCATAAAGAGTCTGGACATCTTTCAAGTAATATGAAGCGAATACCAACTTGCTTCTCCAAAAGGTCGCGTCCATAATACTTTTAATGGATCTATTTTGCTTAAACGCTACTGAAGTTGCTATCGCTCTAACTTCATGAGCCTTGACTTTAAGTAAATTACGATCCTTCTCACTTAAATGAGTGTGTGCCTCCCGAATCAAAAGTCTAATAAAATAAGACCACGCATTCTTAAATATGGGCAAAGAGGGCTTTTTAACGGAGCACCATAAAGCCTCTGAACAACCTCGTAGCGGTTTAGTTCTGGATAAATAAAATTTAAGAGCTCTAACGGGGCACAGCACTCTTTCAACTTCATTCCCCACAATCTCAGAAAGACTGGGGATTTCAAATGATTTAGGCCAAGGACGAGACGGAAGTTCATTCTTGGCCAAAAAACCAAGTTGAAGAGCACATACTGCTTTATTAGTGGAGAAGCCGATGTTCTTGCTAAAAGCATGTATCTCACTAACCCTTTTAGCCGAAGCCAAGCTCACCAAAAAAAGTGTCTTGAGGGTAAGATCCTTCAGGGAGGCTGAATTTAATGGTTCAAACCCGTCTGACATAAGGAACTGTAGGACCACGTCCAAGTTCCAAGCAGGAGTCGAAATATGACGCTCCTTGGAAGTCTCGAAAGACTTAAGCAGGTCTTGGAGATCTTTGTTATTAGAAAGATCCAAACCCCTATGCCTGAAAACAGAAACTAACATGCTTCTGTAGCCTTTAATGGTGGATGCAGAGAGGGAGCGACCGTTTCTCAGATAAAGCAGAAAATCCGCAATCTGCGCTACAGAGGCACTAGAAGAGGAAATAGAGGAGGACTTGCACCAGTCTCTAAATACCTCCCATTTCGACTGATAGATCCTGATGGTAGAGGATCTTCTAGCCCTCGCAATCGCTCTAGCTGCCTCCTTCGAAAACCCTCGAGCTCAAGAGAGTCTTTCGATAGTCTGAAGGCAGTTAGACGAAGCGTGGGGAGGCTTTGATGAAATTTCTTTACGTGAGGCTGTCGCAAGAGATCCATCCGCAACGGCAGACTTCTTGGAACGTCTACCAGCCATAGAAGTACCTCTGTGAACCACTCTCTCGCAGGCCAGAGGGGAGCAACCAACGTCAACCTGGTCCCTTCGTGAGAGGTGAACTTCTGCAGCACCTTGTTTAGGATCTTGAAAGGTGGAAAGGCATAAACGTCCAGGTGAGACCAGTCCAGCAGGAAAGCGTCTATGTGGGCTGCCTCTGGATCTGGAACTGGAAAGCAGTAAGTCGAGAGCTTCTTTGTCAGTGAGTCGCAAAAAGATCTATGGTGGGTTGACCCCATGTCATCCATAGCTTCTCGCACACAGTCTTGTGCAACGTCCACTCCATGGAGATGACTTGTCCTCTTCTGCTGAGGCAGTCCGCCAAGACATTCATTTCTCCTTGCACAAATCTCGTCAAAAGAGAGATGTTACTTGCCTTAAATGGAGTTCCTTCTGATCCGTGGACCAAAGACCCGAGCATTCCAGACTGTCCAGTGGAGCTCCCTAACCCAAATCCGATGCATCTGAATACAACACATGGTTTGGGTTCTTGATCGCAAGAGAAAGACCTTCTCAAAGTCTGATGTTGCTGTCCCACCAAGTCAGACATGTCTAGACTGAGTTGGAGATTGGGAAAGAGATACTCTCTAAGCCCTCCTCCTTGTTCCAATGGTTTAGGTGAAATTGGAGAGGGCAAAGGTTGAGTCTCCCCAGAGAGATAAACTACTCCAGCGATGAAAGAGTTCCCACGAGGCTCGTTCAAACTCTTACAGAGCAACTGTTTTTCTCTTGCAAGTGACGGACTTTTAACAGAGCTTGTTCCATTCTTGTGGGAGACGAAAAGGCCCGAAAAATTCGACACTGTATCTCCATTCCCAAATAAAGAATAGTCTGGGATGGAGTACTGTAAGTTACGACTTCTCTACGTTCACTATGATACCTAGCTCCTTGGTTAGGTCTAATGTCCATTAGAGGCTCTCCAGACAGCGATTTAATGACGACGCCCTGATTAGCCAGTCGTCAAAATAAAGGGAGGCTCTGAATCCTCAAAAAATGTAGAAAGCTTGCTACATTTTGCAAGAGCCTTGTAAAAACAAGAGGAGCAGGAATGAGGCCGAAGCACAGTGCTCGAAATTGGTACACTACTTTCCCGTCCACAAATCTCAGATGTTGTTGAAAGTTTGGATGAATCGGGATGTGGAAGTATGCATCCTGAAGGTCGAGAGAGACCATCCAGTCGCCTTCCCTTACTGCTGCCAAGACAGATTTGGTAGTCTTCATCGTGAACTTTGTCTTGACAATGGACACATTGAGCGCACTTACATCTTAAGTACTCCTGCAGTGAACGTGGCTGCCAGATCATTGGAGCCATCCCTGATAGCCTTGTTCATGCATGACATAATTGTACAGCAAGACATTGACAGCTGGAGAGACCTTCTTACTTAAGGCTCCCAGGGACCAATCCAACAAATAAAAACTTCAAACGCTCGAAAAAACTCCTAACAGGAGATGGTCTAGCTCTGAAGCAGACCATAAAATCTTGGAGCGTCTCATGGCTAGACGACGAGGAGAGTCCACTAGGCTTAAGAAGTCTCCCTGGGCAGAGGCAGGTACTCCCAAGCCGAGAACTTCTCCTGTGTCACACCAGACGCTCGAGCGAGAGGCTAATTAAGAAGGAGGAAAAGCAAAAGCAGACTTTCCTAAACTTCTCCTGGATTCCAACCAGTCTCCCAGTAAGAGCATGGCTCTCTTGGAAGAACGAGAGAGAACTGACTTCGTATATGTAGGAGTCGAAGAAAGTCATGCCAAGAGTAAACTCAGACGGCGGAGCAGCCGTTACAAAACGAGTAGGACAAAATTTCACTAAAGAAATTCATAATTATAAAACAAGGGATTGTTGGACCACCCTAGGATACTCCTCTTCTGAATGACTCCCCAAAGGTACATTAGTTGAAAGGGGGTCATCAACTTCTTCAGAAGGCACATCATCTGATAAATCTAAAGTCTTGCGAGAAGGAGATTTATATTCAGAATGACGTGAAGGAAAAGCCTGACAGGCTACATCAACTTGTATATGAACAGAAGTTAAAGTTGGAGGGTCGATGTCACGTTGTGACTGCAGAGAATGTTATTCTACTACACGTCGTGACAGAAGTAACTGACGTCTCTCCTGTCTTATGGCAAGGACGTGCTCGACGAGCAACGTCTGATACCTTTGAGGGAACGTCTGTTCGTTGGTTTACACCCCTCACTCCCTTAGGTCCTACGACATTCCTTCTCCCTGGTGCAGGGGAGCCTGAAAGAGGTCTCGGACTAGGCAAGCAACAAGCACGAACAAACGAACCCTCCGCAACACAGAACATGTTTTTTGCACTTTCTTCACTGATATCTCATTTTTTAATAATTTCACATTAGACATGAATAAAGCTGATTTCTACCTGAAGCACGCAATTCTCCCTTAAATCAAAAGGTTAGAATTGCGAAATGAGTCGTATAATGTAAGCACATTAGTACAAAATGAAACACACATGCAAAAATCAATAAACATATACATATATATCGAATAAAACGGAAATATATAAGGTTAAAAAGATCAGTGACTGGGGATGAGACTAAAAACTAGTTCACTAAGGACTACGTTTTCAATCTCTCACCGTACAGTGCCTTTGGATGAGAATAAAAACTAAAACGTTTTATCCTCTCTCCCCGTACAGAGACTTGGGACGAGAGTAAAAATCTGAATCGAGAACAACATTACTCGCTCCCAAACTCCTTGTACAGAGACTTGGGACGAGAATAAAGATCGGATCGTTCTCTCTCTCTCTCTCTCTCTCTCTCTCTCTCTCTCTCTCTCTCTCTCTCTCTCTCTCTCTCTCTCTCTCTCTCTCTCTCTCTCTCTCGTCACTCACAAGAGAATGGCTCACTCACTCTTCGTCAATAACAGGTTATTTGACTAAAGGAAAAAACTGAAAGGACTAAGAAATTGAAAATTAACATGTTCCTTTAAATTAGTATCTAAAAAACTTCAGTTTGAAAGAAGAATGAACAAAACGTCAAAATCGATTTACTCTTTCTGCAAAGTGAAAACGTGATTCTCTCTTTCTCTATCGTAACGATAGAGCGCAAACTGCGTAGCATAAATAAACCAAACGTTAGTTCATCTTTGAAAAACAGCACGAAGACTATTCAAAGAATAAATTTCTTAAAATATTTTCTAAAAATATTCATCTCATCACTCTTACAGAGCAACTGTTTTTATCTAAACAAAAATAAAAGTTGAATGGGCTCAACGTTGTTTAACTTCGTTTTCCAAGTCAGGACCGCCTACAAAGAATAGGTAAAGGCCGCATATAAACAAAAACATAAAATTTATCTCGGTAATTAGTATAAATGGAAAGCTAATCGAAGAGGACTAATAAAGGCGGGTGAGATATAAAATATATAGAGGTAAATCTATAAATATCAACAATAATTTATAAAGTGATAAAATAAATACTAAAAGCCTTTAACACACTTCCGTACACTGAGGGAAGGGTCGGCCATCTTTTCTCTATGGAAAAACCAGAGTGAGATTAAAAAAGCAAGGGCAAAAACTTTTCCTCTCCTTTCAAAAGCATTTCTTTTGAAGATAGTATTGAATAATCAAACACGGCGAAAGCAATAAAACCAAAACCAAGTACTTCACCAATCGGTAGAAAACTCGAGGTCAAGCGCGAGCGGAACCAGTGTTGTCTTTAACACCGACAGAGAAGAACTGGTTTGGTTGAGAAGTATATGCGGTATCTGGCCGATAGTCGGCGCTGGTGGGCACACCCGGCAGCCTTCATGGCGATCGCTCGCGAGTTTTTGGAATCTGTCGACCGTCGGAGACGTCAGCTATTTATATATTCACCGGCTAAGTTTAATATTTAAAATTGGATCCTTCTCTCTGGTTATGGTTCTTTCCCTTTGACTTCATATACACCGAATAGTCTGGCCTATTCTTTACAGATTCTCCTCTGGCCTCATACTACACCTGACAACACTTAGATTACCAAAAAAATTCTCCTAGACCCAAGGGGTTAACTACTGCACTTTAATTGTTCAGTGGCTATTTTCCTCTTGGTAAGGGTAGAAGAGACACTTTAGCTATGGTAAGCAGAGTTTATATAAGGACACTCCAAAATCAAACCATTGTTCTCTAATCTTGGGTAGTGGCATAGCCTCTGTACCATGGTCTACCACTGTCTTGGGTTAGAGTTCTCTTGCTTGGGGGTACACTCGGGCACTATAGTCCATCTAATTTCTCTTCCTCATGTTTTGTTTAAGTTTTTATAGTTTATATAAGAAATATGACAAATTCAAAGATAATTTGTATTTTTCCTAACCATACAAACCTTAGCTATTTACATTGGGTTTACCTTTTAGCGCAGCTGAAATGGCTCGCCATTAGAATTTAACGAAGGTGTATTACCCCCGCGCTAGTTAGCGGGGGGGTAGGGGAGTGGTAGCTAGCTACCCCTCCCCCCCCTCACACACAGATGAATGCTCACTTTCACTTAGAGGTAGGACTTGTCTTGGGGGACAGGGCTGGCGGGCAAATTTGTGTAAATAGCTAAGGTTTGTATGGTTAGGAAAAATACAAATTATCTTCGAATTTGTCATTTGTTCCGTAACCGAAATACAAACCACGCTATTTACATTGGGTGACTTACCCCTTAGGTAGGGTGGAAAGTCCCCAGCCATACTGGCTTTGGCTTTACCCGGGGACTCAGAATCCGAGTGAGTCGCACTCGAGAAAAGGAGTCCCTGCACCTCACAAGTTCCTTGCTCCGCAAGGAACCGTGTGGCCTACATAAGCTTGTGTGTGAAGGAAGAAGTGTGACCCGTCCTAGGCAGTTGACCTGGAGTTCCAGAAGGAACTCTGGGTTAGGACGTTCCCAATACCACCTCGTCAGGGTATGGGGGACGCGACAGTATTGACTCAATACTCGGAACACAAGGAAGCATGGTTTACCTGCAGAGGTTCGAGGTCAGCTATGCAGAGACCAGGATGCTGCTTCCCCGTAGAGGGGATGATGAAGAAAGAAATAAGGGCCAGACATACTTCTTTCCTTCATGCAGACTAAAACCTGATAACAATGCCCTCAACCTTCTGCTACCTGTCCAAAAAGGAGCCTGAGGTTAGACCAGCTGTTGTGTAGCCACCACAGAGCGATAGAAAACGTATCGAGACTCCTGTGGGTCACGCCCTGCAGGAAGCGGGCTGCGAAGGTCATTAGACGCTTCCAGACTCCAGCTTGTAGCACCTGCGTCACAGAGTAGTATTACTCGAAGGCGAGGGACGTTGCGATGTATCCAACATCGTGCTGTAGGGCGACGTGACGGGGGAGGGTCTGGAGACAGGTCGAGATGAATGTCTTTGAGTCCGGGCTGAGGAGGTATACTGGTGACTCTCCCCCGTGTCCTCCTTGTGCTCCCAAATCGGCTGCAACTGAGGACAAACTGCAGCTGTTCCCAAAGCTAACCTCTCGATTCCTTTACTGGCAAGAAAGAGAAGGTCTTGGGACATCAGATACAGAATGGAGACTCGAAATCTTGAAGGAATTGGACCGAAGGGCCGGGACCCCCAGATTCTGAGTCTAGCCAACAACTCAGGAGCAAACCTGAATGTTGCCTTCCCCTCTTCCTTAGAAAGGGCGGAGTCGTACGAGACCAAGAAGATTGCTTACACACTGGCCGTGGCCAGAGTGAGCAGGAGACCCAAGGCGGAATACAATCCGTGGCCTGTTGTAAAGGGTCTTGAGAAGATCTCTTAAGGGACTAAAAAGTCCGAGCCATGCTCCAAGTTGGAGGTCTTCCTCCTACTAGGGCAGGGACAATCGTAGCTTCGCATGAGCGAGGAAAGATCCAGCGGGCAGGAAAAAGTTATTCCTTTAAGCCTGAAGGTCAGGGAAAGGCTGAGCGACAGGCTTCATTGCCGAGAGCGGAAAGGAGTTTCCTCCCGCCGAAAGGCAATAAGACCGTTATTGCTGGAGAAGAGGCCTCAAGGGAAGAGCTATATCTCCCACAGCACCAACCACCGAAGACTCTTCACTTTGCCTGGAAGACCCCTGCGGATGACTATCGCAGATGATGCGACCTCTGTACCGCGACTGTACCGGGTTGTCTCTTCTTGAGGAGGAGGCGTAGTGTCTCCAGGCATGAAGCCGAAGCGACGCCCCGGTTCGGGAGAGATGTTGCAGTGTGGTTGTTTGAGTAGTCTGCGCCGTGGGAGAAGCTCTCCCGGGAGTTCCGTCAGGGGAAGCAGAGGGTCCAGAAACCATTCTGCGCATAGTCCCAGTGGAGCTCTCCCATTGAAAGGTTGACAGACAACCTGGTCTTGTTGAGACCCATTGTCCACAGACAAAAAGGAGGGAAAACGCAGGCGTCGAAGTTGTCCCACCATCACCGGAATGCATCTTGCCAGAGTCTCGGGGTCTGAGACTGGGGGGAAGAACAGCGGAAGCTTGAGGTTCCAAGCTGTCGCGATCAGGTCCCCCAGACCAGGACTTGCTGGTTACTCAAGGTCAAAGACCCCCAGGTACACTCTCTCTACGAGGCTCTGCTCGGATAGTCGGAGAGAACATTCCTCTGCCTGGAATGAGAGAGCCGATGGTGGTATTGAGAGTATCTCAATCATCCCGGTATCTCTACTGCAAGATGTGAAGGTGTGAAAATGCGTCCCCTGCTGGTTAGAACACGCCAGAATCATGAAGTCGACGCGCACGGAGCGACTCGGCAGGAGCTGTAGGATCTGTAGAGGGGCCAGACTACGGCCCCTAAGCCTGCCTGAATGATGGAGAGGTATCCTTCAGGTCTTGACCATAGGCCTGGACCGGAACATGCCCCCCCCCCCCCTTTCCTTTGACGAGTCCGAGAACAGCATCAAGAATGTGGGGAAAGGAGGAGAATATCCACTACCATCAAGAGGTTCCATAGGTCAACACCCATTGCAGGTCTAATAGTTCCGCTGGTCCCATAGGGGCCAGGAAGTCCGGTTAAACGTTGCCTGAAACCACCGGAACTTGGACCGCCCCACATGGAACTTATCCTGAGGCGACCGTTCGGACTATAGACGGGTCAATGAGGAAAGGAGAACTAGGAAACGTTCCAAGGTAGGGCTGAAAGCTCCGCTTGACTGAGAACAGGTACTGCGACTCTCCTCAGTCTTGCCACAGTCAACTGAAAGGAAGGCTCGGAGGATGTGGCAACAGAATCTGGCGTCCCCAGGTGGTCACCCATCCAAGTACCGACCAGAACCGACGTTGCTTAACCTCGCTGGACGGACGGGAAGCGGGGTTTCCAACGTGGTAAGGCCGTTGACTCAATATCATGGCCAGATACTCCAGATGTTGAGGCAGAAGAAGAGAAGGCTCCAAGCAAAATACCATGAACCCACACTCATGGTAAGCATCCGGAAGCTTGTCCCGGCACTGAAGAAGGTCGAACCCGAGCCTACCGGAGTTAACCAGCCCTCCAAAAAGCAAAGGAGGCGGAAGCCTGCACCTGAGCGGCCATGAGGAAAGCAGGGAGAGTTCTCTGGGGAAAAATACCTGCTATGCCATGGCGGGATAGCCATACTGCATCATAAGCAGGAATACTTGCAGTCTAGGCTGAATTCCACGAGCTCCCTGGGAAGATGGATGGAATGGAAACTGAAAGTACCCGTCCTTCCGATCCAGGGTTTAAGGAGTCCTGTCGCCTCGTTACCAGTCTGATCGATTCTGCTGTTCTACACTGGCCAAAGTTTGTTCGACAAACTTGATCAGGGCTGAGAGGTCGACTACGGAACTCCCCTCTCAGATCCTTCCTTACAAGAAAGGATCGACTGAAGAGGCCGGGGGTGAAGCCATCGATGATCCTATGGAGGACCTTCGCCTAAGGTATGGATCATTCTGCCAGCCCAACCGGGCAACTCTTGCCGACGCTATGGCATAGAGGTACAGAGACACTGAATTCGCTGACAGAGACGGCAGGCGCGATATCCTTGGCTGATCACAGAGATCGTGCGGGAATGGGCATCGGGAAGCTGTCGTCCGGATGAGTAACCTTGAGCATCCTTCCAACGAGAAACCTGCAATCCTAGAGTTCGTGAACTCTGCCGCTCCTTTTAGGACTATGCCCCCCCGGGGGAGCCTCCCATGCCATCTGTTCCTGACAGGAGGAAACTGCAATTGGATACCTTGTCTCAGTTGTCGTAGCCGATAACTTAGGCCGACGTGGTTGAAAAAAAAAAGGCGCTGGAGCCCTGCAGAGTCTGGAAGAAAGCGCCTTGGAGGAGTGAAAACGGAAGTCGATTTCCTCCGCACAGCCGCTATCTAAGTCGCTGTCCTTGGGCACAAACAAACTCTTCTCAAGGATGGAAGGGTGTCTGAGGTTGTCGACCTCCACAGATGAGACACCCGAAAGAAGCCCTCAGTCAGCCCGTCCAGATGGTACAACATCGAGCTTGTCCACAAGTTAGATACTTAACGACGAAAGGCCAAGGTGCCTGAGCCCGAGAGGAGGAAAGTACCCATGATCTTCCTGTAGCTTCCTTGAACCAAACCTCGGGCTGTAACCGAGGAGGGAAAGGACCTGGTAAGCCCCCAGAGGAAGGGGTAAGCAGTCACCCCTTGGCCGATGGAGAAATCTCGAACGGAAAGCCCCCCGCCAAAAATCCTTCCAGGGAATGACGGGGAAGGGCTAACCCAGGTTCTGGAAAGAGGAGTGTTGCTCAGACCTCCCTGAAGTTTCTTCCTATTCTTGCAAGTGCCATGCTCTGCGTTTACGGGGTGAGGCCGTGTTCTGGAAATACGCTCCAGAAGAACTTGCCAGGCTGGCCATGCTGCGAAAACCCCAATGGGAATCGTGGTCGCAATCGCCCTGGAGCTCGCGCGATGGTAATTCAAAGATTTGCGCGTGGGCGAACGTGGAAGCGCCCGTGCGCGGTCACGCAGGAACGCAAACGAAGGTGAGCGAAGGAGCGCAGAAGGAGGGCGAGCGTGGTAGGAAGGGCGAGAGCTGGTGGTCGGCGAGCGATAACCCATAGACGAGCAATGGATACTGCAAGAATTAAGCCGACGTTCGTGCGAAGAAACACTAGGTTCAAGCGATGGAACACCGTTGGTTCGCGCGACGGAACACCGTCTGTTCGCGCGACGGAACACCGTAGGTTCGCGCGACGGAACACCGTCCGTCCGCGCGACGGAACACCGTCCGTCCGCGCGACGGAATACCGTCGGTTCGCGCACGGGCGAACATTGGAGAGCATGTGCGCGGACGCGCATGAGCGTGGGCGCGCAGGCGAATGATCGCGTGGGCGCGCAGGCGAATGATCGCGTGGGCGCGCAGGCGAGCGGTCGCGCGGGCGTGCAGGCGAGCGGGCGCGCAGGCGAACGGTCGCGCAGGCGAACGGTCGCCCAGGCGAACGGTCGCCCAGGCGAACGGTCGCCCAGGCGAACGGTCGCGCGGGCGAGCGGTCGCGAGGGTGGGCAGGTGAATGAGCGCGAGTCCGATGCGGTGAACGCAAGCGTTAGCACAATGGCGAGGAAACGCGCTGCCGCGTGGGCGAGGAAGACCGCTGGCGATGTGGATCAACAGGCGATCGGTGGTGAGCTGGTGAGCGCTGACGCGCAGGTTGGCAATGGCGCGTTGTGGCATGTCGACGCGTTGGCGAGCGACGGCGAGCAGCATGCGCAGGTGAGCGGTCGCGCGATGGCGAGCCGCATGCGCAGGTGGGCAATCGCGCGATGGCGAGCGATAGTGATGGCGAGCGATAGTGATGGCGAGCGATAGCGAGCAGCATGCGCAGGTGGGCGATCGCGCGATGGCGAGCAGCATGCGCAGGTGGGCGATCGCGCGATGGCGAGCAGCATGCGCATGTGGGCGATCGCGCGATGGCGAGCAGCATGCGCAGGTGGGCGATCGCGCGATGGCGAGCAGCATACGCAGGTGGGCGATCGCGCGATGGCGAGCAGCATGCGCAGGTGGGTGACCGCGCGATGGCGAGCTAGTAGCTGGCGAACCATGTTCCTTCAGAAGCGTTGGAGAACGTTGGCGCGCCGGCTGTAACACACGCGGGCGATCCGGAGATCGCCGAGAGACAAGTGATCGCTGACGTGTAGAACGCTGTTGAATAGGCGATACTAAAATCGCCTGTGCGCGCTGGCGAGCAGGTGAACGCTGGCGAGCAGGTGACCGCTGGCGAGCAGGTGACCGCTGGCGAGCTGATGATCGCTGGCGAGCTGATGATCGCTGGCGAGCTGATGATCGCTGGCGAGCTGATGATCGCTGACGAGCAGAAGGCAAAGCGTGGAAGCCTGCGCATCGAAGAAGAGTCCTTGACCCAGACCTGAACCGAAGTTCTAGATCGCGAGGGCGAACGTGGGCGCACAGGGCGCGTAACAGGAACCAACAGGAACAGCAGGGATGATCATCATGAGAGCGCTGACGAACAGGAGAGCGCTGGCGAACAGGAGAGCGCTGGCGAACAGGAGAGCGCTGGCGAACAGGAGAGCGCTAGCGATCAGGAAGCGCTGATGAGCAGGAGAGCGCCTGTGCGCTAACACTGAGCAGGAGCAGGAGAGAACACAGCAGACGGGCGCGCAGGGGAACCCTGACACGCAAGGGAAGAACCCCCGTGGGAGGCAACCCTTTGCCCCGAAGGGAACGTTGTCCGTCGGGAGACAGATGTCCATCGGAAGACCGTTGCCTGTCCGCCAGAGACTGATGTCCGTTGGAAGACCGTTGTCCGTCGGGAAGACCGTTGCCCATCGGAAGACGAGATCAGACTGCTGTCCATCTGCACCAAGGCGGAAGATCAAGAAAAAGGAGTTGTAGGCTGCAAACGGAGATTCAAAAAGGCGTCTCTTAGCACCCTTATAGGGAGATGAGAGGCCCTTACGACGAGGCGGACGGTGGGTCTTACGGCGAAGGAGGCCAACAGCAACAGCAGCAGAAGAATCCTCCGAAGAGGAGTCTCTATGAGTGTACTCTCTCGCGAACGAAAGAGAAACCCTTCGTAGAAGAGACTGGTCAGCCAGTGACCTAAAAGGAGCAATCCTCTGAAGAGGGGCTCCTGCAGTTGCCCAGCCCCTTGAGCGAAACTGCAGGTGTGACCGCTCAGCACCAAGAGCATAGTCGCACGAAAAAAAGGCAAGAGAAGAACCCCCCAAAAGGGGAAAAACTCAAGCCTGGACAGGAAAAACTTCCCTCGGAAGGAAAGTTACCCGCCCAAGGAGGCAAGCCTCCTGAGAGTTCTAAAATGAACTGGAGAGCTGTCCGTCGTCACGGGAGTACTTCCAGTAGGAGACACGCCCCTGACGAAAATACAAGGGGGGAGGCAGCAACAGCCGAATCCCCTGGCCTCAACAAGACAGCTCACACCGTTGCCATATTACAGAAACGAACTAGATCGGTAACTGTAAAAAAATAAAACAAAAATCATTAGTACACATTTATTCCCCCGGGAAGGCTCCGAAGAGGAATCCCGAGGGAAAGGAAACAAGAATTACACAACAGGCACGTGCCCTCACAACCACTTACACTCACGGAAGGAGAGCTGTAACCAAAACAGAATTATAACAATTATAATTATGAAACTATGTAATTATGTAATTTAAAAAAGAATGAACACTAAAGAAAGAACGAAAACCCCGAAAGGAATCGTTCTACAAGCTGAAAAATTAATAACTACAATTAGATTCATAAACTAATTGAGACAAACGTACGGCGTAGCAACCCCCCCACACGGAAAGGAAGCTACAAGGGCGTAGTAACACGTAGTAAAAGGGTGAACGACCTTAAGAGAGAGAGAGAGAGAGAAAGACCGAAGTCAAACTCGATCGCCACCCATAAAATTACGCCGTGGTGGCCTAACTGCCGAGGACTCCACGTAGATATCGTGCACTACACACACAACTCTGAAAAGGAAACTTACTGATTTCTATACTCAAATATATATACAAACATGAAAACATGTTTACATATATATTGAGTAAAAGAAAAGTAAGTGATTAAGTAAAGACAAAACAAACAATGGCTGCCAAGAGAGGACCAAGACAGAGACGTCTGTCACAGTCCGAGCCAAAAGTGAAAGTGAGCATTCATCTGTGTGTGAGGGGAAGGAGGGGTAGCTAGCTACCACTCCCCTACCCCCCCCCCCCCCCGCTAACTAGCGCGGGGGTAATACACCCTCGTTAAATTCTAATGGCTCGCCATTTCAGCTGTGCTAAAAGGTAAACCCAATGTAAATAGCGTGGTTTGTATTTCGGTTACGGAACAAATTCATTTTGGTGTTGCTGCTGTTCT
This sequence comes from Palaemon carinicauda, assembly GCF_036898095.1. Classification (NCBI taxonomy): domain Eukaryota; kingdom Metazoa; phylum Arthropoda; class Malacostraca; order Decapoda; family Palaemonidae; genus Palaemon; species Palaemon carinicauda. The sequence continues at coordinate 71,645,190 of NC_090755.1, forward strand.
TATATTTTATGTTTTAGTTTCCTTTCCTCACTGGGCTATTTTCCCAGTGGGGGTCCCTGGGCTTATAGCATCCTGCTTTTCCAACTAGGGTTGTAGCTTAGCAAATAATAATGATGATAATAATAATCAAAGTGTCTCACCCAGAAGTGCCTCACCCCAGCATGCCTACAATGAAATCGTACTCTCAGTGATTCTCATTTTAACCTTTCCCGTGTTGACGAACAATCTGCTCACTGGGAAACGAACTCCTGAAGTTCATTTGAGGTAATGCCTCAGAACCCTAACCGGGCAAAGTAGCAGCTGATCTGGGTTATCGGGTACATTACGGAGACACTTGATCGTAAAGTACCCAAATCTAGGATCCGTTACTCACGGATTTTGAGTCTTGGCGATAAACTCAGGGACAAAGCCGAACATTACCTGGCCCCATCCCCTTGAATGGGAGACGTCATAGGAAAGACTATGCAGCTCACTTATTCTCTTGACCATCGCCAGAGCGAGCAGTAAGACCATTTTAAGAATCGGGTGAAGATCTGATGCCTGATGTAACGATTCATAGGGAGCTCCTTTCAGCCATCAGAGTACCCGAACAATATTCCATGGAGGTGGTCTAACATCCAACTGAGGACAGGTAAGCTCAAAACTGTGTATGAGGAGCGATAGCCTTTTACCGCCAAGACTGAGAGGAGATTCTCCTCCCGAAAGCATAAGAGAAATTTCTCTATCACTGGGATAGTGGCATTAAGAGGAGAGATACTGCTCCCACAACACCAACCACAGAACACTGCTCACTTTGCCTATTATATTGCAGCTGAAAGCTTCCAGATGTATCGACACATCTTTTTTGCAACTGGTTGCAAAAAGCCTCTCTTTGCAAGGAGATGCTGAATAACCTTCAGGCATGAGGACATATGGAGTCTACAGCTTTGTGGTAAATCCTTATGTGTGGCTGTCTAAATAGATCATGATGTGGAGGGAGTTCTCTCGGGCCCTCAGTGAGTAGCTGTAGAAGGTCTGGGAACCACTGTGTGTGATGCTATAGCAGAGATATGAGGGTCATTGATAGGTTGTTGGATGCTCTTACCTTGTCGAGTACTCTTCTCATCAGGCAAAACAGAGGGAATGCGTAGACATCTATGTTGTCCCACTGTTGGTGAAAAGCATCTTGCCAAAGTGGTTGAGGAATCAGTACCGGGGAGCAGTACGGCGGGAGCTTGCTGTACAGAGATGTTGCAAAGAGATCCACCATAGGGGAACCCCACAAAGTCAGGACTTTGTTGGCTACTAGATGATTCAAAGACCACTTAATGCCCAATCCAAGTCGCTTTGCTCAGATTGTCTGCGAGCACATTCCTCTTGACTGGAATAAAGTGAGCTGATAGTTGTCTTCTGACCATCTTAGCATCTCCTCAGTTAGAAGACATAGGTGCTGTGAAAAGGTACCTCATTTGTTTATATACGCCATCACCATAGTGATGTCACTCATCAACACCATGGAGTGACTTGACAGGAGCTGTTGAAACTGTTGGAGGGCCAGAGAGGCTGCCCTCATTTCCAGGAGGTTTATGTGCAAGATTCTTTTAGACTCGGACCTGAGCCTGGAGACCGTGTGATGCAGCAAGTGAGCTGCCCCCTTTCTTTTGATGTATCTGTGAAGAGCATCAATTACAGGGGGGGGGGGTGTCCAAGTGAAGAAGCCAAAGTCTACCCCTGCGAAGGTTGGAGTTTGACACCCACCACCTTGGATCAGTCCTTTGCTCGGGTCCCACACGGACCATGAGATCTGGTAGAACTGGACTGCAGCCGCCACTGGCGTGATCATATGTGCAGTCGTCCATTGGTTACCAGACGTTCCAGGGAAGACCGGTGTCTTCTTAGGCATAGCCACTGTTGAGCTGGAAGAGAGCCTCGAGGCAAGAAGAGTCTTGCTACCTTCTTTAGTCTGTATCCTGCCATCGGATGGGAATACTTTCTCCAGCCTGGTGTCTAGAAGCCTCCCTAGATATACCAGTCTCTGTGATGGTTGCAAGGAGGACTTCCAGAGATTTACCACAATCCCCAGATCGCGACAAAACTTGAAAAGCCTGTCTCGGAGTTGGCGAAGGGTCGTCACCGAGTCGGTTAGGTTCAGCCAGTCATCCAAGTATCTCAAAAGATGAATGCCGATCCTGTGGGCCCCGAATGACACCAGGGAGAAAACCATTGTGAAAATCTGAGGTGCTATTGACAGGCCGAAGCAATAGTACCTTGAACTGTTATCATCAGTTGTCTACGATAATCCTCAAATACTTCTCTGATGATGGATGGACTGAAAAGCCTGTCTCGGAGTTGGCGAAGGGTCGTCACCGAGTCGGTTAGGTTCAGCCAGTCATCCAAGTATCTCAACAGATGAATGCCGATCCTGTGGGCCCAGAATGACACCAGGGAGAAAACCATTGTGAAAATCTGAGGTGCTATTGACAGGCCGAAGCAATAGTACCTTGAACTGTTATCATCAGTTGTCTACGATAATCCTCAAATACTTCTCTGATGATGGATGGACTGAAAAGCCTGTCTCGGAGCTGGCGAAGGGTCGTCACCGAGTCGGTTAGGTTCAGCCAGTCATCCAAGTATCTCAACAGATGAATGCCGATCCTGTGGGCCCAGAATGACACCAGGGAGAAAACCATTGTGAAAATCTGAGGTGCTATTGACAGGCCGAAGCAATAGTACCTTGAACTGTTATCATCAGTTGTCTACGATAATCCTCAAATACTTCTCTGATGATGGATGGACTGGAAAGCCTGTCTCGGAGTTGGCAAAGGGTCGTCACCGAGTCGGTTAGGTTCAGCCAGTCATCCAAGTATCTCAAAAGATGAATGCCGATCCTGTGGGCCCCGAATGACACCAGGGAGAAAACCATTGTGAAAATCTGAGGTGCTATTGACAGGCCGAAGCAATAGTACCTTGAACTGTTATCATCAGTTGTCTACGATAATCCTCAAATACTTCTCTGATGATGGATGGACTGAAAAGCCTGTCTCGGAGTTGGCGAAGGGTCGTCACCGAGTCGGTTAGGTTCAGCCAGTCATCCAAGTATCTCAACAGATGAATGCCGATCCTGTGGGCCCAGAATGACACCAGGGAGAAAACCATTGTGAAAATCTGAGGTGCTATTGACAGGCCGAAGCAATAGTACCTTGAACTGTTATCATCAGTTGTCTACGATAATCCTCAAATACTTCTCTGATGATGGATGGACTGAAAAGCCTGTCTCGGAGTTGGCGAAGGGTCGTCACCGAGTCGGTTAGGTTCAGCCAGTCATCCAAGTATCTCAACAGATGAATGCCGATCCTGTGGGCCCAGAATGACACCAGGGAGAAAACCATTGTGAAAATCTGAGGTGCTATTGACAGGCCGAAGCAATAGTACCTTGAACTGTTATCATCAGTTGTCTACGATAATCCTCAAATACTTCTCTGATGATGGATGGACTGGAAAGCCTGTCTCGGAGTTGGCAAAGGGTCGTCACCGAGTCGGTTAGGTTCAGCCAGTCATCCAAGTATCTCAACAGATGAATGCCGATCCTGTGGGCCCAGAATGACACCAGGGAGAAAACCATTGTGAAAATCTGAGGTGCTATTGACAGGCCGAAGCAAAAGTACCTTGAACTGTTATCATCAGTTGTCTACGATAATCCTCAAATACTTCTCTGATGATGGATGGACTGAAAAGCCTGTCTCGGAGTTGGCGAAGGGTCGTCACCGAGTCGGTTAGGTTCAGCCAGTCATCCAAGTATCTCAACAGATGAATGCCGATCCTGTGGGCAAAGAATGACACCAGGGAGAAACCATTGTGAAAATCTGAGGTGCTATTGACAGGCCGAAGCAATAGTACCTTGAACTGTTATCATCAGTTGTCTACGATAATCCTCAAATACTTCTCTGATGATGGATGGACTGGGATCTGGATGTATGACCCTTCAAATCCAGCATAATCATAAGCCCTCTGTTCTGACCAGGTCTGCCGTCTCCATCCTGAACGGATTTTGTTGCACAAATTTTTTCAGGAAGGAGAGGTCGATGATAGGTCCCCAACCTCCAGACTTCCTATCTACAAGAAAGAGTCGACTGTAGAAACCTGGGGACCTGTCTAGGACCTCTTGGAGAGCATCCTTCTCTAAAATGGTCTGAACTTTGGCCCTGAGGGCCTATACAGTACCTTCATGGACTCTTTCGTAAAGGAACTCAATGGATTCGGATGTTGAGACAAAAGAGGAGGAGATGGCGTGAACGGGACGCAATAGACCATCAAAGCCTCGGCCCCGTGTGCCAACCACCTTTACCACCAGCATTGCAGGTATCCCCCAACCAGTGGAAAAGTGTGAGGAGTGCCCTCCCTAGCGGGAACGACCACGTCCATTATTTCTTCCTTCTTTTCCTCCTTTACTACAATTACTTTCCTTGGTCTTGTTTTTGCAGTAAAGGGCTTCTTCATGGATGATTTGGGAGCACCCAACCTTCTGCTGTTCCCCTGTGATCTAGTGGGTGGCAGCTGCATAGGATCTGATCGTAGGCTGCTGCGTAGGATCTGGTCGTCGTCGCCCTTTGAAGAAGGGAGTCCTGGCTGGTCTTTCTCCAACGCTCTCCTGCTCTCTAGATGTTTTCAATGTCGAATAGCGAAGGACCTTCCATCAATGAGATTTGTAGTCTCGTCACTTCTGTTTTAGGTACCTGTCTATGGAATCTTTTAATCACAGCAACCAAACGCTTGAGTACCCAGTTAGCCCACAAGTTTATCACTTGGTGGGCCAGGAACTTGATGGTCCTAGAACCTGAGTAAAAAGGTAGTCATTGACTCTCTTGCCTGTTCTTGGGACAAGTCCTCAAACTTGAATAGGTGTCCCACTGACCCTAACCACAGATCAAGCCACGAAGTATCCCGTATGGCATATTTCACAACCCTCTCCATGTTAAGGGCATTGCTCGCTGAGAAGTTCACCTTAAGTCCTACAATTCTCTGAAACAAAAAGCCCTTAGTCACAGACTATTGACTGATCGAGAGGCAACACTGCTAAGTTTTCTTTCACTACCCCATAGTACTTTCTCTGTTGGATGAAAGGTGGAGGGAGTTTCACTACATCGCTGGACCGTAAGGACTAACCTCTGGCGATCTATGCGAAGCCTTCTTTCTGGCCCCCTTGATGATACTGTACTGGTTGCAGACACAGAAGAGAAGCTTGACCGATTAGTGACAGAATTTGGAAGGGTGGGTGAGAGAAGGAAGTTGAGAGTTAATGTGGGTAAGAGTAAGGTTATGAGATGTACGAGAAGGGAAGGTGGTGCAAGGTTGAAGGTCATGTTAAATGGAGAGTTACTTGAGGAGGTGGATCAGTTTAAGTACTTGGGGTCTGTTGTTGCAGCAAATGGTGGAGTGGAAGCAGATGTACGTCAGAGAGTGAATGAAGGTTGCAAAGTGTTGGGGGCAGTTAAGGGAGTGGTAAAATATAGAGGGTTGGGCATGAATGTAAAGAGAGTTCTGTATGAGAAAGTGATTGTACCAACTGTGATGTATGGATCGGAGTTGTGGGCAATGAAAGTGATGGAGAGACAGAAATTAAATGTGTTTGAGATGAAGTGTCTAAGGAGTATGGCTGGTGTATCTTGAGTAGATAGGGTTAGGAACGAAGTGGTGAGGGTGAGAACGGGTGTAAGAAATGAGTTAGCCGCTAGAGTGGATATGAATGTGTTGAGGTGGTTTGGCCATGTTGAGAGAATGGAAAATGGCTGTCTGCTAAAGAAGGTGATGAATGCAAGAGTTGATGGGAGAAGTACAAGAGGAAGGCCAAGGTTTGGGTGGATGGATGGAGTGAAGAAAGCTCTGGGTGATAGGAGGATAGATGTGAGAGGCAAGAGAGCGTGCTAGAAATAGGAATGAATGGCGAGCGATTGTGACGCAGTTCCGGTAGGCCCTGTTGCTGCCTCCGGTACCTTAGATGACCACGGAGGTAGCAGCAGTAGGGGATTCAGCATTTTGAAGCTTCATCTGTGGTGGATAACGGGGGAGGGTGAGCTGTGGCACCCTAGCAGTACCAGCTGAACTCGGTTGAGTCCCTTGTCAGGCTGGGAGGAACGTAGAGAGTAGAGGTCCCCTTTTTGTTTTGTTTCATTTGTTGATGTCAGCTACCCCCCAAAATTGGGAGAAGTGCCTTGGTACATGTATGTATGTATGTGTAGCGAACGTTGGAGTGTGGTTGGCATACTGAAACTAGGCAGTCAGCTTGCTACATCTGGCCACAGTCCGCAAACCACTACATCGCAAACAGATTCACAGTCGGGAAACTCCACAAAGTCAGGACTTTGTTGGCTATCAGAAGATTCAAAGACCATTTGGTGCCGACTATCTGAGTTGCCCAGCTCAAGTTGTCTGTGAGCACATTCCTCTTGCCGAGAATGAAGAGTGTAATGTTGTCGCTCATCAACACTACAGAGTGACTCGCCAGCAACTGGTGGAACTGCAAGAGAGCTAGAAAGACTGCTCTCATCTCTAGGAGATTTATGCGTTGGTACCTTTCGGACTCGGACCAAAGGCCTAAGACTATGTGATGCAGCAAGTGGGGCCCCCTCCTTCTATTGATGCGTCTCTGTAGAGCATCAAGTCCAGAGGAGGGACAAGAAGATCTAGTTCTTTGAGGAGGTTCTCCTCTGCCACACACCACTGAAGATCCATTACTTGATCCTATCCTATAGGGACTACGATGTCCGGGAAGCCGGAGTGTAGGTTCCACACGGACTTTAGCTGCCATTGCAGGGATCTTGTCATGAGGCAGCTGTTGGGAACAAGATGAATCAGGGAAGTTAGGTGGCCTAGGAGGCATTACCACAGTCGGGCTGGAAGATTTGCCCATCTGAGGAAGGGTCTTGCCACTTCTCTCAGCCTGTGTACAGTAGTCTATCATCTGATGGAAAGTCTTTCAGGAGGTTGGTATCTATAATCATACTAAGATATACCAGTCTCTGAGATGGGATCAGTGATGACTTCTTCAGATTTCTGTGATACCCTACGTCGATCACTGCGATCATCCAGGGATCTGCCCGGTGGGACTGCCACCTCTGCCAGAGGCATTGTAGGCATCCTCCCCCACCAGTGAACTGATGAGAGGACTGCCCTCCCTAGCAGGAGCATCCACCTTGGCACCCTCGAGGGTCAAGTTGCTAAGGCGCACAACTTTTGCTTTCGGCACCTACCAGTGGAATCTCCCAATCACAGTATACCTTCTCTTCAGGATTGCATCTGCTAACAGGTTAACCGTGTGGTGCGAAAGGAACTCCAGAGTCCGGGTACCAGACAAGAGGAAAGATTCCAATGACCGCCTTGTAGATTCCTTGGACAAATCCCCGGATCTTACAATGTGGCCTAACGACCACAGCCATAGGTCAAGCCAAAAAGCTGCCTGGATGGCATATTTCGTGTCTCTCTCTACGTTGAGCTCAGTTGCAGAAAGTGAGGCTGTGTGTGGAAAGTCTCTGCACGGAAAGACCCTTAGTAAGGATTCTACTGAGGGGTCGAGGGTCAAGGCAGGAAGGGGTTCGTTTTCAATCTCATAATACTTCCTTTGCAATATGAAAGGAAGTGGCAGAGCCCTGGAAGAGCCTGTCCTCAGAGAGCTAGATGCACCTGCTATCTGTGAGATAGCTTTCCTTTTGACTGCTGTCAATCCTTCAACCAGGGCAAGACTGCACTGGTCTTAGGTGTCCTCTGCGTGCCAAACAGTTGGTCCAGGACCATGTCCTTTCCTTCCTGGGGAGTGGTACCAGGATCTGACAGCTTATTGATTGACTTCATACAGGCTAGGACTTGCCAGAAGGTGTGTTTTGACTCCTTACGATCAGCTTCGGAGTGGAACTTTGGACTTGCTGCTCTAGGGAAATAATCATCATCAGTGTCCAGAAACTCATCTACCTTCAAGCTCTCATCTATAGGAGCCTACGGTAGGTCGAAGTCGTGTCAACTGGTTCTTGAGAAGGTCGCGCCTCAGGGGATCTCCAATCTAACTCTGGCCTCGGAGTTTTCCTCGCTGTTGCATTATTAGGAACTGTCTACGAGTCTTTCGACTCTCTACGAAGAGGGAAGTGCTCTTCCAGGATGGGAGGTCTGAGAGAAGCCTGTGGTTCCATCGGAGCGTGAGACTCAGGAATAGAGTATTGCTTGTCTCTGGGTGGTCTAGATAGGGCAGTGTTCCATAGGGAAAATCTCTAGGGGTTGAGGCTTGATAGGTCGAAGGGAGATCTCCCGGGGTCAACCTATATCACTCCTCAACCGAGGTTGGAGCTGATCAGCATAAGGTGGTGTACCATGCTGTATCCTCCTCTTTTGCCTTGTTGTCAGCCTGTCTTCCGAACATATTGGAGTAAGATAAGAGTTGTCCAAAGGTTCGAAACAATTCAGGAAGTACCCTGTCCTTAGCTCTAGGTCTAGGTGGGGGGGACTGATGCACTGGAGGGACTTAGGCTGACTAACCAGGGCAGGTTTCCTCCTGGGGTCAGATGGGCCTGCAGAGGAAGACGCCAAAGATACCGACCTCTCCAGTGGGATGCTAGGAGTGGATCGGAGCTGAGGCTGTTGCAGTTGTGGAGGGGTTGGAAGACCCAAGCCAACTACACTTCTGCAGGTTCAACAACATTACGGAAATTCACCAACTGTCGTCAAGTCTAGGGTCTCCTTCAGGAGTCCTGGAGGAGAATGCGTTTTGGTGGGATGGCGGTTCGGAGCTTGGCAAGCTCTAGGGGACAATCTCTTGGGGATGAGAAGGTCCTCCTTTGTTGTCCGTATTAGTAGGCGATCGGGTGATATTGGAACGCCCGCGAACTTGTTGTTGGGGGGTTCCTTAAACCCTTCTGGGAAGAGTATCAGCCTGCCGCTAGATCTTGCAGTTGTCAGAGTCGTTGGGCTCGCGATCACTCATGAATGAAATTGGCATAGTCATGCATGAAATCACGCAATTCCCACATGCAAAAGGAGCAGGGGGTAGCCTTTAAATACAACTCTCAGGGAATTGTCCTTCAGGAGGTCCTCGTTCGTTGCATAGGTCGTCTTGGAGAAGGAGCAGCAGGAGTTTGTCAGGTTATAGGGTGCCAGGTGGATCGTGAGCGCAAGCGCCTACGACATCCTCGTGAAGAGGATCGTCTCGATCGTGATCGTAAATGGTTGTTTTCCAATCGTAAGCGTCTTGCTCATAATCGAGTGTGTCTTCCTCATGATTGTAAGCGCTTTGTTCTCAACCGTGAGCGTCTAGCTCGTGCTCGCGAGTGTCCACATCGTGATCGTGAACTCTTAGCTTGTGAATGAGAATACCTTCTAGAAGAAGAGCGCCGAGATCGTGATGACCTGCGACTTCTTAATTTTGAACGCTTAGCTCATGAATGTGAACGACTTCGTGATGAAGAGCGTCGAGATCGTGATGACCTGCAATCTCTATGATGACCATCGAACCATCGCTAATGACATCCTGAGGGTGATCGTCCAGAAAAACTAGGAGATGAGTCACAAGGATTTTGGCTGTCTCAAAGACCACTCGCAGACTGGGATGCTCTTTGGTAGAGCCATTTGGTTCAAGTATTTTTAGAGTTTTTATGATCTTATCTAACTTATTCTTGAACTCGTTTACCGTGTTACTGTTTACTACATCCACTAGAAGTCTATTCCAAGTATTTGCTATTTTGTATGCAAAGAAATTTCCACATTGAGTGATGAATCTTGTCCTGACAATCGGCAAGCAGTTGGAGCAATGGCCACCAAATGATCTCTGGGGAGAAACAACAAGAGGCTGCAGGTTAGGTGACGACATAGTCTCAGGATGGAGAGAAGACTCGTCGTCAGCAGGAGGCCGTCGGATGGGCAAACGAGAGCACTGTCCTTGTACACACGTGGAGGAGCCAGAAGAGAGTGAGAGATGGGCCTCGCAAACATTAAGGGCATCAGCTGCCAAAGCAACTGGCCCCACACTGAAGGAGCTGAAAAAGAGCTTCCATGGAAGGGGGTGCCGACAATCCTAGGGACAGCCAAGCCTGCAGAACATTTGAAGTAGAGAATGGTTCCCGGCGGCTGGAGGTAGAGGTGCTTCTCTAGGGGAAGCAACAACCCCTCCAGTACCCCAAGGTTGCCATGGAGTTAACTGGTCTGCGCTCCTACTCGACAGCCCTACCGAGGAAGGCAAGTGAGGAGCAGCTTCAGAGAGAGATCTAGGAGTGCATGAAGGAGCCTGAGGTCTATTTGCCCCTGAGGAGGACCCTAGGGAAGAGATCTCTCTTGGCCTTCTACTTCCTGCAATGCCCAAATTTCTCCAAATGGAAGGCATGCCACTCCCTACACTCTTTGAAGGGTGAACCCTGCTCGCAACAACGACCCCTGTAGTTTGGGCACAGCGAATGAGAGTCAGTATCCGCCGATGACATAAAGGTGCCACATGAGTGCCCTTCGCGACCAGGGCAGGTATGCATGGGAGCGTCAGAGAAGGAACAGTCCCACCTGAAAAGAAAAGGGAATTTGCATATAGCAATTAGTCTGGCTAAGCTTTGATGAGGAGAGAACAGACACGACTGGTCTCTACAATCCAAAAGAAAAAGGGGCGTAGTTCACCAATGAGTGAGTAGATATAAGTGGCTGAATACCCACCCAGCCACCCCTCCCCTACCCACTATAGTGGTTAGGTATGGTTGCCATCTAACATTAAAAGTCTAATGTATAACCTTCCAGCTTCGCCGAAAGAATATCCCTATACATAACGTAAGCTTTGTTAGTGAAGGAACAAAGGATAATTCAATGTAGCACTGTTTACAGTACCATCCTTAATGATTACCTAGGAAAGTGCACTATAACTCTGAAATTATACTGACATCACAAAGTCTCACAAAACCATCATTATTTGCACCTCAAATATTAACAGAATGAACACAGAAGCCATACACTGAATTAAAGTTAATGAAAACAAGAGAAAAGCTGAAATGAGAGATCTATGTCCTCTACTCACAATACAGCTTTAGATTTATCATCAGATTCATTCTCAGAATCTGATTCCTCATCCTTCTGGAGGAGTCCCTGAAGGGCAGCATCAAACCTCCCTCGGGCTGCGTCAACATCTCCTCCTAGATAAAAAAGTAAATACTGTACACATTATAAACAAGATAATATGCAATACCGTATTTACATCATGTGCCATTAGTATTATTGTTCTATTACAAATACATTAAATCTATCTTTATTACTATTTGAAACATATATAAACCCTTTATGCCATATGAATGTACTGTGCAGTACAGTATCTTTACATCAAAGCAGATATATATATATATATATATATATATATATATATATATATATATGCATGCATACATACATGCATACATACATACATACATACATATATACATACATACAGTGTACATACATACAGCAGTGATGGCTTGTGGCTAAAATTCCAGATAACTCACTACATTGTATTTACGCAACTCATTCAATGAACTTATAGTTATACTGTATCACTTTAATTATAGGTTACTGTACAGTTCAATGCTCCACAAACTCCTATTTCTACATCCTTTCCTTAAACTTCCAAATCATAACACTTAAGAAACTACCTTTAAATTACATTCTACTCTCTTCATAGTCCAGTCATTATAATTTGATTATTTAGTTTTATCATTTTTCAAATATTACAGTACAGTATAATATACAGTATACGATTTAGTTTGATTTTACTACAATATAATTTCATTAAATTTTATCACATTTATCTATTGGCAATACGAAAAATTTGAAAGTAATTGGTATTTTTCCTAACTATACAAACCTGTAGCTATTTATAGGAGATATTACTTTCGCCGAAGCTGAAAGACGAGACATGAGGACTTTTGTGAGGGATAATCACCTCAAACTGCTAGTTAGCTGGAGGGGTAGGGGGTAGCCAGCTATCCCGCTCACTCAAACACCTGGCCTGAGCACCCATTTTTCTTTCGAGCAGGACTTTCTTTGGGGGACAAGGTTGGCAGGCCAACTTGTATAAATAGCTCCAGGTTTGTATCTTTAGGAAAAATACAAATTAATTTCAAATTTGTCATTTGTTCCATCACTAAATACAAACCCTTTGCTACTTATAGGGATGACTTACCTCTTAGGAGGGAGGAGGTATGTGCCAATAGGCTCTTGGCATTTGACCCAGGGTTCTCTCATCTACAATAAAGATCGTAGGCGGTAGGAACCCTGCCCTTGCTAAAATAGTTGTGTTCTGCATGATTAACGGCCTGTGCAAGCTGTGTGTTTATGATACAAGCAATGTGGCTGTTCTAGTAATAGGGTCTCGAGTAACAGGAATCTGAGAGTAATGAGACTTTACCCAATAGCCCACCTCACAAAAGGTATTGAGGACGCAGCAAGAATTATTATTACTATTCTTAGGTTAAACAAGGGAAGTGGATCTTACCTGTAGAGAGGAGAGGTCAGCTGTGCTGAGTACTGTGGTGCTGATTTCCTAGAGAGGGAGAAGGTGAAGGAAAGTAAGGCTCATGGTCACGAGAACCAAGAAGTTCGGGATGACGAGAACCCAGAGGTTCTGGGTTACAAAAGCCCAGAGGGAAAACTTAACGTGAGCTCGGAAGCTTTGAGTCCCGAGAGCCCGATGGCTCACTGCAACAAGAACCTGAAGGCTCTATGTCACAAGAACCCTAGGGTTCTGTGTAAAGTGGACACAGAGGTTCATGGTCACCAGAATCCTAAGGTTTGAGGTCCCGAGAACCGCGAGGTTCGGCGTGACAAGAACCCGGATGTAAATTGTGACGCGAGCCCAGAGGCCCAAGGTTACATGAGCCTGACAGCTCAGCGCGACATGAACCCGAAGGCTGTGTCACGAGAACCTGAGGGTTCCACGTAACGTGGATTTGGAGACCCAGGGTCATGAGAGCCCGAAGGCTCAAAATAACGAGAGGCTAAAGGCACAATGTTACAAGAGCCCGAAGGCTCATCGTAACGAGGGTCACAAGAGCCCGAAGGCTCATCGTAACGAGGGTCAATAGAGCCCGAAGGCTCAGCGTAACGAGGGTCATGAGAGGCTGAAGGCTCAGTGTAACAAGGGTCATGAGAGCCCAGAGGCTCAGCGTAACAAGAGTACCAAGAGCCCTAAGGCTCAGCATAACGAGGATCACGAGAGCCCGAAGGCTCAGCATAACGAGGGTCACAAGAGCCCAACGGCTTAGCGTAACGAGGGTCACGAGAGCCCAAGGCTCCACGCGATGGGAGCCCAAGGCTCCACGCGACAAGAGCCTGAAGGCTCAGCGTAACAAGGACCCGAAAGCTCAGGTTTACGAAAGCCCGGAGACTCGGTGCAACAAGAGCTCGAAGGCACGAGAGCCCAAAGGCTTGGGGTCACGAGAGCCCGAAAGCTCAGCGCAACCGTCACAAGAACCCAAGGGAACCATAACACGAGAACCCTAAGGTTCAAAGAGGCGTCTCCTTACCACAGGGAGAGAACACCCAGGGTAACGAGGGGTTAGAAACTCCTTCACCTGACTGACTCCGAAGGGGAACAAGGGGAACGTCTAACAGGTTACTCCAGAGATTGAGTCTGTTGTCACAAAAGCTGATCATAAGCTTTCTCTTGCAAACAAGAGGAATGTTCTCCTGAAGGGGGACATCGCCTAGGACTATGCTTTCCCCTAGACCTAGGGGAAGAAGCGTAATTCACATGCTGGTCAAAAATTACTCTCTCTGGCGGACGAGAGAGATGTCCTCTCGAAGGAGGATCTTGCCTTAAACTATGCTTTTCCCCCAGCCCTAGGGGAGAGAAGCGCAGTCTTCGGTAATGAGAAAGTAGCTGCTGATCTTCGTTGAGCTGACAGAAATTCACCCCGTAGGAGGAAGTTTGCTACACAGCCGATGAATGAAAGCTCCGAAGGGGAACAAGGGGAACGTCTAACAGGTTACTCCAGAGATTGAGTCTGTTGTCACAAAAGCTGATCATAAGCTTTCTCTTGCAAACAAGAGGAATGTTCTCCTGAAGGGGGACATCGCCTAGGACTATGCTTTCCCCTAGACCTAGGGGAAGAAGCGTAATTCACATGCTGGTCAAAAATTACTCTCTCTGGCGGACGAGAGAGATGTCCTCTCGAAGGAGGATCTTGCCTTAAACTATGCTTTTCCCCCAGCCCTAGGGGAGAGAAGCGCAGTCTTCGGTAATGAGAAAGTAGCTGCTGATCTTCGTTGAGCTGACAGAAATTCACCCCGTAGGAGGAAGTTTGCTACACAGCCGATGAATGAAAGCTCTCAATCAGAAGGGAGAGCAGCCAAACACCTGGGGAGGTTAACTCTCCCTCAAAAGGGAAAGTTGTCCAACCCTTGGAGGCACACCTCCTGGCAGAGCTCTCTGCTTCCCGTCAACAAGCCTTGTTTAAGTTGAAGGTCGGCATTGAGCGTTACCTGAGAAAACGTAGCCGAGGCTAGTTTCTGGGTTCACCTCTTAGGGATACCCCAACTGGAACACAAAAAGGAACCCAGTATGCCACTGGCCTCGTTCCTACGCTTGAGCATGAGGAACAATTGAGAGCCGAAGTATGAAACTGAGACTGTACCACTATTGGCAGGGACCTCATCCCATAGGGAAAAAGGTCGTTACTAGCGAGCTGATCAGGAGCTGCCACAGGTAAAGAGCTCCCTTCAGCACAAGACTGTGACGGGGCAGGTACGGCAGATCCCACAGGTACAAACGGATCTTGTCTTCTACGTCGACTGACTTATTAGAATGAAAAAGAACCGCATCATTATCGGAGGAAAAATGACAAATTCGAAGATAATTTGTATTTTTCCTAACCATACAAACCTTAGCTATTTACAGAGGGTATTACTTTTAGCGCAGCTGAAATGACGAGCCAATAGTTTTTAACGAGGGTTAATTACCCCCGCGCTAGTTAGCGGGGGGTGGGGAAGGGTAGCTTGCTACCCCTCCCCCCTCCACACACCGGTGACTTGCTTCACTTCACTTAGAGGTAGGACTTGACTTGGGGGTCAGGGATGGCGGGCACATATGTGTAAATAGCTAAGGTTTGTATGGTTAGGAAAAATACAAATTATCTTCGAATTTGTCATTTGTTCCGTAACCGAAATACAAACCACGCTATTTACAAAGGGTGACTTACCCCTTAGGAAGGGTGGAAAGTCCCCAGCCTTACTGACTTCGGCTTGCCCGGGGGCTCGATCCCTCAGTGAGCAGCACTAGAGAGAGGGAGCCCCTGTACCTCACAGGTTCCTAGCATCGTTAGGAACGAGTGGCCTACATAAGTAGTGTGAGGAGGAGAGTGTGACTCGTCCTATGAAGTTGACCTTGAGACCTTCAGATAGGAATTCTAGGATAGGACGTTCCCCATACCACCTCGTCAGGGTATGGGAGACGCAACAGTATTAAGCTTAATACTAGGAGCACAAAGAAGCATGGGTTACCTGCAGAGGTCGAGGTCAGCTATGCGAGGACCAGGATGCTGCTTCCCCAAGAGAGGGGAGAATGAAGAAAGAAGTAAGGGTCAGACATACTCTTTCATTCACACAGACTAAGACCGGGTAACAACGCCCTCAACCTACTGCTACTTGTCCAAAAAGGAGCCTGAGGTTAGACCAGCTGTTGTGCAGCCACCACAGGGCCGATAGAGAACGTATCGAGGCTCCTGTGGGTCACGTCTTGCAGGTAGTGGGCTGTGAAGGTCGTTTGACGCTTCCAGACCCCAGCTTGAAGTACCTGCGTCACAGAGAAGTTTCTCTTGAAGGCCAGGGATGTAGCAATACCCCTGACATCGTGGGCCCGAGGGCGACGTGACGGAGGAGGGTCAGGATTCAGGGCATGGTGGATAACCCTTCGAATCCAAGCAGAGATGGTGTTCCTGGTGACCCTCCTCTTTGTCCTGCCTGTGCTCACAAACAAAGCTCGCACATGAGGACGGACTGCAGCCGTTCTCTTCAAGTAGTACCTCAGAAACCTCACTGGGCATAGTAGCAGCTGGTCTGGGTCGTTTGTTACAGAACGGAGACTCGCGATCCTGAAAGAGTCGAACCGAGGATCCGGCACTCCAGGATTCTGAGTCTTGGCCACAAACTCAGGGACGAACCTGAACGTTACCTCCCCCCATCCCCTTGAATGGGCGATGTCGTACAAGAGACCATGAAGTTCACTAACTCGCTTGGCCGAGGCCAAGGCGAGTAGGAAAGCCGTCTTCCAAGACAGGTGGCGATCGGAGGCCTGGCGTAATGGCTCGAAGGGAGGTCTCTTGAGAGACCTGAGGACTCGAACCACGTTCCAAGGAGGGGGTCTCACTTCCGACTGGGGGCAGGTAAGCTCATAGCTACGTATGAGTAAAGAGAGTTCTAGCGATGAAGAAATATCCACGCCCTTCAATCTGAAGGCCAAGCTTAAGGCTGAGCGATAGCCTTTCACTGCCGAGACAGAAAGGCGCATTTCTTCTCGCAGATACACAAGGAAGTCCGCTATTGCTGGAATAGTGGCATCGAGTGGAGAGATACCCCTTCCACGACACCAACCACAAAAGACTCTCCACTTCGCTTGGTAGACTCCCTCAGAGGACCTTCGCAGGTGCCGAGACATTCTCTCCGCAACGTGTTGCGAAAAGCCTCTCTCCGCGAGGAGACGCTGGATAGTCTCCAGGCGTGAAGCCGAAGCGAGGCTACGGCCCTGTGAGGGACACCGGAGTGGGGTTGTCTGAGAAGCTCGTGTCGTGGAGGAAGCTCCCTTGGGAGTTCCGTCAGGAGTTGCAGAAGGTCCGGAAACCATTCCGCGTGATGCCATAGCGGAGCTACTAGAGTCATGGAACAGTTGACCGATAGTCTGGTCCTGTTGAGCACCCTTCTCATCAGACAGAATGGTGGGAAGGCGTACACGTCGATGTTGTCCCACCGTTGCTGGAAAGCATCTTGCCAGAGTGCCTTGGGGTCCGGGACTGGTGAGCAGTACAGGGGCAGCTTGAAGTTCAAGGCTGTCGCGAACAAGTCCACCGTCGGGGAACCCCACAAAGTCAGGACTTTGTTGGCTATCTGAGGATCCAAAGACCACTCGGTACTCACTATCTGCAAAGCCCTGCTCAGACTGTCGGCGAGCACATTCCTCTTGCCAGGAATGAAGCGAGCTGATAGTGTTATCGAGTGGGTTTCGGTCCACCTCAGAGTCTCTACTGCAAGATGGGACGGCTGTTGCGAAAAAGTGCCTCCCTGCTTGTTGATATAAGCCACTACCGTGGTGTTGTCGCTCATCACCAACACGGAGTGACCCGCCAGGAACCGTTGGAACTGTTGAAGGGCCAGAAAGACGGCCTTCAATTCTAGCAGGTTGATGTATAGGCACTTTTCTGATTCTGACCAAAGGCCTGAGGCCCTCTGGTTCAGAACGTGCGCCCCCCACCCTTCTTTTGACGCGTCCGAAAACAGAGTCAATTCCGGGGGGAGGACGAGAAGACTCGCTCCCTTTCGCAGGTTCTCGTCGGCCAGCCACCACCGCAAGTCCGTCTGTTCCAGAGACCCCATTGGGATCAGAATGTCCGGGGAATCGGATCCTTGATTCCACCGGGACTTGAGCCGCCATTGAAGGGATCTCATCCTGAGGCGGCTGTTTGGAACCAGACGGGCCAGGGAGGATAGGTGGCCTAAGAGACGCAACCACGATTGGGCGGGGAGTTCTTTTCGCCTGAGGAAAGGTTACGCCACCCTCTTCAGCCTTGCTATCCGGTCGTCTGATGGAAAGGCTTTGTGGAGATTGGTGTCTATTAGCATGCCTAGATAAACCAGTCGTTGGGACGGCTGCAGAGAGGACTTCTCGAGGTTTACCACGATCCCCAGATCCTGGCAAAGATCTAGAAGCCTGTCTCGGTGTCGAAGAAGGGTCGACACCGAGTCTGCTAGGATCAGCCAATCGTCTAGGTAACGAAGGAGACGAATGCCGTTCCTGTGCGCCCAAGTCGAAATCAGGGTGAACACTCTGGTGAACACCTGAGGAGCTGTGGAGAGACCGAAACACAGCACCTTGAACTGGTAGATCTTGTTGTCTAGGCAGAATCTCAGGTACTTCCTGGAAGACGGATGGATTGGGATCTGGAAGTACGCATCCTTTAGATCCAGTGTACACATGAAGTCTTGTGGTCTCACCGCAAGTCTGACCGTGTCTGCTGTCTCCATGCTGAACCGGGTTTGTTTGACAAACCTGTTCAGAGCCGAGAGATCGATGACGGGTCTCCAGCCTCCAGTAGCCTTCTTTACAAGAAAGAGTCGACTGAAGAAGCCTGGAGAGCCGTCCACGACCTCCTGGAGAGCACCCTTCTCGAACATGGTCTCGACTTCGGCCTGAAGGGCCAGCCCCTTTGCCGATCCCATGGCATAGGAGCTCAACGACACTGGATTCGCTGTCAGGGGAGGTTGAGATGACGTGAACGGGACGCGATAACCTTGGCCGATCACTGAGACCGTCCAAACATCGGCCCCGTGATGTTGCCACCTGCGGACGCAACGCTGAAGGCATCCCCCCACAGGTGGACACGCAGGGGGACTGCCACCCCTAGGGCTTGCGGCCGCAGCCGCCACCCCTAGAAGTCTTGCCTCCCCTGGAGGACTTACCGCCCCTCTTGACCTTGGCTGGAAAGGGCTGGGGCTTAGACACCACTTTCTTAGCTGCCGGTGCCTGTTTGGGAGCCTTACGAGGCTGTTGCTGCTGTTGTGGCGGGGCTGGAGGCTTATAGGGCCGAGTTGTAAGGGCCCTGTGGAGGAGGGAGTCCGTGCTGGATTTCCTCCACCTCTCAGCCGTTCGCTCCAAGTCTTGAGGCTCAAACAGGCTCTCCCCCAGGAGGGAGGCATGTCGGAGCCTACACACATCTACGGCGGGGACCTTCGGATGGAATCTCTCAGACACAGCATCGCGACGCTTCAACACCGAGTTGGCCCACAGGGTGGTAACCTGGTGCGCCAAAAACTCGATGGAGCGGGTGCCCGAGAGCAAGAAGGTCTCTAGGGCCTTCCTATTGGTCTCCTTGGACAAGTCCTCCGATCGCAATAGGATTCCCAGAGATCCTAACCAGAAGTCCAGCCACGAAGTGGCCTGCATGGCACACTTAGCGACCTTCTCGTGGTTAAGGATCTCTGCCGCCGAGAACGACACCTGCCGGGCAGAGAGTTTCTCCAAGGGAACTCCCTTCGCCAGCTCCTCCACAGAGTGATGGAGAGGAAGAGCGAGGTTGTGCTCACCCAGGATCTCGAAATACCTCCTCTGCTGAAGGCGAGGAGGAGGGATGAGTTTGTTCCCGGCAGTGGAACGACTGGAGGAGGCAAGAAGTGCGAGCTGAGCATTGGCCCTAGCTCTGGCACTCTTCAGCCCCCGAGACCAGGGCAGAGCTGCACTGGTCTTAGGGGCCTTCCGAACGTCAAACACTTCGTCCAGAATCGTGTCTTTGCCTTCACGGGGGGGGATGACTGGATCCGTAAGACTGTTAAGTTGCCTTATCAGGCTTAGGACCTGCCAGAAGGCATGTTCGGACTCTTGCTGTTCTCCTCCCTGCGGGCTGGCAGCTAAGTCTCCTGCCCCAGGAATCTCTTCCTGGGGTGATACGTGGACATTCCCCTGGGTAGTCGTGGGTTCCTGACGAATTCTTGCAGAGGATTTAGGGATGGTCTTGGAATCCTTGGGTTCCCTCCTGGGAGGGATACAGGATCCCAACAACAAGGTTCGAGGGGCCCCTTCCTCACGAGACGATTCTCCTGCCTGAAGCGAAGTCTCCCCCCCTGGTGCCGAGGGGAAGACTACCGCCCCACTGGACTCACCTGAGGACGGAAAGGCCTCGTCCACGGGAGAAGGAGAGGGTACTCGTGCAGGAGAGGGGACCCTCGAGACCAACCTCTTGGGAACCAACTTCGCCCTGGGGGAAGTCACCACGATGTCCACTCCTCTCTTTCTCTTCAGCGTAGGAGAGACAGCCGCTGGTTTGTTACCCTGGCCGGCGAGTGCTGGTTTCATAACCCTCACTAACGCCCGTGCCAGCGGACCAAACCAAGTCTGCTGCTCCAAGGACACAGAGTCCGAAATCCTCGCTAAGGTGAAAGGGATCGGGCGATCCTTTGGAGTGGACACGACGGTACCTGCCTGAAAAGAAGGTGGGGAAGAATGCTGTACTGACCTGTCTTCGTCCTGCACTACCAACCTGTGCTTGGATGGAGGTGATCCCGAGTGCCGTCTAGGAGCACGCGTCCCTGCTGCTACCACCGGCTGTGGAATTCGCCGCGAACTATGGTCGCGCGAGGGCGAACGGTCGCGCAAAGGCGAATGGTCGCGCGGGCGCACAGGCGAGCGGTCGCGCGGGCGAGTGGGTGTGAGGGTGGGCAGGTAAATGAACACGTGTCCGAGGCGACGAACGCAAGCGATGGCGCGACGGCGAGGGATCGTGCTGCCGCGTAGGTGAAGATCGCTGGCGATAATGACCGCGTGATGGTAAGCGATGGCGAGCAGCATGTGTAGGTGAATGATCGCGTGATAGGGTGCGATGGTGATCAGCATCCGCAAGAGGGCGAGCGTTCAGGGTTGTGCGATGAGGAGCAGCATGCGTAAGCGGGCGATCGTGCAGGGTTGTGCGATGGCGAGCAGCATGCGCAGGTGAATGATCGCGTGAAAGGGTGCGATGGTGATCAGCATCCGCAGGAGGGCGATCGTTCAGGGTTGTGCGATGAGGAGCAGCATGCGTAAGCGGGCGATCGTGCAGGGTTGTGCGATGGCGAGCAGCATGCGCAGGTGAATGATCGCGTGAAAGGGTGCGATGGTGATCAGCATCCGCAGGAGGGCAATCGTTCAGGGTTGTGCAATGAGGAGCAGCATGCGTAAGCGGGCGATCGTGCAGGGTTGTGCGATGGCGAGCAGCATGCGCAGGTGAATGATCGCGTGAAAGGGTGCAATGGTGATCAGCATCCGCAGGAGGGCGATCGTTCAGGGTTGTGCGATGAGGAGCAGCATGCGTAAGCGGGCGATCATGCAGGGTCGTGCGATGGCGAGCAGCAGCATGTGTAGGTGATCGCTGGCGAGCTGGTGATCGCTGGCGAGCAGAAGGTCGACGCGTGTCCTGTGAGAGGACAGGTGGTGCGGCGTGTTCACGAGCAGGAACGGGAAGATCGCTGGCGCGTTGGCGAACATGTGTTTCTGACACACGCGCAGCACGATGTTGCGTAGCCACAGGACCAGGTGGATGGTGAGCAGGGAGTTCAGCAGGAACTAAAGGGTGGTCAGAGACCACAGGGCGATGGTCCTCAAATGAGCGCTGACGCTCGGAAGAGAGCTGACGAGCAGGAGAGCGCTGGCGAGGGGGGCGAACATCAGGAGAGAGCCGACGAGCAGGTGAGCGTCGGCGAGCAGGAGAGTCTTGGCGAGCAGGAGATCGTCGACGAGCAGGAGATCGCTGGCGAGCAGGAGATCGCTGGCGAGCAGGAGATCGCTGGCGAGCAGGAGAGCGCTTGTGCGCTAGCCCTGCTCGCGTAAGGGAAGAATCCCTTAGCCCCGAAGGGACCGTTGCCCGTCGGGTGACGAGTTCTCCAGAAGGCGAAGATCCGGCAGGAGATGGCGAGCGGTCTGCAGAGAGGTTCAAGGAGGGCGGAGCAGTCGGTTGAGGCTGACGAGGAGAGTCCCCCCGGAGGACGAAGACCCAAAAAGGCGCCTCTTAGTCCCCCTGTAAGGGGAAGGGAGGCCCTTGTGGCGTAGAGGGCGGTGAGCCTTACGGCGGAGGCGGCCTCGGGGGAGATCGTTGGGACCATCGGTCCTCCGAAGGGGAGTCTCCGTCAAAACACTTCCCTCAGAAGGAAGCTGGGCAGCAGTCGAGACCGAAGGACTCACTTCCCCCTTCGAAGGATGCACGGAAGGAGGAGGAGAGCCTTGAGCACCATCACCAGCAACAGCACCTGCGTCGGAAGGCCCAGCCACGTCGGAGGCCTCTGTCACCACGACGTCGACAATAGACAGAGGGTCTACCTCCGCTACCACCGGCGACTGTTTAACAGCAGCCCCCAACGAGACAAGGTCAATAAGAGCGACCCTGGAGGGCAAGCCCTTAAGCCCCAGGGACGACCAAATCTGTAAAAGATCATCACTGGATAAGGCATTATTATCAATAACCTCCCCCGGAGGAGGAGGGGGAACCGCTTCGCTATGGGAGGCGACGCCCTCTCCCCCCACCGAAGGTAGGGAAACAGAACAAGGGCCTGCGCTCCCACTCGGACGACTCTCCTTAGGAGGCGGACGAGGGGGAGCTTCGGAGGAGGTTTGGGCGGCGGAAGAAGAGTCCCGAGAACCTTCCTCCTTCAAGGCTAACCCCGGAGGAGAACGGTCTCTCTTGGACTTCTTCTTACGCCGACGGCCAAACCTCTCCCACTGGGAGGCAGACCACTCCCTGCACTCACGGCACATGTTATCCTGGTCGCACCGTCGGCCCCGACATTGAGGGCAGAGGGTGTGAGGATCCGTAATAACGTCCGACATGAAAGTCCCACAAGGACGGCCGGCAACTCCAGGGCATGTACGCATAGTAAATAAAAGAAAATAACTGAAGGTCAACTTCCAACCAATCACACAAGCTGAAAAGAAAAAGCAGAAAATTAAAGGCTGTCACGAAGGCGATGAACAGACACGTCTGATCACCGCCGAGCCAAAAGTGAAGTGAAGCAAGTCACCGGTGTGTGGAGGGGGGAGGGGTAGCAAGCTACCCTTCCCCACCCCCCGCTAACTAGCGCGGGGGTAATTAACCCTCGTTAAAAACTATTGGCTCGTCATTTCAGCTGCGCTAAAAGTAATACCCTTTGTAAATAGCGTGGTTTGTATTTCGGTTACGGAACAAATGACAAATTCATAGATAATTTGTATTTTTTCTAACGATACAAACCTTATCAATTTACTTAGGGGTATTACTTTTGGCGTAGCTGAAATGACGAGCCATTAAAGTTTAGCGAGGGTTAACTATCCGCACCGCTAGTTAGCGGGGGTAGGGGGGTATCTTGCTACTGCTCCCACTCCCACACCTGTGATTTAGCTCACTTTGCTTGGAGGTAGGACTTCAAGGGGGATAGGGCTGGCGGTCAAGTTTGTATAAATAGCTAAGATTTATATCGTTAGGAAAATTATAAATTAACTACGAATTTGTTATTTGTTCTGTAACTGGAATACAAACCTACGCCATCTATTTAGGGGGTGACTCACCCATTCGGAAGGGTGGACGTCCCTGCCAATCTGGCTTTTTGGCTTTACCTGGGGGCTCCTAATCCGAGTATATCAGTACTCATAAATAAGGGGTCCCTGCACCTCGCTAAAACCTTGCTATGCAAGGTCCGCAGCCTACGCAAGCTGTGTATTGAGATATATAGAAGTGTGACCGTCCAGTTAAAGTTATTCAGAGTCTTTAGTAGGAAAAACTGTTTTAATACTAAGTACACAAGGGAGCATGGTTTACCTGCAGTGGTTTGAGGTCAGCTTGTGCAGAGAACCCAGGATGCTGCTTTACCCAAGAGGGGGGCGGATGAAGAAAAGAATAAGAGCCTGTCAAACCTCTTCATTCACACAGACTAAAACCGGGTAACAGTGCCCTCAATCTTCTGCTACTTGTCCAATAAGGAGCTTGAGATATTAAACCAGCTGTTGTGCAGCCACCACAGGACCGATAGAAAACGTATCAAGCCTCCTGTGGGTCACGTCTTGCAGGTAGTGGGATGTGAGCGAAGTTTGACGTTTCCACACCCCAACCTGAAGAACCTGCGTCACTGAGAAGTTTCTCTTGAATGCCAGGTCATGAGCTCTGGGGCGACGTGAAAGAGGAGGATCTGGATTCAGTGCATGGTCTATGACCTTGTGAATCCATGCTGAGATTGTGTTCTTAGTGACCCTCCTCTTGGTCCTTCCTGTGCTGACGAAGAGTGCAGGCACACGAGGACGGGCTGCAGCTGTTCTCTTAAGGTACAGCCTCAAACTCCTCACTGGGCAGAGTAAGAGATGATCAGGGACATTTGTTACAGAACGAAGACTCGAAATCCGAAAGGAGTAGAATCGCGGATCCGCTACTCCAGGGTTCTGAGTCTTGGCAATAAACTCAGGGACAAAGCTGAACGTTACCTATCCCAATCACCTTGAATGGGTGATGTCGTATGAGAAACCATGAAGTTCACTGACTCGTTTGGCCGAAGCCAAAGCTAGCAGGAACACCGTCTTCCAAGTTAGACTGCGATCTGTTGCCTGGCGTAATGGTTCATAGGGAGCTTGAACCACGTTCCATGGGGGAGGTCTCACTTCAGACTGAGGACAGTTAAGTTCATAACTCCATATGAGTAAGGAAAGTTCTAGTGATGAAGAAATGTCCATTCCTTTCAGTCTAAAGGCGAGGCTTAAAGCTGAGCGATAGCCTTTTACCGCCGAGACTGACAGGAGCATTACTTCCCGCATATATACGATGAACTCCGCTATTGCTGGAATAGTGGCATCGAGAGAAGAGATGCCCCTTCCACGACACCAACCACAGAAGACCTTCTACTTTGCCTGGTACACTGCTGCTGATGACTTTCGCAGGTGTCAAGACATCCTGATCGCAACTTGTTGCGAAAATCCTCTCTGAGAGAGGACATGCTGGATAGTCTCCAGGCGTGAAGTTGTAGCAAAGCTATGGTTTTGTGGAATATGTTGGCATGTGGTTTTTTGAGAAGATCGTGTCGTGGAGGGAGTTCTCTTGGGGGCTCCGTTAGGAGTTGCAGAAGGTCCGGAAACCATTCTGCGTGATGCCACAGAGGAGCTATGAGGGTCATTGAAAGGTTGACCGATGTTCTGGCCTTATTGAGTACCCTACTCATCGGACAGAAAGGGGGAAAGGCGTAAACGTCAATGTTGTCCCACCGTTGTTGGAATGCCTCTTGCCAGTGAGCCTTGGGGTCTGGGACTGGGGAGCAATATAACGGGAGACTGAAGTTCAGGGCCGTTGCGAAGAGGTCCACAGTCGCAAAAACCCACAAAGTCAGGACTTTGTTGGCTACTAGATGATCCAAAGACCACTCGGTACTCGCTATCTGAGATGCTCTGCTCAGGTTGTCAGCAAGCACATTCCTTTTACCCGGAATAAAGCTTGCCGATAGTGGTATTGAGTGGATCTCGGCCCATCTTAGTATCTCTACTGCTTGATAGGATAGGTGCTGCGAAAAAGTACTCCTTGCTTGTTGATGTAAGCCACTACTGTGGTGTTGTTGCTCATCACTACCACTGAGTGGCCTGCCAGGAACTGTTGGAACTGTTGAAGGGCCAAAAAGACGGCCTTCATCTCTAAGAGATTTATGTGGAGGTACTCTTCTGACTCTGACCAGAGGCCTGAGATCGTGTGGTGGAGCACGTGGGCCCCAACATTTTTTTGAAGCGTCTGAGAACAGCATCAAATGCGGGGGGAGGACGAGAAGATCCACTCTCTTTCGTAGATTCTCGTCTGCCACTCACCACTCGGGGCCCGTCTGTTACGCTGATCCCATAGGGATCCGGATGTCCGGGGAATCGAGAGTCTGATTCCACCGGGACTTGAGTCGCCACTGGAGGGATCTCATCCTGAGGCGGCCATTGGGAACTAGACGGGCCAGTGATGAAAGGTGACCGAGGAGATGTAACCACGTCTGGGCTGGAAGTTCTTCTCGTCAGAGGAAGGGTCTTGTGACCTTCCTCAGCCTTGCTATTCTGTCGTCTGATGGGAAGGCTTTATAGAGATTGGTGTCTATTATCATGCCTAGGTACAGTATACCAGTCTCTGTGTAGGAAGCAGGAATTACTTCTCGCGATTTACCATGATCCCCAGATCTTGGCAAAGTCTCAGAAGTTAGTCTCAATGTTGAAGAAGGGTTGACACCGAGTCTGCTAGGATTAGCCAGTCGTCTAGATAACGAATGAGACGAATGCCAATCCTGCAAGATGACACTAGGGCAAACAAACACTCTGGTGAACACTTGTGATGCTGTGGAAAGACCGAAGCGCAGCACCTTGAACTGGTATTTCCTGTTGTCTAGACTGAATCTTAAGTACTTCCTTTAAGACGGATGAACTAGGATCTGGAAGTACGCGTCCTTTAGGTCCAGTGTCCACATGAAGTCCTGTGGTCTTACCGTTAGTCTGACCGTGTCTGCAGTCTCCATGCAGAACGGAGTTTGTTTGACAAACTTGTTCAGGGCTGAGAGGTCGATGACTGGTCTCCAGCCTCTAGACGCCTTTCTTACAAGAAAGAGTCTACTGAAGAAGCCTGGGGACCCGTCGCTGACCTCCTAGAGAGCGCCCTTCTTCAACAGGGTCTGGAATTCTGCCCGAAGGGCTAGCCCCTTTGCTGATCCCATGGCAAAGGAGTCTATAGACACTGGATTCCTGGTCCGGGGAGAGAGAGATGTTATGAACGGGACTCGATATCCTAGATGAATCACAGAGATTGTCCAGGGATTGGCCCCGAGTTGCTTCCACTTGTCCGAGCAACTTATTAGGCATCCCCCTTCTGATGGACAAGCAGGTGAGTGCCTATCCTAGCGTTAACGGCCTCGGCTGCTCCCTCTAGGATTTTTCCCTCCCATGGAGGACTTGGTGCCTTTCCTGTCCTTGGCAGGAAAGGGCTTCTTAGACACCGTAGTCTTCGCTGTTGTCTTGGTCATCATGGTCTTGGCTGGACGGGACTGCTGAGGAGTTGGTGGTTTATAGGGCTTGGAAGTCAAAGCCCTATGAAGAAGGGAGTCCTGATGGGACTTCCTCCATCTCTCAGCGGCATGTTCCATGTCCTTAGGCTCAAACAGATGGGCTCCATCTAGAGAGCAATGTCTGAGCCTAGCGATCTCGACATGACGGACTTGTTGATGGAATCTCTCAGACACCACGTCCCAACGTTTCAGGATGGTATTTGCCCTTAAGTTCGAAACTTGGTGGGCGAGAAACTCAATCGTGCGAGTGCCTGAGAGAAGAAAAGTCTCCATTGCCTTCCTGGTACATTCCTAGGAGAAATTCTCAGTTCGTACCAGGATTCCCAAGGTCCCTAACCAGATATCAAGCCATGAAGTAGCTTGCATAGCATACTTCCGTGACCTTCTCCTGATTAAGGATCTCGGTCGCCAAGAAAGAGACCTACCGGCTGGAGAGTCTCTCTAGAGAGATCCCCTTGGTAAGCTCTTCTAAGGAGTGGTGGAGAGGAAGAGCTGGACTAGGCTCCTCCAGGATCTCGAAATACCTCCTCTGTTGGACACGAGGAGGTGGGAGGAGCTTGTTGGTAGAGCCAGAACGATGGGAGGAGGCATATTTGGAGAGCTGTAGGGCGATCTTAGCCCTGGCACCTTCAACCCTTAAGACCAGGGCAGGGCTGCGCGGGTCTTTGAAGGTTTCTGGGTGCCAAAGGCACGGTCTAAGACCGTGTCCTTGCCCTACCGGGGGGGATTGATTGATTAGATTGAAAGTTTTCTGGCATCCTGACATCTAAGGTCATTGACTCTGGATTGGTAAACCCATTGAGAACCCTTACAAGAGTCAGAACCTGCCAGAATGCATGTTCTGACTCTTTTTGCTCTCCTTCCGACGTTGAACTTGCAGCAAAGTCTCCATCTTCCATCCCCGAGAGCTCGTCCCAGGGTGGGTCGCGGACATCCCTCAAGTGACTGGCTGTCTCCCTGGATTTGGTAGTCCTATTCGAGAACTTTGGCAGGGTCTTGGAGTCTTTGAGCTCCTTCCGAGGAAGGAAGTAGGACTCCAGCATCGAAGGCCAAGATGTCATGTACCTCCTGATCTCCGAAGATGGTAGGGAACTCCCTGCGTGAAGGGAGGCTTCCTCCGAAGATGGAAGGGAGGAGGTCCTTTCCTCATGGGACTCCCTTGGCAAAGATGAGGTGGGAGAGTATCCCGAGGAAGATGCAGGAGGAACTAGTCTTGATGGCCCAACCGGAGTTAGCTTTACCCTCGAGGAAGTGACCACGTCAGAGACTCCTCTTTTTCTCTACAGGGGGGAGGAAGAAGTCATGGTTCTGTGCCGAGAGTCTGGAGCTATAGGCTGCTCCGAAGAGTGGCCAGACAGAGCAGGATTGAAGGCCTGTGCTACTGCTCTGACTAAAGCTCTGAACCATGACTGACTGACTAACACACTGTCAGACAGATCCCCTGAAGATAAAGGGACAGAAGGTTCCCTATGAGGAGTTTGTAGCTCGTGATCTTTACCACAAGAAGCTCGTGATCGTGATCACGAGTATCTCGCTTGTGACCGTGAATGTGTACCTCACGATCGTGAGCATCAGCAACAGAATCGTGCTCGGGATCGCCGTCACGAGCGTCTCGCTTGTGACCATGGACGTGTAACTCACGATCATGGGCGTTTAACTCACGATCGCGAGCATCAGCGTGGTAGTGAGAGTCTCGCTCGAGACCATGAGTGTCTAGCACGTGATTGTGACCACAATCACGAGCGTCATGCTTAAACGCGTAACTCACGATCGTGAGCGTGAGCACGATCGTAAGCGTGAGTGCAATCATAAGCATGAGTGCAATTGTTAGCGTGAGCGTGAGCAATCGTGATCGTGAGCGCCTCGCTCGTGATCGTGGCCACAAGACACTCGTTTGAGCATGTGCTCCGTGAGCGTGTAATCCACACTCATGAGCACGAGCGTCTGGCTCATGATCACGAGTGTCTAGTTTGTGATCATGAGAGTCCTCAAGATCGTGGTCACAAGCATCTCGTTCGTGACCGAGAAAGTGTAACTCACGATCAAGAGAGTGAGCACAATTGTTAGCGTCTCGCTCGTGAACAAGAGTATCTAGCTCAAGATCGTGAGCGTCCTCAAGGTTGTGTCAAGACTAGTGTCGCAATCGTGGTCATGAACGTCTCGCTCTTGTTCTTGAGCGTGCAACTCACGATCGTGAGCGCTATCCTGAGCGTCTTACTTGCGATCATGAGCTAGTCATGAGCAGAAGATGCTCATGATCGAGATCACGAGCTCGCTACCGTGAGTGTTTAACTCACGATCTTGAGCGTAAACGCGATCATACTCATGGTCTGTATAGAGACTTTCCCTCAGAAGGGGTTCTCACAACTGGAGGCAAAACTCTAAGCACCAATGAGCTCTATCCTAAATTGAAGGTTAACATTAAGTATTGATTTAGAAAAAGCCCAGGCTTATTTCTAAGTTCTCCCCAAAGGGATTTCCCGAACAGAAATCCTGCCGGAGTAATCCCACGAAGGGAAACCGAACAAATGCTCATCTTTAAGAAGAAGAACGTCGAGATTGTGATAACCTACGACCTCGTGATTGTTGCAATCTCTGTGGCAATCATCGATCGTCACAAAAGACGCCCTGACGGGTGTCCAACATTAGATTGTCGCGAACGACATCCTGACCGACCAGGAAGACAAAGTGATGAGTCTCGCCCATGTGATCGTTGAACAGAATAAATTCTGAACTCATCATTGCATTGTCCTGAACGACATCCTGACCGACCAGGAAGACGAGGTGACGAGTCTCACCAATGCGATCGTTGAACGGAATAAATTCTGAACTCATCATTGGATTGTCCCAAACGACATCCTGACCGACCAGGAAGACGAATTGATGAGTCTCACCAATACGATCGTTGAACAGAATAAATTTTAAACTCATCATTGCATTGTCCCGAACGACATCCTTACCGACCAGAAAGACGAGGTGATGAGTCTCGCCTATGCGATCATTGAACAGAATAAATTCTGAACTCATCATTGGATTGTCCAGAACGACATCCTGACCGACCAGAAAGCAAGGTGACGAGTCTCACCCCCTGTGATCGTTGAACAGAATAAATTCTGATCTCATCAATGGATTGTCGCAAATGACATCCTGACCGACCAGGAAGACAAGGTGATAGTCTTGCCGCAGTGATTGTTAAGGAAAAAATAGTCTATCGATCTGGCAATTGGCGAGCAAGCCGTGGGTTGACGATCGTCCATAGTCTCCGAATGCTCAACAGGCGGAAGTTACATACGTGGGCTGAAACGTTGCCTGTGGGGAGAGAGAGAGAAAAATTGCGGATCATTGGGAGACAACGAGATCGGCAGAAGGCGAGAAGATTCGTCGTCAGCAGGAGTCGACAGAAGGGTGAAAGGGAGGCACATTAGACCTCGTAGACAGCGAAGACGTCAGCAGCAGCTACAGCCACTGGCTTTGCACCCCGATGTCGTCTATAAGCGCTGAAGAAAAAACAAAGAGAGAATTAAAAATTTCTCCCCTCCGAGGGGGAAGAAAAAACCCAGCCCGCAGACAGGAGAGGTTACCCCCAAGAAGAGTAATCAGCACAGAGGAATCCTTCCGATAACTCACGGGGACAAACATCGACATCTGAAAACTGCAACATTACTCTGTAATGGATCATCAGGTGATCGTGAGCATGTAATATAAACACAGTCATATCTGTAAAGAAAATAATGACCGTAAAGCAATAGTTATAAATGGCTAAGCCTTGAAGGGAGAAAGGAAATGTCCATTCTCTACCAGCCAAAAGCAAAAAGTGACATAGTTCATTGAACCGTGAGTAGATATAGGGGGCTAGGTACCCCTCAGCAACCCCTTACCTACCCACTGTTAGTGGTTAGGTAGGGTTGCTAACTCACACTTTAAATCTAACGGCTACCTTCCATCTCTGCCGAAAGCATATTCCAAATAAATAACAAACTAAACTAAGAAGTGTGTCCAGCGCATTTTATCTGTGTGATTACAAGGATAGTTTTGTGGATAAGTGCCATTTTGCACCTAAACCATCGCTTTTTTTTTTTACATCTGATTTGGATTACTCAGACTTCGAATATTAAGGTAAGACATTATAAACCAAGTCTCAGCAAAGTTAAGGAAACGGCTATGTAAGATGGCCGAAAATCTTAGTAGGAAAGGATGTGGCTTCTAGGTTAAGTTATGTGGCAAAGTTTAGGTTAGCTGTTGTTCTTGTGGTTGTGTCTCTTTTAAAGTTAGACCATGTTAAAGATTAAGAAGTCTGTGCTCAAAAGAAAGCAAAAGCTCAATAGATAACAGAAGTTGAGAGAGATCAGTGCTTGAGAGGTAACAGTGTCAATTAGTCCTTAGGTGTTGTTTCACCCTCTTGTTTTTGCATGAAAAAAAAATATTGTTAGATTTTTTCTTTTTTGTTGGTTTCAGCCGTTATCTTCCGTAATTCATTAGTTTCCATTTTATCTCACCCTAAAACCCCGATTCCCATATGGGGTTCCCCAATTACCGTTGCGGGTTAAGTTGGGTAGTGGTAATCAGAAAACAATACTTTTGTGCAAGATAATAACATCAGAACACAATAAAACAGAAAATTAATGGAAAAAATTATTTTTCATGCAAAATTAGTTGTGAGGTGACTAATGAAACTTAGACTGAATTTTGTGTATGTAAAATTAGATAAAATATCAGTACAATTCCATTAAAATGTGGATCAATTTTGTGGCAAAAAAAGAACATTTCACTAGTGTTAATAAAATGAAGGACAAACGTTCAGTCCCTCCTAAAGGTTACTCTGGTTGTAGCAATTTTCTAAGTTTTAGTTTTACCAGTTTAAAAATCTGCATCCAATCACCATCATCAGTTTCCAATTGGAGCCCTCAGTAATTGTACATGTAGTCTTCAGAAATAAAATAAAAATAAAAAAGCCATTGTGAAATAGTTTGAATGTTTAACTGTAAATGAAATTAACAAAGGATAGTTTCACAACTACAGTAAAATTTTTCAGATAAAACTTACAACTGACCATATAAAGTGAGAATTCTTACTTTAGACTTTAAAGTCCCCATAACCATCCTAAATATCATACCATTTATTTCCTGTATTCATCTGCCAATTGAGGCAGCTACCTACTCTGTAGCAACCACTAGAGTAAGCTAGCAATGTAGTCTTTCAAACATTAGGCCTATAGTACGCCTTCAATCAGAGAAGGATGTGAGATAAATTAAACTAAATAAAACTAAACAACAAAAATAACCCTACCTAGGGTTGAGCTAACCTAACGTAGTTAAATATCAATGTTAGAAGAGTAACAAATGTTGACTACCGCAAAAGTAGTCAAGCAGAACCGTAGTACTACCCCAGTATAAAAAAGTTAGAGTTGTCCCAGTTTTACGGTTGGTTTACCTGGCTCATCTCTTTCCAATTTAATTCGTAGGCTTGAAGATGACATGTAGCTGCTTAACTAGTAATTTCCAAGAAATAACGAGAGCTTAATTAGTCCGTGACACCACAAAACAGATAGATGCACAGTTGTCAGACAATTTCTTAGGTTGAATTTAAAGTGTTCGGACCCTATAACTGTATTCAATATCAATATAATGTCAACAGTTGTATTAATGAAAACATTTGCCCAGAAATGTTTATTATTTCAAAAACTTTTAAAACTCACTTCAAACAAATTTCTTATAGGCAAAAGCTTATGATTGGCATATTTATACGGTTTTAAAAGTGGTATTAAATCTCTGGAAGATTCGGACAGTTTGTTTACTATACTTTCATAGATAACATTTATAGAGATTTTGTTACGTTATATCAATGTAATCAATTTTAATTGAATGGCAGATATAACATGCTACGTAATTCAATTTTCATAAAAACATAATACATGATATTTATCATCGGCCTAAGGTTCTATGCACAATCAACTTTTATATAAACTTATATCAGCAAGTGAAATAATTTAAAATTATACAAGTAATGCTGCCTGTTTGTGTGAAATCTAATTATTTAAAGTCATTGTATAAACATTAATTGAACGCTGAATGTTCATCCTACATTTCATAAAGCTTTCTCTGACACATTAAACAAGATGGAACCATCTAATTTGCATTTGATATTTTTTTTTCTAAATTCCCAAAGACCAATTAAAGGGAATTACATTTTATCAACCGTATTGGAAACACGAATTAGAATATTTTGAGCTAAGAAATCTATAAAAACTCTGATTTGCAATTCTTCCTTTGCAAAAGGCGGGAAACCGTAAATAATCCAATCAGTCACGTCTAGTGACCAGGC
Organism: Palaemon carinicauda; assembly: GCF_036898095.1. Lineage (NCBI taxonomy): Eukaryota > Metazoa > Arthropoda > Malacostraca > Decapoda > Palaemonidae > Palaemon > Palaemon carinicauda. The sequence goes on from NC_090755.1 coordinate 71,678,235, forward strand.
AAGTCTGCTTGCTGTCAATAACTCAATTGTATTTTCCAAAGTTTGACCAAATTTAGGACGCGATGGATAACTTGGGTGAATGGAAATTACGCAAATACGCAAGAGCGGTTATTAGTGGTCCAAATGAAGGAAAAGAATGGGAAAGTTTACTTTCTTCCCCGGAGAAACCGCTGATCTTATCTTTGTCCAAGGTATGAGTAGGTGGTTTTGGGTTCCAAAATCGTGACAGTCTATAGGTCTATAAATTTTGTCCTCTGTAATTTTTATTCTACTGTAGTATAGGCATTCTTAGCTTTGATCAAATTCACCTGTGATAAATTTCTTTATAGGTTGGATTAAATTAATGAATCTGGGCTATAAATTTACTTATGTAAGAGAAACCACCTTAAGATATAACCAAACCTTACAATCATCATGTGTTGTAATGTGTATTGTTGTTATACCTATTATGTCCTGTGGCTTTTAGCGACTCAACCGTCGAAAACGCACTGACTTTTATATATATATATATATATATATATATATATATATATATATATATATATATATATATATATATGTGCCAGAAGTTGTCTTCTGGTATCTCAGCAAATTCTTAGGGGTAAAGTTGCAAGCCGTCTTTTTTTGAATTAGCAGATGCTGATACCCTTTACCGCTAGTATGGGTAGAGTTTTAGGGATAACTGGATTTGAACAAAGTCCCAAATATTTTTATTCTGATATCTGAACCACTTGAAAACAGCCCCCATGTTCCCTTTCTAAACTAACCGGTGGGGTAGGGGTGTTGCGTTTCAAATTTGGGTAGGGATTGTATATATGTATATATATATATATATATATATATATATATATATATATATATATATATATATATATATATATATATATATGTGTGTGTGTGTGTGTGTGTGTGTGTGTGAAGCTAGCGCAAATAGATGTGAGTGGCATCATTAAATGGAAGATCTAAGCCGGTGTGACGGTCTGAACGATCTCTCGGTCTCAGAATTCTCCTTTATAATCTGCGTATGCGCGAACATTACCGTTTGCCAGTGCATATGAGGTTGATGTTTTATTTTCCTTTAATGTTAGCGTGCGCAGCACAACATTACCGCTTGCCAGTACATACGAGCTTGATGTTTTATTTTCATGCGAGCGAAGTGAGCTAATGGCGGAAAAGAACCATTATACAATGTCAAGGAGAATTCTGAGACCGGGGGATTGTTCAGACCGTCACACCGGGAATGGGGGAAGATTGGGCACTGAGCAGACATGATGAGAAGGAAGGTGTAGGTTTTGTGTGTACAGGAAACTCGCTGGAAGACAAGAGAGACTGGAGAAGGCTATAAACTGAGTCATTCTGTTAAAAGAAATGACATTAAACTTAATGTTGAAGAAAACGTGCATGTGTAAATATAAACCGGTAATTATATATATATATATATATATATATATATATATATATATATATATATATATATATATATGTATATATATATATATATATATATATATATATATATATATAGGCCTATATACATAGTTTATTACCCATTTCATAGTTTAAAGCAAAATATAAATTCTGAATATATCAATAATCAAATCAAACCCTACTAACTTATCCAAAAAGATTTTTCTTCATCCCGGAAGAAATTATTTATGAAGTTCTAAAAATGAACATTTGATTACATATTTCTCCAGTCATCTTGAGTCTAGTCTGGTTGATTCTGTTAGATAAAGATGAAAGTTTCAAAGGTGGGAACTGTTAAAAGTATATATGAAAAATTTATGTTATTACAATCAAATACTTAAATTATTGTGCAAACGTTTTTCAGTAACTTTTTCTGGTTACAGGGAGGAATACTGAAAGTTCAGATGGAAAATGATCTCTTGGAGTACTGGAATCTTCTTGGAGCAAAAGATGTCAGGACCTTTATTCGGGAATCTTGTATCCTCTTCTTATGTAAGGCTAAGGTAAAGTGGTAATAGCATAAACATCGTAGGTGAAAGGAATGATTAATTTTTTTTAGATGGTCAGGTCGTATGGAAAAAATAGATGATGATAAGCTTTTGAGATGGTTCAACCGTGTGGAAAGAATGGAGGAGGATAGTTTTTTTAGATGGTTCAGTCGTGTAGATAGAATGGAGGAGGATAGGTTTTTGAGATGGTTCAGCCGTAAGGAAAGAATGGAGGATGATAGATTTTTGAGATGGTTCAGTCATGTGAATAGAATGGAGGAGGATAGGTTTTTGAGATGGTTCAGTCGTGTGGAAAGAATGTAGGATGATAGGTTTTTGAGATCGTTCAGTCGTGTGGATAGAATGGAGGAGGATAGGTTTTTGAGATGGTTCAGCCGTGTGGAAAGAATGTAGGATGATATGATTTTGAGATGGTTCAATCGTGTGGATAGAATGGAAGAGGATAGGTTTTTGAGATGATTCAGCCGTGTGGAAAGAATGGAGGATGATAGGTTTTTGAGATGGTTCAGTCGTGTGGATAGAATGGAGGATGATATGCTTTTGAGATGGTTCAGTTGTGTGGAAAGAGTGAAGTAATATAGGTTTTTTGAGATGGTTCAGTCATGTGGATAGAATGGAGGTTGATAGGCTTTTGAGATAGTCCGGTCATGTGGATAGAGTGGAGGCAGATAGGCTTTTGAGATGGTTCAGTAAGTAGTGTGGAAAGAATGGAGGATGATAAGCATTTTAGATGGTTCAGTCGAGTAGATAGAATGGAGGGTGATAGGTTTTTTCTGATGGTTCAGTCGTGTGGCAAGAATGGAGGATGATAGGCTTTTCAGATGGTTCAGCCATGTGGATAGAATAGAGGATGATAAGCGTTTCAGATGGACCAGTCTTGTGGAAAGAATAGAGGATGATAGGCTTTTCAGATGGTTCAGTCGTGTGGATTGAGTATAGGATAATAGGCTTTTGAAATGGTCCAGTTGTATGGATAGAATGAAGGATGATAAGACTTTTGAGATGGTTCAGTCGTGTGAATAGAATGGATGATAGGCTTTTGAGATGGTTCAGTCATGTGAATAGAATGGAGAAAGATAGGCTTTTGAGATGGTCCAATTGTGTGGAAAGAATGAAGGAGGATATAATTTTGAGAGGGTTCAGTTGCATGGAAAGAATAAAGGATGATAGTCTTTTGAGATAGTCCACTCATGTGGAAAGAATGGAGGATGATAGGCTTTTGAGATGGTTCAGTTGTGTGGAAAGAATGGAGGACAATAGGCTTTCGAGATGTTTCGTGTGGAAAGAATGAAGGATGATAGACTTTTTAGATGGTTCAGTTGTGTGGAAAGAATGGAGGATGATAGGCTTTTGAGATGGCCCAATTGTGTGGAAAGAATGAAGGATGATAGGCTGTTGAGGGGGTTCAGTCTTGTTGAAGGAATGGGGGATGATAGGTTTCTGAGATGGTTCAGTTTTGTGGAAAGAATGGAAAATGATAGGCTTTTAAAATGATTCAGTCATGTGGAAAGAATGGAGGATGACAGGCTTTAGAGATGGTCCAATTGTGTGGGAAGAATGAAGGATGATAGACTTTTGAGATGGTTCAGTTGTGTGGAAAGAATGGAGGATGATAGGCTTTTGAGATGGTCCAATTATATGGAAGAAGGATGGATGATAGGCTTTTGAGATGGGTCAGTTGTCTGGAAAGAATGGAGGATGATAGTCTTTTTAGATGGTCCGGTCATTTGGAAAGAATGGAGGATGATAGACTTTTGATATGGTCCACTTATATGTGGAAAGAATGGATGATAATAGGTTATTGAGATGGTCCAGTCGTATGGAAGAAATGGAATGGAAGATGATATCCTGGCGAGACAAAGGTGTTGAAGGGAAGGAGAAGCGGACCTAGAAAGTGCTTGGATGGATTTTATGAGCGTTAGTAAGGAAGGGTAACAGGCTGCTCACTAGTTGCATTACTGTTTGAATCCGCTAATATTGTAGAAGCATTCTGCATGGTTTCATCCACAATTCACCTTTTCAATCATGAATATAGTGATGATGGTTGTCTTGAGTATTATATATTCTAATATACCCATGTGTATACAAAGCACTACACATATGATATAAATCGTAGCCGATTGAATTTTCCTTTTAAGACATGGATTCTTTTATTCTTCCCAGGGACTAGTACGCAAATGGCGGATACAGTTCTGTGGCGGAACTTCAGCCAGTAATCACTGCTGCAGCTGTTATACAGCAATCAACAAATTTTTAACCGAACCTTGCATCACTGTTGACCACGTTATGGCAGATAAGCCTGGTTCATCGATGTCCAAAGGGAATTCTTCATCACAGTCATCTATTGTAGCTGCTGCCTCTTTGCCAGCATCATCGACCCTGGCTGAGCCGGGAGGCACTCCGACAGCAGGTAATGCAGTCAAGGGTCTTGTGAAATCCAAGAAAAATGTCACCAAAAGGCCATCTGTCAAGAAACGCAAGTCAGATGGAGGGGGCTGTGCCAGGACGCGAACTGACTTTGGGCATGGTAAGAGCACACAATGTTAAGTTACCTGTACATTTATTATTTGTAAAAGTTCCATTGTATCTTGTAAACTTCTGTATTCTGTTTTTACTTATGGTTTTTTCGTACTTAAAAATAAATGAACAATATCCACATATTCTCCAATTCCAGGTTTTAAGCGTGACGAAAACCTCCCTAAAGCTTTGGACCTGATCCACTTGCCTGGACTGGAGACCATGGTAAAGGCAACTGTCCAGGATCCCAATTTTCCAGACTTAGTTGAAGCTGTGCATAGAGTCATTTCAAATATGTAAAGAAGGGTATTATGTTCATTTTGTAAGCTAAACACTTCCTGTAGATTTTAAAGAATTATAAGATTTGCTGCTGGGTAAAAAGATTTATCTTAGACATTTATTTTTACTGCTTCCTAGTCATCTCGAGTTTATTGAGGAATTCCAATTTGGACCTACTCCTCATGCAAGACTTAGTATTAGAGTACAGTTGGATTTAAGAACTATTGGGCTTCAAGTTGAAAAAAAAAATCAGGCTACGAACATGAACAACTAAAAGGTTATGTCACTATTTAAACCCAAATCATTATTATAATATTATGTTGTTTATAATAGGTCTGAATGCTAAGCTTTACTAGTAATATGTATCATGCAGAAAGAAACAATTCCAGGTAGGCTGCTCATTTTGGATTTAAAAATATATGTTTTCTATGGAAGGTCTGCATTGTGATTAACCTTAAAACACACTTGAATAATGGATTACAAGTGTTGCGCAAAGTATTTAAGGAAATATATAAATTGTTATGAATATAATGTCTGAGATTTGGGTCATTAGATATTTTACCCACTTCAACTTTTATGATAAATGTATTCAAGCCATCTTTTTCCTTCATGGGGTTAGGCACGAGAGGGGTTATCTTAACTTTTCCATAAGATACGCCTTGTGCCTGGACTCTCAGGTCTACTATAGGTGTTCTTCTGTGGACCCTTTGCTATAAATCATTTGGTCTTCCTGTAGGTCCTTGCTTTCTTAATTCCATTATCAGCCCTTTTCTAAAAATTCAACTTCTCCTCGTCCGGTGTCATTACATGGCCAAACCATCCCATCTTATCTCCAGCTTCTGGTGACTACATCTCCCCATCAAATCCTTCAGTCGTAAGAAACTTCAAATGTCATCATGATGGAACACAATTTAGAGGAATTAGGTAATTAAGCAATGGGATACTTTGCAAAGGCCCAAAGCTTTTTATGAAAGTTTTGAAATGTCACCTACAAGAAAAATACCCTTAACCTGTCTCTGCAGGTTAATCTTTCTTTATTTTGAATTTACTGAAGAAAAATCTTATGATCCCAAGAAGAGTCCAGCAGAGGAGCCACATGATCAGAACGCAGGATGTCACCAACATAAGCCACACATCTGCATTGTAGAGTATGTACCTAGAATATTAAAAATTAGTTGAAGCGTATGTATCTCTTTTTATAACCACATTGTCAAACACACACGCACATTATATATATATATATATATATATATATATATATGTGTGTGTGTGTGTGTTTTTAAGAAAGAATTCACTATAAGAGGGGTTACCAAACTCATCATATAATCACGTGCAATAACATGAAATTAGCATCATACAAACTAGGCCTACGTATACTTGTTGACTTTAACCACCACATAAATGATTAGCACCAACGCACCATGGCATTTGAGCAATGGGACACTTTAGGTGTGCTGCTCCCTTATGACGGATGACGTACTCCGTCCAGAACAAGGCCAGATCCTTCGGAGTTCTCGGCTGGTCCTTCATCAAACGGGATCTCATTCGTGCTTCTTCGTGCATTCTGTAATTAAAGGAGTTTTTATTTCATAACATTAAAAGATAGAAAGTAATGAATGTTTGGGCTTGGGTCAGCAAATGGAGTATAAGCATCAATGTCATGTGTTAAAATGTGCGGATATTCCACAATAAAGAAAAATTTCTTTACGTTTTGTTATTCATGACAAATAAGATCTCTTCCAGGAGTCTTTCCTCAACGAGATCCTCCCACAGGAGAGTCTTGCCCCATCCCTGGCGTTCCACAGTCATCATATTGCCCTTCTGGTCGCCCATGACTGGTATACCAAGCAAAGGTCTTCCGTGGTAGACAGATTCGAAAATGCTGAGCAGTCCGCCGTGTGTTATGAAGAGGCGAAGCTTGGGGTGACCTGAGGAAGTTCAAATGTGAAGTTTGTAGGGAATCGATTTAAAAAAGAAAAGAAAAACTCACAATGTATTACCACCATCGTATAATATATTAGATGAATATCCACTCAATCTATCCTGGAATGCTTTACATCAGTTTCGTCCATTCGTCATTACCAGAATGTTTTTATATACGAGAATACGGCTCACTCATACAATAAATATTACGAACCAACTGCATTGACACTGTATACTGAGTACAGTATCAGTGAAGCACGAAATATCCAAACACTTGAAGCATATCTTTAGAGCTAAATTCGACCCTTCTTAAATAAGAGAGCTATTGTTAAATTAAAATTAGATTACAGTTGTATTTGAGTATGTGGGTCCTGGTTTTATTGTATTTAAAAAGACTTGACAGTTGCATAAACAAAGACGAGAGAATAATAATGGTAAAGTAAAAAACTGTCAAAGGCTAAAGCTACTTGGAGTTTAGTCTTTACATAATTGCCACTATCAGTTTTCAAAACAACCAAAAAAAAATGAAAAAATAAACATACAAGGAAAAAACGCATACGCTTATGTAAACCATAAACTCAATCAATACTATTGCAACGAACAACTATTTCCTTTATATATATGTAAAACATAAAAGTACCAGTGTAATTTGCTAGATATGTAAATGCCAAAGTTCTTAAACAAATCAATGAAAGACTGATTCATTCCAAAGGTAGTGTAAGTAAAGAACAATATATTTCAAAACTATAAATAGGAATACGAACAGTCATCGGGTATACTGAGAGACTATAGTCATTATAGTGTGGTCTGCTACACAAGTTAACAAATTTTCACTAACCCAGAATATCCTGTTGTGGTAGCCATTTTTCCACTCGCACATTCGGTGGCATTCCAGGTATAGACTCGTCATCCCATTTCCAGAGGACTCGCTGCTTCAGGGATCCGAAAGTTTTGATCAACACTTGTCTGTGGCTGCAACAATAAAGAGGGAATCTGTTTTTGATTGTTTGAATAGAAAGGAAATCTGCTTCTAACTGCAGGAGTAGCCTACAGAGAAATTTGTTTCTGACTACAGAAGTAGAGACTATTTTGTTTCCGACTACAAAAGTAGAAAGAAAATGTCTCCAACTGCAGGAGTAAAACAAAATCTATTGCTGCAAGAATATAAAGAAAATTTATTTATGTCTGCAGGAATAAAAGGAAATCTGTGATTGTTCAAATAGAAAATAAATGGATATCTGTAGCCTACATGATTGTATGAATATAAAAAAAAATATGTCAATGCTTGATGGAATACAAAGGAATCTGTCCATGACTATAAGAAAAGAAAGAAAATCTTCCTGTAAACTCTATGAATAGAGCCTGTCCAATGCAAGAGCCCGTGTCCCACATAAGGTGGAGAAATCTAAAAAGGCATTAACTGACAAATTTAAGAAAATTTCAGAAACTATCACCAAATCTGTCTAAAATACCTTGTTACGATTAGCAGTGCCTTTCAGCTTGTCTCAGGTTTAGATATACGTCATTGAATACTAAATTGAATTACACTGCTTCCTATAATTTTTCAAAGATGGGTTTTATTATAAACTCTAATAACATCATCACTACATTAAACAAACACGAGAAGTAACTCGATACATTTTGAAAAGAGTCGACAAGAGAATGATTGTAAATTTTGAAGTTAGGTTCCTTTGAATGGCGATATAGAGGAGATTCAGAATAACAGTGCTCTCAAAGGACACGAATTTGTGAAATTGATACCAAACGATCCGGAGATCCTAGAGACACCTCACTAGATACAGGGAAATGGTAGGTCATTTCAGAGGACCTCAATCGAAAACTGAAGCATATGGCACCTACCTCTCTGGCAGGTCAACTGATCTGACAGCAGTTCCTAGACTGAAGAAAATGAAGCCGTCATCCCCAGAGGCTTCAGCCCAATTATCGAGATCCTGTCCATTCAAAAATGTACCACATTAGGTGGAAGCATTGGCTTGTGTACTTTTCCTTAAACAGTTGTAAATGAGTAACTACTATGTATATAAAGTTTAATTAACTTTGTTACTCGTGAACTTCGAATTCTATACCAATGAAGTAGTGTATTGCATGTTTTTTCTAAATAGATTAAAATTATAAACGAACATGAAGGTTGGTAAATATAATATACTCTATGGATATAAAAATATGACCTTAATTTTTGTAAATGTATCATGTTATTCTTAATAGTCGCTAGATGTATTGTAACTGTTGGTTGCGGAAACCCAATTGAAGAA
>NC_090755.1:71692202-71699702 GCF_036898095.1 Palaemon carinicauda
GCCTTCCCATTTGAATTAAAATTAGACTTCTATCATAATAAACATTTTGGCTTGAGTCGGCCTTCACATTTGAATAAAGAATTTGACCTATATCACAATCAACATTTTGACTTGAGCCAGCCTTCTCATTCAAATAGGTTCTACCTTTATCACAATAAACATCTAGACTTGAGCCAGCCTTTGCATTCAAATAGAAAATTCTACCTTTATCACAATAAAAATTTTGACTTGAGCCAAACTTTGCATTCGAATAGAAAATTCTACCTTTGTCACAATAAACATTTTGACTTGAGCCAGCTTTCACATTCAAATAGAAAATTCTACCTTTATCACGAAAAAACATTTTGACTTGAGCCAACCTTTGCATTCAAATAGAAAATTCTACCTTTATCACAATAAACATTTTGACTTAAGCCAACCTATGCATTCAAATAGAAAATTTTACCTTCATCACAATAAACATTTTGACTTGAGGAAGCTTTTGCATTCAAATAGAAAATTCTACCTTTATCACGAAAAAACATTTTGACTTGAGCCAGCCTGTGCATTTAAATAGAAAATTCTACCTTTATTACAATAAACATTTTGACTTGAGCCACCCTTTGCATTCAAGTAGAGAATTCTACCTTTATCACAATAAACATTTCGACTTGAGCCAGCCTGTGCATTCAATTAGAAAATTCGACCTTTATCACAATAAACATTTTGACTTGAGCCAGCCTTTGCATTCGAATAGAAATTCTACCTTCATCGCAATAAACATTTTGACTTGCGCCACCTTTCACATTCAAATAGAGTATTCTAACTTTATCACAATAAACATTTTGACTTGAGCCACCCTTTGCATTCAAATAAAATATTTTTACCTTCATCACAATAAACATTTTGACTTGAGCCAGCCTTTGCATTCAAATAGAAAATTCTACCTTTATCACAATAAACATTTTGACTTGGGCCAGCCTGTGCATTTAAATAGAAAATTCTACCTTTATCACAATAAACATTTTGTCTTGAGCCAACCTTTGCATTCAAATAGAAAATTCTACCTTTATCACAATAAACATTTTGACTTGAGCCAGCCTTTCCATTCAAATAGAAAATTCGACCTTTATCACAATAAACCTTTTGACTTGAGCCAGCCTGTGTATTCAAATAGAAAATTCTACGTTTATCACAATAAACATTTTGACTTGAGCCACCCTTTGCATTCAAATAGAAAATTCTACCATTATCACAATAAACATTTTGACTTGAGCCAGCCTTTGCATTCAAAGAGAAAATTTCACCTTTATCACTATAAACATTTTGATTTGAGCCACCCTTTTCATTCAAATAGAAAATTCTACCTTTATCACAATAAACATTTTGACTTGAGCCACCCTTTGCATTCAAATAGAAAATTCTACCATTATCACAATAAACATTTTGACTTGAGCCAGCCTTTGCATTCAAAGAGAAAATTTCACCTTTATCACTATAAAAATTTTGATTTGAGCCACCCTTTGCATTTAAATAGAAAATTCTACCTTTATCACAATAAACATTTTGACTTGAGCCAACCTTTGCATTCAAATAGAAAATTCTACCTTTATCACAATGAACATTTTGACTTGAGCCAACCTTTGCATCCAAATAGAAAATTCTACCTTTATCACAATGAACATTTTGACTTGAGCCAACCTTTGCATTCAAATAGAAAATTCTACCTTTATCAAACTAAACGTTTTGACTTGAGCCAACCTTTGCATTCAAATAGAAAATTCTAACTTTATCACAATAAACATTTTGATTTGAGCCAACCTTTGCACTCAAATAGAAAATTCTACCTTTATCACAATGAACATTTTGACTTGAGCCAACCTTTGCATTCAAATAGAAAATTCTACCTTTATCAAACTAAACGTTTTGACTTGAGCCAACCTTTGCATTCAAATAGAAAATTCTACCTTTATCACAATGAACATTTTGACTTGAGCCAACCTTTGCATTCAAATAGAAAATTCTACCTTTATCAAACTAAACGTTTTGACTTGAGCCAACCTTTGCATTCAAATAGAAAATTCTACCTTTATCACAATGAACATTTTGACTTGAGCCAACCTTTGCATTCAAATAGAAAATTCTACCTTTATCACAATAAACGTTTTGACTTGAGCCAACCTTTGCATTCAAATAGAAAATTCTACCTTTATCAAACTAAACGTTTTGACTTGAGCCAACCTTTGCATTCAAATAGAAAATTCTACCTTTATCACAATAAACATTTTGACTTGAGCCAACCTTTGCATTCAAATAGAAAATTCTACCTTTATCACAATAAACGTTTTGACTTGAGCCAACCTTTGCATTCAAATAGTAAATTCTACCATTATCACAATAAACATTTTGACTTGAGCCAACCTTTGCATTCAAATAGAAAATTCTACCTTTATCACAATAAACATTTTGACTTGAGCCAACATTTGCATTCAAATAGAGAATTCTACTTTTATTACAATAAACATTTTGACTTGAGCCAGCCTTTGCTTTCAAATAGAAAATTCTACCTTTATCACAATAAACATTTTGACTTGAGCCAACCTTTGCATTCAAATAGAAAATTCTACCTTTATCACAATAAACATTTTGACTTGAGCCAACCTTTGCATTCAAATAGAGAATTCTACCATTATCACAATAAACATTTTGACTTGAGCCAACCTTTGCATTCAAATAGAGAATTCTACTTTTATTACAATAAACATTTTGACTTGAGCCAGCCTTTGCTTTCAAATAGAAAATTCTACTTTTATTACAATAAACATTTTGACTTGAGCCAACCTTTGCATTCAAATAGAGAATTCTACCATTATCACAATAAACATTTTGACTTGAGCCAACCTTTGCATTCAAATAGAGAATTCTACCATTATCACAATAAACATTTTGACTTGAGCCAACCTTTGCATTCAAATAGAGAATTCTACTTTTATTACAATAAACATTTTGACTTGAGCCAACCTTTGCATTCAAATAGAAAATTCTACCTTTATCACAATAAACATTTTGACTTGAGCCAACCTTTGCATTCAAATAGAGAATTCTACCATTATCACAATAAACATTTTGACTTGAGCCAACCTTTGCATTCAAATAGAGAATTCTACTTTTATTACAATAAACATTTTGACTTGAGCCAACCTTTGCATTCAAATAGAAAATTCTACCTTTATCACAATAAACATTTTGACTTGAGCCAACCTTTGCATTCAAATAGAGAATTCTACCATTATCACAATAAACATTTTGACTTGAGCCAACCTTTGCATTCAAATAGAGAATTCTACCATTATCACAATAAACATTTTGACTTGAGCCAACCTTTGCATTCAAATAGAAAATTCTACCTTTATCACAATAAACATTTTGACTTGAGCCAACCTTTGCATTCAAATAGAGAATTCTACCTTTATCACAATAAACATTTTACCTGAGCTACCTTTGCATTCAAATAGAGAATTCTACCATTATCACAATAAACATTTTGACTTGAGCCAACCTTTGCATTCAAATAGAGAATTCTACCATTATCACAATAAACATTTTGACTTGAGCCAACCTTTGCATTCAAATAGAGAATTCTACCATTATCACAATAAACATTTTGACTTGAGCCAACCTTTGCATTCAAATAGAGAATTCTACCATTATCACAATAAACATTTTGACTTGAGCCAACCTTTGCATTCAAATAGAAAATTCTACCTTTATCACAATAAACATTTTGACTTGAGCCAACCTTTGCATTCAAATAGAGAATTCTACCATTATCACAATAAACATTTTGACTTGAGCCAACCTTTGCATTCAAATAGAGAATTCTACTTTTATTACAATAAACATTTTGACTTGAGCCAGCCTTTGCATTCAAATAGAAAATTCTACTTTTATTACAATAAACATTTTGACTTGAGCCAACCTTTGCATTCAAATAGAGAATTCTACCATTATCACAATAAACATTTTGACTTGAGCCAACCTTTGCATTCAAATAGAGAATTCTACCATTATCACAATAAACATTTTGACTTGAGCCAACCTTTGCATTCAAATAGAAAATTCTACCTTTATCACAATAAACATTTTGACTTGAGCCAACCTTTGCATTCAAATAGAGAATTCTACCATTATCACAATAAACATTTTGACTTGAGCCAACCTTTGCATTCAAATAGAGAATTCTACTTTTATTACAATAAACATTTTGACTTGAGCCAGCCTTTGCTTTCAAATAGAAAATTCTACTTTTATTACAATAAACATTTTGACTTGAGCCAACCTTTGCATTCAAATAGAGAATTCTACCATTATCACAATAAACATTTTGACTTGAGCCAACCTTTGCATTCAAATAGAAAATTCTACCTTTATCACAATAAACATTTTGACTTGAGCCAACCTTTGCATTCAAATAGAGAATTCTACCATTATCACAATAAACATTTTGACTTGAGCCAACCTTTGCATTCAAATAGAAAATTCTACCTTTATCACAATAAACATTTTGACTTGAGCCAACCTTTGCATTCAAATAGAGAATTCTACTTTTATTACAATAAACATTTTGACTTGAGCCAGCCTTTGCTTTCAAATAGAAAATTCTACTTTTATTACAATAAACATTTTGACTTGAGCCAACCTTTGCATTCAAATAGAGAATTCTACTTTTATTACAATAAACATTTTGACTTGAGCCAACCTTTGCATTCAAATAGAAAATTCTACCTTTATCACAATAAACATTTTGACTTGAGCCAACCTTTGCATTCAAATAGAAAATTCTACCTTTATCACAATAAACATTTTGACTTGAGCCAACCTTTGCATTCAAATAGAGAATTCTACCTTTATCACAATAAACATTTTGACTTGAGCCAACCTTTGCATTCAAATAGAAATTTCTACCTTTATCACATTTTTACTTGAGACAGCCTTTGCAATCAAATTGAAAATCAATCTTTTTCACATTAAACATTTTGACTTGGGACAGCCTTTTCATTTAAACAGAAAATTCAACGTTCATCCCAAAAATATTTGGACTTAAGCCACCCTTCCCATTTAAATTGAAAATTCGACTGTTATTCCAATGAAAATTTTGACTTGAGCCAGCCTTCCCATTTAATCTGAAAATTAGACCTATAACCCAATAAACATTTTGACTTGAGCCAGCCTTCCCATTTAAACTGAAAATTCGACCTTTATCCCAATAAACATTTTTACTCGAGCCAGCCTTCGCATTCAAGTTGAGAATTCGACCTTTATCACAATGAACATTTTGACTTGAGCCAGCCTATGCATCTAAAGCGAAAATTTTACCTTTATCAGGATAAAAGTTTTGACTTGAGCCATTCTTTCCATTTAAACAGAATTCGACCGTTATCCCAATAAACATTTTGCAAAAATAAAGATTTTAAGAATGTAGGCGAACTTAAAAAAAGAAGTACTTATTCTAATGGAACTTGTGTCATTAATAACATCTAAACCGTAGCTTACATATAAGATATTCACGAATATCTCTAATAAAGAAATTAGTGAGAACTTTTCATTGCGAGAGAGATATGTTTACGTTTCGTAACATATACTTGGATCCTTACAATTATGTAAAAGAAATAACTTATTCCTACCTGATTTAGAGAAAAAATACTTTCCCAAACAAGGACTTGTCACACAGAAAAACAGAAGCATCAACAACAAAATAACAAAACCTTTTTATAATAGAATTAATATTTCTCTGCTTGATATAGCAAAGAATCCCCACACTCACAGCTAAGCAACTGAATACATTGATGCTCGGTGACACAATGAAGACGATCATCTGAATACCACTAGCAAATTCTATTGGCCTTGACCACTAGAGCGATAAGATTATAGCAATAACAGTTTCGTAAGCGATAAAACGACCCAAGGTCTATCAGAAATGATAGACTGCGATTCCATTTACAAGTAAATCGGGGGAAGATTATGGTATAGATTTCATTGAGTGATTAGACAGATAACATAAGGACTGAAGGATATTCTATTATTATTATTATTATTATTATTATTATTATTATTATTATTATTATTATTATTATTATTTACTAAGCTACAGCCCCAGTTTGAAAAGCAAAATACTACAAGCCCTAAGGCTCCAACAGGGAAAACATCCCAATGAGGCAAGGAAATAGATAAACTATATAAGAGGAGTAATGAATAAAAAATATGAACAATTTTAGAGATCATTAACAATGTTAAAATACAGCTTTCATATACAAACGAAGAACAGAGACTTACGTTATCCTGTTTAACATAAAAACATTTACTGTAAGTTTGACCCTCTGAAGTTCCACCGATTCAACCATTAAGTTAGGAGGATCATATTATTATTATTATTATCATTATTATTATTATTATTATTATTATTATTATTATTATTATTATTATTATTATTATTATTATGCTAGACGTTTTATTCCAGCTATAACCAGGCTCTTAAATTTCTTGTAGTTTTTCCTTATTTTCTTTCCTCACTTGGCTATTTTCCCTAGTAATAATAATAATAATAATAATAATAATAATAATAATAATAATAATAATAATAATAATAATAATCATATTATTATTATTATTACTAGGGAAAATAGCCAAGTGAGGAAAGAAAATAAGGAAAACTACAAGAAGTTTAAGAGCCTGGTTACAGCTGGAATAAAACGTCTAGCATACTGTGTAGTGTTGAGCCTTATGATGAAGAAGGCAAGACTATTAGAATTAACTGCATACCTTACTACGTACAGGATGGTACAATCTGAAAAGATCTGAATGCAATGTAATGGTCGGAATCTCTAAAAATTTTATGGAACATGCATAAAAGCTAACTGAACGACGATGCCAGAGATTAATATCAAGATCATGAATAAGAAATTTAATAGACCGCAAGTATTTCTCCCCTGAATTAAGATGAGAGTCAGCAGCTGAAGACCAGACAGGGGAATATTATTCGAAACAAGATAGGGTGAAAGAGTTAATCTTATATGAATTTCTCAAAAATCCATTTTTGCGAAATTAAGGAAGAAACAGACCGAATATGTTTCTCAAAGGTAAATTTACAATAAAAAAAAAATAAAAAATAAAATTTCAAAGTTGTCTATAATTAAAGAAACATCATGAATGCAAAGATCTAGATGTTGAAGAGCTCGACCTATTTACAATCATACTTTGATTTTTGTTAGAGTTCAACTTAATACCCCACTATTAGCACCATGCATTAATTCTAACTAGATCTCTATTAAAGGATTCAGCAACCCCAGATATACAGTACATTCAGGAGATGGAACTGATGCAAAGAGAGTAGCATCATCTGCATATGTAACGAGATTGTTTTCTAGGCTAAACCTCATACTATATGTATATTGTTTTGAACAGTAAAGTTATCTTTATACTGCAAGTAAATGGGACGAATGGGAGATGGACATTATTAACCCT